>NC_133836.1:645540-959561 GCF_047830755.1 Zonotrichia albicollis
CCGAGGGGACGGAGCAGACACGGGGTGAGCTAACACACGTATCTGAGCCCCATGGAACAAATGAATGCACAAAGGGCTTCATGTGCTACAGCTCATTTCCATTTCAATATCCCACAGATATCCCCTCTGCTGATTGTGCCCAAAGGATGTGCTTTCAACTTAGTTACAATCTCTTCTATTCTGTTACACATTCAATTTCTATTAGTTTTTATATCTGCAGACTCCTATGTAACTTTCAGAATCAGGGAGGATTACCACACTGCCAGGGGGTGCTTAGCTGAAATGGAGCATATGGCTATTAATATAATTATGAAGCTGTTGCTTTAGGCTACATTAGATTGCCTTTGGGGTTCTGATTCTTAAGAAGAAAGGATTGAACTATAGTCACCCTCCTTTGGTGCAGAAGATGTGGAATAAATAATCACTTTTTTTTTTTAATTATTATTTACATGCTTCATTGAGGTAACTTTAACATAGCAAAAATTTAGACAGGGTGCTGACTCATCACGTTATCTGTGGCACATTTAGCTTTAAGCATTTGTTTTTGTTTGCCTTCCTTTGTTATAAAAAAGTTCATAATACCTTTCTAAGGCTTTGCAATTTTAATTCATTGTAATAAAATTCATATTTGTCTTTAGAATTGCCTGCTTTTCTTCAGTCCAGTGTCTGGATGCATTCATGCCCTTTTGTTCCCTGTTACAGCAAAGGTGAGTTACTTTCTCGAAATAACATATTTCAAACTATTGTATCTTGGGTAAGAATAAACCGAAAAGCACTGGCCTGCAAAGAGAAGCTAAATTAACATTTTATAAGCTGGGTAACTTGAATTGCTGAGAGCCAATTACATCAAGCATCATTTGAAATCAAAGCTTCAAGTTCTCTCTCCAACACACTAACTAGCTTGAATTTAAAGCATCAGATAAACGGGGCTGGAGATTTGCATGTGTGAATAAGAGCTGAGTTAGAAACAAATCTGAAGGGTTCCAGTGTACCGAAGATAAGCCCCAGATTTTCACCTGACACCTCCATCGAGCTGGGGAACAGGACACAGAGTAACCAAATTGTGTCGGGGTCTGGAAAGTGTCAAAGGGTTTTTAGGGCGAATGGAAAAGTGGTATTTGGAGGGATAGATTTACACAGAATTACAGAACTGGGTTTTCTAACTTTTGTCTCCACTGACAATCCCCCTTTCTCTTCTCAGTAAAATGAGAATAAAGGAATTTTCAGGGAAAGGGAGAGAACTGAGATTGCTTAGTACTTTAAGTCCCACAGCACGAAAAAACAAACCCTCCTTTACAAGTGAGAAAGAAAAAGAGTTTGAATGAAAAGATAGATTTACTAGAATAAGAGAATGTAAGCAGATACTGAAGTTCTGGAGTGGCTCTGATTTTTGAGGAATTAAAACAATCCCAAAAGAAGACGCTGTGGAGCCATTTTTTATTTAAGACCTCACGTTATGATGATTACTCGATATCTTTCCTCAAACAAGAATAACAACCTAATGTGACTGAGCTTAACTGGGAGCCAGGAAGGGAAGGTGAGTGATGGAGTTGGAGTATGTAGCCACCTGAAAATGAACTGTCAGCAGATCCAGATGACAAGAGGGAGATTAAAATCAAGCCTTATCTCGTACCTGGCCCTGTCCTCAGGGAGTTGCTCCCGAATGTGGGGTTGATCTTGTTTTACAGTTTGGCAGTGCTCAGCGGGGACTGAAACCACTGTGATATTATATAAACAACCCATTGAGCTCACACAGGGCTGAACATCCCAGGCAATAATACCCACTGAAAATACAGAAGTCATCAGCTAATTGCAAACTGCAGAGCTGCGTGTCTGAGCAGGCCCTGGAGAGTGCTAATATTAATCTGCAAGTGCAGGAAATAATTCTGCACAATGAACTCTGCTGTCTCCTAAGGCAAGCTGTTCATTTCACAGGTACGAGTTTGCAAACTGAGAATCCAGGCACTACTATTTATAAATATCTCAGGTGTAACCTCACTGCAGGAGACTCGCAGAGCACCTTAGGTAGTTTATGGCTCATCTTGTACAATATTTCACAAAGCTCACGCAGATTTCCAAGGTCTCCTTCAAACTGCCACAGCCTGAGCACCTTGTCCCACATACAGCAGATTTTCAAAGAGCATTGAATCACACCCATGATTTCCCCTTCCTCTCCCTCCCAAAACCAGAGGCACATTTTCCCTGGAAGCAACACTTTCTCATAGGATTTTATTTTGATATGTCTTTTTGTCCTGCAATGTTTCACCACCCAGCAGCACTCTGCTCATCTGCACTTCAATGGCAGAATTCACCAGAGGTACAGGTTTAAATAGCACATCTTGAGATGGGAACAATGAGGGAGAGGGGGAATGGCCCTGCAATAAATAAATAAATAAATAAATAAATGAAGTCCTATCACACACTTAAAGCCAAATGCCTGCTGGGACTTAGGTTCAAAAGCACATTTGGAAACTGATCCCTTGAGAAGATATGTTTGTTACGGTGTTTGGCCTCAGGATTTAAAAGGATTTGCTTTTAAGCTGTTACTTTACTGCAAGTATGTGACTGGAGGCCTCAGGTGTGAAAGTCCTTTGATAAAAGGGACCCCTGTGTGCCAGATAGAGCGAGTGAAAAGCATTAACACTCGCAGGAGCGGGAAGGGGAAAGCAGGGGAAGGTTGGGACAAAGTACACCAAGTTTAAGGCAAGCAAATGCTTGGAATGCAAGAGGGATGAGAAACCACAAAAGCCCTTGAACTTCTCGCTTTGCATACGAAAGTGATTATGGAGCAAACTCTCAAGGAACTGAACACCAAAGTTGCAAGAAGGGTCATTTCCAGTCAATCGGGTGAAGCCCATCTGGAACCTGAGCACAAAGCCCTCCATAAAATATTATGGCTGGAAGGAAGGCCAGGGGTCACCCAGGCCCTTTGCTAAGCTCTGCTTAGGCCACTCCAGACAGACAAATGTTTATCTACCTGCACTTAAAGACCTTTAGCGGTGGAGACACTGCAGTTTCACCGCGGGAAACGTGTTCCAGTGCTTAATCTATTTCCATCAGAAAGTGTTTCTAAATGTGTGACTTGGGTGCTTTGTGCTGCAGCCCAGCCTGTTGCTGTCTGGAGGGGACAAAGAGAGGAGCCTAACCCCCTTCTCTTTGCCAGTCTTTCATGTGTTTGATGATGCTTTGGTGCCTGAGCTGTGTCGCTCTTATCACGCTGTGCTCCTCTCACACTGCTCGGGTTCCACAGTAAAACTGCATCTGCTCTCTTATCACAGAATCTCTGCAGCATTTGCATTTTAGAAGTCAGGTGCACCATTTTTCCCAACCTCAAGATAATTCTACATTGTTTCCTCAACCACTCCCATGTAACAGGGAAACTTTTCTTGCATCTCAAAATCTGCTCTGAGAAAAACTACAGTAAGCACAGAAATATGTAAAACTCACACTTCCCCACAATCTGCTTGGCAGTGGAATTGAGCACTGTTGATTCAGTGCATTTTTAGTGCTCCAAAATGGTTACAACTGCCAAATCTGTGGGCTGCACTTCCAGTCTGCCAGACACTGGACACATTCATGGTGATTCAGCATCAAAAGCTTATGCTGGATAGTATAGTAAATATATTTATTGGTTTGTTTCCATTTGAAAATCCTGAAGAACGTCTGAAACTAGAACTAGGCACATGAAGAAAAAAAAAGGCAGTTCACGTTGCATCTGAATTTGACCTAATCTGGAGTAACTACAGGCAGTCCTAGAACAGAACCCTTCATTTCTCTACTGAAATAGCAAGAAATAATAGCACTACAACTTCTGAACTACCTCAGGTCACTCAACCACATATTTTTTTGTCAGGACCCATCAATTTCAGAGTAACAAAGAATTCTCAGTTATCACAGCTACACTTATCTGTTGGTGCAACCACAAATAAGTTACAGGTGCACGGCTTCCATGGAAAATCAGGCTATTGACCTTCTGCGTGAGAATGTTCTCAGGGGCACTACTATAACAGGCTGTCAAACCATGTCGATGTCTTCCTCTGGAACGCTACACATGCATTACACTGACGGCAGGAAAAAGAACATTACAATTGGGTGACATTGTGTATTCTCTAGCAACTAATTCAGAGCTGCCTTGCCAAATAAACACTGCCTATCCCGTTACATGTTGCCCTGCAATCAAGTCCAAAGCCACAATTCTTTTTGCAAAGTGCAGGCTGGTTCAGCTTTGGTGAGCCGATGCGCTGTCAGTGTTTGAGGTGCGAGTGAGGAGGGCATCCCTCCGCCAGCCCCAGCACCGCCGTGTGCGGCCGACGGGAGCCGGTCCCGCTGCCGTCCCAGGCTGTTCCAGGCTGTCCCGGTTTGAGGTCCGGGATGAATTCGGGGTCTCTCCCGGCCGGCGCCGCTCGCAGCCGCTCCAAGCGTTGTGCGCAGCGCCGCCCCGTGGCCGCGGCCGCGCCCTGCAGCCGCTGGGCAGCCAAGCCCCAGTTTTTTATGTCAGCATCAAGTTATTCCATTTATGACAGGGAACAGGAGCACATACACATAATCTCACTGATCACAAACTGTTTCCCTCTGCTGAATTCCCATTAGGGCCTCAGACATTTACTGAGGCCTCAGACATTTACTGAGGCCTCAGACATTTACTGGTGTCTGGATATGGGCTGTACTGGACTTTACGGGGGAAAAAAATGCAACCGTAACTTTCTTTTCAGTTTGAGAGGAAGCTCTCACATCTGATCGTGGTCTGGGTCTGACTGTAATTGTGTAAAGCAGCTGCAGATCTTACTTTTCAGACAATTTAAATTCAATATTAGAAAACTGAAATGGCATTCAGCAACAGAGAAGGTAGAGCTCATTTAGAAAACTTTTATGTGTGCTGAAAATGCTGAACCACAATTTTTTCAGACCATCCTGTTCCAACAACATGTCACAGAGAATTTTGCAATTTCCAGACCTAGGTCATTCATTATAACCAGTTTTAAATAAAAATGCAACTCAGTTGCGTCTGGGATCCAAGTTGGAAAAATTGAAGTGATCCATGTAATCATACCAACAGAAATAATGACTCATTTTGCTTGAAGACAACACAGCAAACACTGATAAAAGCTGGCAAACACAGGACTGCTGTAAGATGATGTCCCTGCTCTGAAACAGGGCATAGCAGAGTGGATTAAGTGCTTTAAACATCAAGGAATACAGGTGGCTGACATCCCTTCTGATAGAGCAGCAACAGATCTAAAATCCTGGCAAAATTATATGATGAAGACAGAGGTAGAGGTGAGGTGCCTGATTTTTGGCACCTCTTGACCCTAAAACATTGCAGTATTTAATATTGGTGTTTTCAGTTTTGGCTAGCTGAGATCCTGTGCACAACAACATTAAATGCTAAAGGGAGCATCTCAACATTCTCTGTATTCCCTTTTTCCATTGATCTCTTTCCAAAGAAGGAAATTAAGCAGACATAATACAAGCGATAGAATACAGATGAAGAAAATGCTTAATCACATCAGACACAATTTTGAAATCAGCAGCCCATGCCTGCCGGGAAATATGGATTTATGTGGCATTTCAAATGCAACACAATCTTTTGCCTTTCTCTATGTTGGGACACTTTTTAGATTTTTATTCATTAGATAGACTTGCAAAGTACATCTCTAAAACATGATTCAAATCAAATCAGCTCACTGAAAGCAACAAAATGGGACAAGATAGTTGTGATACTTAGTTAAGGATGTTACAACATAGAAAACATAAAATGTTATTCCCCTAACCCTAAAGAATGATTCCCTAGGTCTCACCAAAGGTGCAGTAGCCCTGTCTGGTCACAGCCCCAGCAAAAGCACGAGGACAAGGCACAGAGATTGTGATGCTCCTCAGTCATCACCAGCTTCCAAAAATTTCGGACTCAGGATCTTTGAAACCAGTAAATATGCTTGAATTGAACAGTTTTTGGCAGTTGTTTCCTGCGTGATTTTGTCCAGTCACTTTTAAACTATTAGCACTACTGGCTGACAAAATCCCAAATTCATATAGTGCCAGGATTGCTTTTGGCAACACAATGGACATTCTCAACATCCTGTTCTGAAATGGATTTCAAAGTTTTGCCTTGGTACCTTGAAACACAATGATCCAACAATTGTTCAGGGCTGAAAGCTTTTTATGTGGTCTCTATAGCACCATTCTGGTTCTGCATAAAACAATTTCATGACCATTTAAAGGTTGTTTTACTGCACTCAGTTTAGGCATACACCGCATTAACGTGCCGAACTGACACCAAGGTGAAAGTATTTTCTTTTGCTGAGAGTTTAGACCATACGCTGTTGAGGTGAGCCGCAAAGAGAAATGTGAGAATAATTGCACAACCGGGCACGACAGAGGTGCTGCAGGTGCGGAGTGGGGACTGAAGGAGCTGCAGTTTGCAAAGCAAGGTTTATTCTGCGCTGAAATGCCGGCTCTCCGGGGCCAGCCGTGCTGGGGGAGAGCGCAGGTGCCCAGCGCCGGTAGGTGTCAGCAGCCGCCTCTCCTCGCTCTGCCATCCTCTCCAACCTCTCATTGCTTCCACAGGCAGCAGCTCAGGCCCCAACACTTACAGCAGCTTCAGGCTTCTGGGGCAGAGAACCCTCAGCTCAGCCAATGCCAAAGGAGGAATTATCTCTGCAACTCGCATGGAAAGTGCTCCAGCCAGATATGTCCTAATCTGTTGTGTTGTTTTATGTGGTGTTTCAGAAATCATATTCATAGATCAATGAATTCAGTTACTTTACTTCTGTGGATTTTACACTGAGGCTGAACCCAACATAAAATAGATTGGCAGATCGAGGCAAAACGAATTCCTGTATTCTACAAGCTGCGAACATTATATCACATCACCTCAGCATCCAAGGGCTGATTAATGATCCTGGCATTTCTGAACTTAGCAATTCTTCCTTGCTCAGATATGAGGCATTGCAGAAGCTGTGACAAGTGTCCAAAGTTCTGTCCACTTAATCTCATTAAATTATGGCGCACTCATTTATCTTTCAGCTGTGTTATTTAAGAAAGGCTGCATTTTCAGGCAGCAACCTGAGCAATGGCATCTCGGTAGGCAGGTGGGACATGCCTGAGTTATGGAACACTTCCTCCCAGAATGAATGCAAGATTACCTCGCAGAAGGTGCCATCGCTTTTCTTGGTGCCACAGCTCTGCCAGTGCTGACTCTCGTTATCCCCAAGGTCACAGAAGGGGCCTGGCAGGAATTGCAGGCCTTGTTTACACTGGGTTTCCCGTTCCCATCCTGCTCTCCATGGCCAGAGCACTCCTGCAGCCCAGCCAGAGGCACTCCTGGATTACACAGGCCACTGGCACTTTACAGAAAGTTTTTGAATTTGGGCCATCTGCCATGTCCCATTAACTTCCACAAAGCCTAACTCCACCACGAGGCTTTGAAATCTCAAATCCTAACACTTGTTTCTTCTTGACCTCTTTTGATCTTTCTTTCTCCTGCCATTAGCTGTGAGTTCAGAACCACAGCCAGAACAATCACAGTTAAAATGACTGCAGTACTTCCTGAAAATGTAACGAAAAGGGGTAAATAGGGAAATTTCATTTGGCTGGCTTTGAGTACTGTACAAACTCCTGATACCTGGGCATTTGAGCATTAGGATCTACACCTACATCCAGAACAAAGAACTCTTATCAGAAATCTTGGAACAAAAAATTAGTGGATAGAATATTTGCTATTGAAAGTAGTAAAATAAGTGAAGTACTCAGGAAGTTCTGTTTGGTGAATTAAAGAATTTTTTTTTCTTATTTTTCTTTTTTCACAATTTTAAACTTAGGTGTAATATCACATTATTTACCTAAAAAAGTTAATGCTGCAAATGAGAGCACATGCATGGAAAACTCTGCTTGCTACTGTTAAAATTCTCTATCTCCTTTGCATTGCCCCATTGTAGCTTTTTTCTGCCATTTTGCCCATCCTTGTGACTTTTTTCCCATAGGAAAACTCTCACTGATTTTTACAAGTGCAGTACAGGTTTCCTCATGGCCAAGGCTGCAGTCATTCAAAAGGAATTATCCAAACATCAGCATGTTCTTTAACACTGCCACCAGCCTGTAACATGTGAATATATTCTGGCCACAGAAACAATGAACTACAGCTCCTTTTTTTTTTCTTTTTTCCCCCAACTCACTGGTTTCTTTGTTTCTACATCCCATAATCTTTTCACTCTTCTTTGGCATGTCCAATTTAGAGGAACCAGCACTCTTCCTCTTCTCATTAAATATGCTCAGAACACTTTGTATAAAATAAATAAAAATACTGACTTGTTTGAAAAGTGTGTATTTTTGATGGGAGGAGGTTTAAAGCCAAGGCACTAATTAGCCAGCACAGATGCAGGAAGTTAGATTTTGATGATGTGATCAGATGTAAAAGAAGAAAATACACAGTCAAAGAGGGGAAAATGATGCATTATACCCTCAAGAAAAGGATTTGATTTGTTTGGCTTTTAAAGTCAAGTGCTGAAGCCGAATGAGCTGAAGCCCAATTTTAATGCATGGAAAGAAACATCTGTGATGGGGATGGTCCAGAATACGCAACATATGGAATGATGAGGCAAAACCCCAGCTCAGCTTCAGAGGGAACAGCACAGCCCTCCCCTGCAAGTGCAGATCCTGCAGAAGATGCCGTGCAGAGGGAGGGTCAGCGGCAGGCAGCGCACAGAGAGGTTTCAGATGTCAGGAGCACACCTGGGCAACATCTGGAATCTCGCCGGGCCCTGTGCTGAAGCTGCTCTTCTCCCTCCTGCAGCAGAAGCAGCCTCACTCGCTCCGGGAGCAGGGAAGCAGAAAGGCATGGCTCACAGCAGAGCTGTGAAGGGGCTCCTGCCCTCTGCAATTCCCCCTGTGCTGCCCGGGAGGGTTTGCTGGTGGTGCTCTGCCCACCGCCCACCAGACTCACTGAAGGCTGCTACAGGCAGGAGGATCAGCACTCAGAGCGGGTCAGACTCTGTGCTGCTACTGATCTGCACACCCACCAACAGCAGCACTCTCAGTCTTCCCACTTACCCTGATTTACCCAGGGATTCATGTACTGAGCACTGCTCAAAGCCCTTCCATAACAACTTGGTTTTTTGCAAATATTCACCATAATCATTCTATTCTTCTAGATTCTGTTAGGACTGAGAGACAGGCAAAGAGCCTGCAGACACGGGCAAAAAGCAAATATCTACTTCAGCCTTGTTTTCCTTTGCCTCCTAAGCTGCTGGACTTTGAAATTGCAAATTTCAGTCACAGCAGAAGTTTGCTAGAATCCATCATTACATAAACTGACAAAGTGCAAGGCAACTTCATTTTTAGCAATGATTTAGGCTGCTGCCAAAGCTTTATGCTTCCCAACAAAATGAGTGACAAATGTTGCATGCATAGCTCTTTCCTAATAATACAGTGTTCAAGCTTTTATCATGAATAGCAAAGGAAGCAGATATTTATTAGAAATCTAAAAGACTTTAAAGATAATTAAATTTGTTTACTCAACCACCCAGCTGGTTTGGCAGAAAAAGTAAATATTTCTTCGAATTTCCAAAATATTGTTCACCAATGAGAAGTTACTTCTGAAAACACCATTAAGAGGATTTTTACAAGGAGAAAAAGTGATAGGCAACATGACCAAAAGACCTTCTTAGGCTGAAGATCAGAAATGTCAGATGTTCTGCATTGGTTTTAGGCAAAGACATGTCAATCCAAATTCTGGTTTCTTGCATGTGGTATTTAAGCATGTGAAAAATATAAGACCATCTCCAAAAACTGTTTAATAAATATGTAAAGAGCCTTTTGGTAAAAGCAACTCTTACCTTTTCACAGAAGTTTGAAAATGTTTTTCCTTGACTTCCCTTGTACTTCTAAAAGCGGTTCTATGAGAGAAAGAAGTTAAATATGAATATCTTCTTATGTTTCTATAGTGATTTTCAAATAAATTTAATTGTCAGATCAGAGGAAGTAAATCTCCCATCATTCTTTTTTCCCCATGAATTTTGAGGCACAGTTCTTTGGTTTCAGAAGAAAAGCCAGTGAGGCATCCCAACTGCATATCTAGTTGATATTAAAAAGTCTTTCAAAGCCTTGGATAAAACTTTGCAAGGCACGCCAGTATCATTACACCAGTTTTCCAGGTGCAGACTGACAATACCCAAACTCCTGGGTTTTTTTTAAAGTATGTATGTATATTCAGAACTTTTAAACATTACCCCTTATGTGTCCTGCTCAGGGCTGCCCCGTATCAGACACCAACTGAGTCTGGTTATTCTGATTTCCCAGTTTGTGATTACGATTTTCCCCTTGGCAATCATACATGAATATTGCTATTTACTCAATTATGCTTTTTGGATACCAAAGTGACAAACACTTCATTTAGTAAATAGCTACCATTAGTTGATACTCCTTGTAAAGCAGTGCAAACCACTCAGAATTAGATGTCAGAGGATCTTGAAGCAGGGCTAGAGGCCTGCCAGGAGCAGGGAGGAGGCTGGCACTCAGCAGTATTTACAGCTGCCATTTCCCACCACTAAGAGAGGAATGTGCTTTGGAGCTCCCCTGCACTCCTGCCTTTCCCCAGCCTCCTTTTAATGCCTTCTGATTGACGAGTACACAGCTGTGAATACAGCACGCTAAATCTGCGTGAATCACAGGGGCTGTGTGAGGTACAGCACTAACGTGCAAATACACGGCAGCACTTAAGGCAGCTCTCACATGAAATATCCTTTTAAAGCTCTGAATATGGAACCAGGCAATGCTGTAATGGCTGGAGTGGAAAATCAGATCCATGCCTGTCAAAAACTAAAATAATTGCACCAGAAATAAAGGCAGACTCACAAGGGCTATTAAGGAAAACAGAAAAGAAGCTTTCTTTTAATTACTGAAGTGAGATATCCAAATTAATACAAGACTACATCTCTGTAATTGAAAACTCTACCACATAATATAATGTGTGCTAAAATAAAAGGCAATAAAGCATTAAAGTTCATGTGACATTTTAATCAGAAAGCCAAATAAATGCATTAGTAAACAGAATTGACTCAGGCAATTATTTTAGGTTTTAAAAATTAATTTGTTTACCATTACTTCATCCTTGAACTTGTAGCATTAATATCAAACGCTGTTTTCCAGCATGTCCATGAGAATATTCTCAGGGTATTTGAAAGCAGCTGAGAGGTAAGTGTTTACGAGATGCATGCTTATGAAAAATAACTGGCACCACTGCAATGTAACCGTGCTCACACAGAGAACAGGGGGAGGCACACCAGCAGCCTTTACAGCCTCTGTGTAGCACCCCAAGGGCTGTACCCACGCTGTGACTCTGAATCCCAGCTGCTGGAACCCCAGAGAGCTCTCCCAGCCCTCACCTCACACACGGGGAGGCTCCAGCTCCTCTCTGTGAGCTGATGTTTGCGCATGGGAAGCAGCAGGGTTTGACTGGCCTCCTTTGCTGAGCTGTCAGCTGCTGGGCACAGCTGTGTGACCCCCACAGACCCTCCCTTTTGGGACACCCCCAGATATTAGCTTAAAAGAACAGGTGGTATTTGGCTCTGACATCTAAACATTGGATCTTTGCAGAAATTGGACAGAGCTTCTCCAAAGGGAAATCCAAGAGTAACTTTCTCTAAGTCCACTAAGCCCTCAGCTTTCCATACTAAGGAAATCAAGTTAAGCTTTTGATTTACCAGAGCTTTGCACTTTGGTGTAACTGCTCATACCCACTTAAATCCAATATAATGGCCATGTTTGCCCCAAATTGTACACTTCTGATTTCAAGAGAGCCTTCAGTGCTACTGTGAGAAGGATTGAGTCTTTACTTGAGTGCAATTAATTAATAAAGAAAACATACATGTACACAAAAAGCAGAATGATGGATCACAAGTTTTATAGATCCTGCTCTGCAGGATGCAGTCAATAGTGAAAAATGTCATTATTTCCTGGTTATGAAAAGTTGCCTGTGGGTATTTATCATTAATATGCCAACTATTTGTTTTCATCTGGAACTGCCAATTTGCAAGCTGGGACATACAAAAAACTGATTCCTGACAACTGAGACCTAAGTTTATTGCAAAAAGTTGCTTAAATTTTCCTAACTATAAAAAATGATGGTCCATCTTGTGTGCCATGCAGGAGGCTATCACTGCTCATATTTTCTAGCTCAGCTGAAAACCTTGTCTGAACTCAGCTTCTTTCTGTGCCTTGCACTGGTCAGTGATGACAGGGCAGCCCCAGAACTGTTTCCATTCATGTCCTAGCAAAGCACATTAAGATTGTATTCATTATTTTCAGTGTTCCACTGGTCACACTACTGTTAGTTAATCAAGCAGTGTGCATTAACTTGCTTTGTGAAAAAGCAGAACAAACCTGCTGGAAACATCCCATTCCCACACCAAATCCACACACTGCTTATACACTCATTCATTATTTATTCATTTTGAAATACACTATTGAGATAGTCAAGACTTCCTAACTTGTAGTAAGTATTTAAAAGAAAGTGCAAAGCTATTTTAGGACATGAAGAACAAAACATTTACTGTTCCTGTACTTTTTTCCCTAGAGTCCCTTGTATGTCAAAAAATATTTCTTCAGACAAAGGAAAGTATTATTCTTGGAAGACATCCCTAGGAAAAGAAAAACTCGTGTTCTCAGTCTTGGAGCTAAACTCCAAAAAGCCAGAATAAGCTGGAAATATCTGGTTTCATTACTTATTTAGGGGAAATTAGATCTCAAAATTCACCTACAGCCTCTTAGCACTGTCTTAGAGCTGCAGAGTAGACAAGGTAAGAATAGTTCATTTTCCTTTCAAAGATGATGTTAATCCTACTCTGTGCACATCTACCCTGACTAAGCACAGGGAAGAACAAGAGGAGACAAATGCTTCATTTGTTCTACCCTAGAACAGCAAAATATTTCAGAACAGAGAGGTCAGATAAAGAACAGATCCATTCTTTCTCTAAACAACTTTAAACCCAAGATTTACCATGACAATCAGCTTTCAAGACTTCATGTACAAAAAATGCAGTCTCAGAAGGCAGGCCTATTTCTTATAACCTTTGGTCAATAAGAAAAAATCACCTTTTGTTTTGATCCAACAGAACCTGTTCTACAGCTGTTGTTTATCAGCTCAAGCACACTTTTATGAACCAAAATGCAATATCAAAGTGTCTGATGTGTTTTAGAGAACGAGGCATTATTGACATTTCCATATATTAGAAGCTGAGGGAAAATTGCATATTGATGATAGCAGAGTTGTTCCAGAAAAGAAGGAATAAGAAACCGTTTAAGATTTTATTAGATATTTTCTGGGTGTTGAACTACCCAACTTTAACACTGGCATAAGGAAAGCATTTCCTGGCTTTGGTATTTTTTGCCTGCCATTTACTGCAGATGCACATTTTACCAGGCAAGATGGTTTGGCTGCTTTCACAAATGGTCAAACCCTTCCAAAAACTCTCCTGATGAAATCTTAAGCCCAAACAGATGAACAGCAGGTTGTATCTTAGTTTCAATGCAGATAGATTTAATTTTTGTTAATATACCAGTCTTTCACTACCAGGCAGATATGTAAAAGTTCATAAAGTGAGCAAATCATCATAGAATTATAAATTGCATGGGTTGGAAGGGTTGAAGCTCATCCAGTGCCACTCTTGCCATGGCAGGGACACCTTCCACTGTCCCTGGTGCTCCAAGCTCAGTCAAACCTGGCCTGGGATCCAGGGGCAGCCACAGCTTCTCTGGGCACCCTGTGCCAGGGCCTGCCCACCCTCACAGTAAAAAAAATTCTTTATAATATCTAATCTAAACCTACTCTCTTTCATGTTCTGTGTGATTTATTTCCCCAAAAGATAACTTTGCATTAACAAAATTAAAGCTGCTTTCCAATCACTACTGCTTCTTTTAAAATCAGGATTAAATGGCAATTACTTAGGAAGAAGCACTATGCTTAATTTGCTCATTTGCAGAGCTGCCAAGCAGCACACTAACTAGATAGTTATCAGCTGTAAAAACCTTATTGAGCAGAAACAGGAATTAATTAAGGTTGCACGTCTAGAATCAGAGGGTCAGCATCCCAAGGCTGCCTGAGGACTTTTTGTCCTGGAGGTGATTGCACTCAAGGTGCTCTCAGGAAGTTCTCTCAGTGGGGAATCTTTTATTTACCACTTACAGCCACCATATGACTAAATAGCATGATTGCAAATCAGGTTAAAACTGCTTATTTATTAGAAGACCTTAAGTTTTGAGTCCAGACATTCCTGTTGTGTAATACATAAAAACTGTCTGTGATGCCAGCAGTCTAAAAACAAACACTAGGGCAGCTGGAGCTTTTTATTTCTATTGTACAGGCAGTACCAAGCCATATCTGTAAGGGCTGTCTGCTAAGAGATCTCACAGAGTAGTAGTTACACACTTGAAGAAAGAGAACAGTTTTGAAGTTTCACACCATTTTGACATCATCCACTCAAATACAGCCTTCTCTTCTGGGATGCTTACATGGTATATTACTAAAAACATGTCTCAGAACTTGCTAATTACCCAGCTACTCAGGAAGAAAGCCTTGGCACACCAGTAAGAAATGGTCATACCAGTAAGAACTGCTCTTAGAATGTCAAAGTAGAAGGAAAACAGAAATGATAATTTAATTCCCATTTTAATTGAAATCTACTTTGGCAAAGAAGAATTAGAACCAGTACCCTAAAATGTGACCCTACCAACAGGCCAAAGGATGTTTTAAAGACAAATGAAGGCTACCCATGATGGAACCATGAGCTGACTGCAGTGCTTGCCCTTGCAGGGTAAGGTCAAACTGGTAGCAAAGAAGAAGTAGAACCAGTACCATAAAACATGACCCTACCAACAGGCCAAAAGGACGTTTTAAAGACAAACAAAGCCCACCCAAGACAGAACCACAAGCTGATTGCAGTGCTTGCCCTTGCAGGGTAAGGCCACACCAGTACCAACCAACAGGCGCCATGTGGGCCTCGCCGGGCTGGCTCCCCCACATGCGGGCGCACAGTCTGCCCCGCCACTCATGCTCATCTGGCAGGTCAAATGAAGGAAAAGATTCCCTCCTGCTGCCCACCCAGCAGAGCAGGCTCATGGTTACCTGGAGAAGGCAAACTGGAGGAGCCATCCTGCTCTCGGGGGGTACTGTGGCCGTGACCCCTCACGCCCGTCAGGCCCTGTCCGGGCGCGGCCCTCACAGCCCTCACGGCCCTCATGGCCCCTCACGGCTCTCGGCCGGCCAGGGGTCTGGGCACCCATGGGCAGTGCCAGGGCTCAGGCAGGCTGAGGAACACAGTGCCAGGGCTCAGGACAGACTGAAGGACACTGTGCCAGGTGTGAGATGAGCTCCTGGCGTGGATCCTGCTCACCTGGAGCAGCCGGACTGAGCCGCGGATCCATGAGGGAGGCAGCGACATGGCGGCCACTTGGACAGAGGCATGAGGTGAGCTGGGATCTCCACAGGGACCTTGGGCTGGGAGCTGGAAGCATCCCATTCCCTTGGGAGGAGGGCTGCAGGTGGGGCTGCCCCTCACACCTGTGTCTGAAGGACGGAGGAGGTCTGGAGCAGGGATGGTGGTACCCCTGGGGATACCCATGAGTACGTGCCCAGCTTGGCATTGGCATTTCCATAGACTAGAAGCTGAAGGAAAATTGCATATTGATGATAGCAGAGCTATGCCAGAAAAGGAGTAAGAAACCATTTAAGATTTTATTAGATATGTTCTGGATGTTGAATGACCCAACTTTAACACTGGCATAAGGAAAGCATTTCCTTGGTATCTTCTGCCTGGCAGAAGGTGCTGGCACTGCCAAGGTGAGTGACCTGTGGGGCAAGGAGCAGAGTTCAGAACAGTGAGCAGGCTTTGTAGAGAAGGAAAACTACACCAGGCTGCCAGAAATAGCTGCTGCGAACAATGCTGAGAAAATGCCTGCACTCCTTCTGCATATGTATGGGTGTGCTTGCATTGGGGTTTGAACTGACTGTGGGTTCTGTTTGAGGCATATCCCTCAAAACCAGCATTACACTGAATGTCATTATTTATCAGCTTTATCCCCATTCTGATTTTGTAGAGTTGTTTCTATTTGCTGTTGGACCTGTGTGCTGAAGAATAGCCATAGCACAACCTAAATGTATATTTCACTTACCTGTTTAACAGACCGTGAAATAACACAGGCCACATAAGAATTTCACTTATATTAGGCTAGACCTTTTGTTTTCTTGTTATATACAGTGGTAGATTTATCTATGGTGTAATACAAACAGTAATTTATTGTAAATTTATGAGGAAGTCTGTAGAGGATCCAACTTTATCACAACAAACCTGATGAAACAAGGCGAGCTGATGCCTTGTGCTGAGGTGACTGAGGCTGAAAGTGCACAGCAGCACTGATGCTTGGTACACAGAGACCAGGAATGTCACATCTGTGTCACATCTGTGGCACTGCTGGCCTCTCAAACAAACCCTGCAAAGGCTGAAGGAAGGCGAGAGAGCTGGCTATAAGCATTTGTTTCCTCTTGGCCTTTTCTTCTGTTAGTTTGCCTAGTAACAGAATACCCTGTCCCATCCCTGGATTTTTTGTCTGCCTTCCTTTTTTTCATTTCAGTGGTTTTGTTGAAGTTAGCATTCACTTCAAATATCACACACACAGCTGACATTGATTTCTAACCAGCAGTGCGGTTACATTTAGATGAAGGTGGAAGAGCCTTGGCTGGGAAGAGAAACCATGACATTTATCACAGATGCATGGAATGGTTTGGGTTGGAAGGGATCTTAAATCCCATCCAGGGCCACCCCTGCCATGGCAGGGACACCTCCCACTGTCCCAGGTGCTCCCAGCCCCAATGTCCAGCCTGGCCTTGGGCACTGCAGGGATCCAGGGGCAGCCCCAGCTGCTCTGGGCACCTGTGCCAGGGCCTGCCCACCCTCCCAGGGAAGGATTTCTTCCTAATATCTGATCTAAATCTGCCCTCTTTCAGTTTAAAACCATTGCATCTCACTCTGTCACTACCTCATTTTCTGAAAGACTGATTACCTCCTCTTCTCAGCCACAGTGGTGCTGATCCCTAGAAATCCATGATGTATGCTTCTGACAGAAGGAATTAGATTTATCTGATCTCTGCTCCAAAAACCTATGGGAAATCGGTTTTCTTTCAGCATG
Source organism: Zonotrichia albicollis (assembly GCF_047830755.1). NCBI lineage: Eukaryota > Metazoa > Chordata > Aves > Passeriformes > Passerellidae > Zonotrichia > Zonotrichia albicollis. The sequence continues at coordinate 662,716 of NC_133836.1, forward strand.
CTACTATTTAGCAGTGTAACTGTTGAATGAGGCAGATCTTGCATCACTAAGAAAAAGATAAGAATTTAACTTCTTGGAGAGTAACAGACTTTTTCCACACCCTTAAACTGAACTATTTTACTATTAAAATGAACTGTTTTGCTAATAAATTTTCTTCCAAAAATACCAAGCACACAATTTCAAAAAGGAGCAAATCCTCCCCATCACATCAACTGTTGATCAAACCGCTTTTGTATTGGGAGATAGATTTGGAATATTTTTTTCCCAGAAATTCATTGTACTGCAATAGACTTCTGAGGCATAATTAAAGGTAATAACTTCAAATGCACTGAAACTCCTGAGTGTTTGCTGCACACTCTCAGTTTTCCATAATTGAATAAGCAGTTAAGATTTTAGTTATTTTGTCTGGAAGTCTTTCAGTTCATTGGCTTTAGAAAATCTCCTGGGCTCATCAGGAAGTGCTGCACACCTCCCCTCATCCCTTTCATTTTCTGGTTAATGCTCCAGCCTATTTCCATGCAAAGGGCTGCTGCTTGAGACAGGAACAAAGTGCATCTTGGTTTACTTGCATACATTTACATCCCAATGAAAACCATCATGTTGAAAACATCTGAGTTAATTTTAGGCATTAAATTCAGCAGGAATATTCATATGAGTAAATATTTTCACAATTACTTCTGTCCCAGAGGATAGACATGAAATGAAATTTGAAGCCTAATCTACTACTTTTTTCTGTGAATAAAAATTTCATAGGAGAACATTGGTTTTTTCACTCTTTGCTTTTAAAAGATTAGTTCAAATGATTAGGTTTATTAAAGAGACTCTATCAAGGCTTAATTTAGGAATTGATGAGGTAACAATATAAACAATCAAATCCATGCTTCCTTTGTGTTGCTAATCTATGATTTTCTGTAAGACTGAAGTTGAGCGTGTGTAAAATACAGTTTTGTATTTGGAATTTTTTATTCTCATGAGCTAGAAAATGTAGCAATGTGGTTTTTATTACTATTCTTTCTTTCATGCTTCTGTTTTTTTCTTCTACCCCATAAAGGTTTTTTGCATGTCTTAGCCTGAATGAATGTGTAGGTTCTTCAAGTGAAAAAATAAAAATGTCCATGGTCTGTATTTGAAAAAAAAAAAGAAAATAACATTAAAAGAGGGAAGGACTAATTGTTCATATAGTGCTTACACAAATCCAGTCCTTCAGTTCACTTTTATATCCACATGGAATTGAACAGAGATTATTATTCTCAGCGTCCATGCATAGATGTAGGTTTGAAAGTAATGCAGTTAAAGGCTGTGGAACTCAAGCTTTTGTCCTTTTTTGAAGTTCACATGATTGATGTAGATTATACTGTAATTTGTCCAGGAGGTACTGATGCAAAATTATCTGGAATTTATTAGATGACAGTTAAATCAGCCCCAGCGTGCCCTTTTGCCTTGCGGCCCAGCCTCCTTCCCAGGCTTTTGTTACTTTGCCATCACGAAGGGGGAGTCATCTGCTTTCTGCAGCTTTTTGGTTGAAGTGATCTTTTCATGTTAAATCAAATGAAAAGTATTCAACACTTAACTGCTGTTGTTGTTTTGCTACCTGAAGCACTTACCTGACAAAAAAATAATCATTGCAATATCCCGTAAGGCTCCCTCCATTATCAGATTGACAGCAGCATGCTGTTTTGATTCAGATTAGTGGCTCATGATGGCTGCTGTTAAAACTCTTGCTTTTCCTAAAAACTCTATTTTGATCTTCTTTTTGTTTTGGTGCGAAGGTGAAGGAGCTGGTCCTTCACAGAAGTTACCTAATAATTTTGCAGAGAAGAATTGTTTCAAAGACAGGATAATTCAAGTGAGCTGAATAAACCTTGCAAAATTAGGATGCATTTATTGACCAAAGATGTTTCCTTCACTTCTGTGGTTCTGCTGGCTGCAGGAGCTGCCCAAGGCCTGCAGCAGTGTCTCCCAGCACCCAGCCGTGCTCCTGGATTAGCTGTGCTCCGTCTGAGCTCCCTTCAGCCTTCCTGCACACCTTCCACTGCGTGCTCCTGCTCTTCCTCCACACCTTCCTGGGCTTTGGGATGGAAGGAACAACAGGCTGAGCAACCAGAGCAGAGCTAGGCACAAACGTGAGTTACAATGTGCTTTTAGAGCTGAATGGAACAGAAATATTCCCATTCCTGCTGCACCAGTTGGAATTGTGTCCTACAATTAACAAAGCTGTGCTGATTTACCAGTGTGATAGTCCTGCTTAGAGGGGAGCTATAAACTCAGAGCTTGATCGATTTCTCCAAACATTAAAAAAACAGAGGTGAAAACACTGCTTCATCTCTTACCTCAATTTATCAAACTTCCAGCAAACATCAATTCAAAAAATAAATTTACACAGCATGTACTGAAATCATTGGCACAGAGAAAGATAAAATGGAAGCAAACTGCTGCAAAGAACCTCAGTGTCTTTTTCTGGTGACCAACATGGCAGTAGGGACAATGCCCTGGAATTGTTGTCCTGGGAGGCCACATGGCACTCTCCAAAGGGTCCAGCCCTAGAGCACCACAAGAATATCTGCCAGGAATGACCAGTAAGTCTTACCTTGCAGAAGGCAGATATATTAACCAGCTTCTTTATAATTTTAATATACAGTAAATCCTTGAGATAAATTCATAACAGATGTCAAAAAAGGGTTTATCCATGTGTTGAATTAACTGGGAAAATAACAGGAGAAAAAAAGGGTTTTTTTTGTTTTATTCTTTATATCCTAACCAGTCACCATCTCTCCAGACTAACCTAGAACTTTTCAAAGCAAATTATTATCATATTACTTTTCCAAAAAAAGAGTTTCCCTATAGGCTTTTTAAAAAATTCAGCTCAGTCAAAGTGCTGGAGCCTTCCCTTTATTTTGTGCAGTCTGAAGCCACGTGCTCTCAGCACCCCCAGGGCAATAACTGCAGCCATGTGTGTGCTCTAGCGCAGGTTTTGCTATCAGCAGAGGAGAGCAGGGCTGGCTGCTGGAGCTCAGCAGAATTTCGCTCTGTGCTGACATCTGGGCTGGATTTTTGGTAAATGAGTGCCAAAAGGGTGACTGACAGCAAAAGCAGCAGCTGTCTGAGTGCAGGAAATGCTTGGGAAAGGATGCTCAGATATTTATTATGTGGCAGCAGGAGGACAAATAATTCCACCCAGTTACCTTAACGGATTCTGGGATACCAGAACCTCAACCAGGCTCTAAAAATTACTTAATATGAATAAAATATTTATGTTTTCCTTGTATAATGGATGAGTTACCTTAAAATAGTGCCATGTGAATAAACCCCTCTAGCTCAACAGCAAAATGCTCAAGTTGTCATCACGTTTCTGCCTATGAGACATGACTGAATCAGTTCTGCTTAATTCAACCATGAAAACAAAATCATGAGACCTGGGGATTTCAGTTACCCCCAGGAAGGGCACCCCAGCATGTGCAGAACTATTGTCTGTGCAGGACACTGCAGCTTAGGCCTGAATTATCACAGAGGTGTGATTTGGGTGTTGCCCTCAGAGACAGACTCGAAATATTTTTCTGCAGGATGTTTGCAGATGCATTGTGAATAAGTGAAAGGGACATTGAGCTGTATATTAGTGCTGGCAGTGGAACTGAGCAGCACCAAGTCTAGACCCTGTATTAAAGCAAACAATAATCAAAGACATGGCCAGAGCAATATTTCTAGTTACTCTTTTCAGTGAATATTTTGATACCAAGATTAGGGAGGAAATTACTTTTTTAACTGTTCAGCAAGCACACACTGAACAATTGAACAAAGAAGCAGTAAATTGTTATCAGCAACTCCAGCTTAAAAAGATTTAGGCCTGAGATCTGATTTGCTAATTTCTGAGGCTGAGGCCATCTCCTAATATTTTTTCCAATAAGCATTTCTAGTCAGGTTTTAGTCATCAAGAACTCCGTTCAGTTTAAGTTTACACTGGTCTTGCTTCCACTGGTCAAGTTTCCTTGACTTCTACTCAACTTGTGGGAATTTTGATTTAGAGACCAGTTCAAGAAGTAAATATCAGAAGTTGATGAGAAAATGCTTCTTTGTGCACTGCATAAAGGCATCATAACTTACATCCCCTCATTCTTCATTAATATGCAGTTACACAATTTATATACCACTTTAGTCATTAGCATATAAATTGCCACCAATATACTGCATTCCCAGTGCAAAAACAACCAGTGTGAGGAAAGGAAAAGCTACCACAAAATGCCTTGTATTTTTATATCTATAGCTGCTTCAGTGAATAATAACCCTAGAGAGTCAAACTGATACACTTGGCTTCGTTATGTAGGAATGTTGCCGTGATCACTTCCTCACTACTATCAATGCCTTAAAATTTCAAATATCAAAATATTTTCCTGTCTGGGAAGCAACCAATATTTTTGTAGGACATTCTAAAGAAAAATCTAAAATCATGTTGATATTGTTTTACAATTTATAATGTCACTCAAGCTCCAGACTGGAAAGCATTTTCTTCCCCACTTAGAAGAATGGTAAATTTGTAATTGTCTCTATCAATGACCTGCTTGCTGGTCTTGATGCCTTGGGTTAACACAAAAGTAGCTTTGAGGGCAGGAGCCAAAAGTAGTGGCAACAGGACTGAAGTGAGGACCCTTTTGAGATGGCTTGCTGCAGAGACATCTAGGTGTGCCAGCAGGCAGCCTCCATCAGGACATGCTGACACAGGTGGCAACTTTCCATTTAATTTTTGGGGGGTTTAAGCACAGCTGGAGATGTTTCTGTTACGTGGCAGATTCACAGTGGAAGATGGTAGTGGAAGTCCATGAAGCTCAGATGGAGATGAGCAAGCCATCACAAAAAACTCCAAAACAAACTGTAAAAAAATCCGTGATTCACTAAGTGAATTAGCCTAACTTTATAAAAGACACTTTATTTGAATTGCAATAAAAACACCAGCTTGCATCCTTTTCTGGTTTAGAGATGCATTATTAGCTTCTCGAGATCACAGTTTCAGGTAGTTCAATTGTTCCTCAAGAACGCTCTTTGTTTTACAAGAGCAGAGCTTTTTGACAGTCTTGTTCATGACATAATTAGAACAATTAAGTCATTTTAGGTTAACTTCAGCAGCAAAGAATCCCATAGACTTTAATAGGAGGAGGACTGGCTTTGAACTAAGCTTAGGCATGATTTTTTCTTATGCCTTTGAAGACACAAATAAAATAATCTCTCTCACATGGCTGGATTTGCTGGTTAATTATCCACAGCATCTGCAGCACAGAATCCAGTCGTGGTCTATTTCAGGTTTGGCAAGACAAATCTATGGCTCTGCAGTCAGAAAACTGCATCCTTGCTAAAATCACTGACATCTGGAATTGCCAAGAGCCAGGGGCTGGCCAGCGTTGGTGACTTTCCTTAGGTAAAAATGTATTGCAGGGTGACTGCACATTCATCACCATTCATGGCTGGGCTTCCCATCGCATGTGTTCTTGAAAATATCAGAAGTCTTTTATTTCTTCTAGAGATGGCATCTGATATCCTGTGAAAATGTGGAGGTTTTCCTACAATAAAATAGCAAAAAGATTTTGTGCTTTTTATGGAGTGTGAATGGCAAAATTCTCATTTGGAACCATAACTCACCACAGTTTTCAGAGTGCTCAGAAATAAAATCAGAGTCCTGTAATAGAGGCTGTCACAATGTATGTGTCAGATGAAGTGCAAAATGTAGATACAAATTGTAACTGTGGTGTCATTTCCCTCTCTATGGACAGATCTTTTTTCACAATCACCTATGAATACACATAAAAGTGACAGGAACTTCTCCCTTCTGGTCATCTCTGAGAGCTGGAAGGAACACTTTGAACATACCAAACGATGTCCCAGCCACAGTTTCCTTATGAAGTGGTTAAAATGAGCAATGGTTCTCTCTGATAAAATGTCTGTGTCATTTCTAGTATAAATATTGTCAATGATTATTTGCCAGTCTTTAAATACTCTGAGTATTATTTCCCCTGAAACTTGGCTTTCTGATTCCTTGGTACCATCCATCCTGGTGCAGAGCTGTTCATGGGAATGCTGGAAGTGCAACAGGGCCCACTTTGTCAGTGTTATCTCTGCAGGTCTCTCATTGAGATGGAGGCTACTTGGAGAAGGAGGATATTTCTCACCATTTTGGGAAGTGTTACTGATCCCTGAGGAAATGTGAACATCCCACACTCAGTTACTTTATTCAAGTGTAATTTAAAACCGGCTCTCAAGCATAATGGGATGTTACAGCCAATATTTATTTTTCTCTCATTAGATAAATAGTATTAAATTGCAATCCTTGAGAAAATTGTACAGACTGTATCACATTTGAATGTGTTTGAGCTTGAGTCTCACTCAGGCAAATTCTCATCATATTCAAATAACCATCATTATGCAAATAAGAAGATCCTCATTGCCAAGCAAGTTTAAAATGGATGGTTGTTTTTTATCGTGATGGATTATCTTCCTCCTGGTAGCAGCTACATGCAGCTCAAAGGAGCTGTACAGGTCCTGGTTATTCTTCACATTCCTTTTGCCAGTTGCAAGCTATGGTTTTTGCCAGGAAGGATGGACTTTGACTGTTCCTCTTCCCATGTATGCTGCTTGAAAAACAGCACAACCAAGCTTTGCTTATCACCAGGGATTTTGGTTTCTTGATTGTACTGAATTTTCATGTAACAAATAAGGTTATTCTGTGATAGCCATTTTATTATATCAGTACTGCCTCAAGGTAAAAATTAATTATAATTACAGTTCTGAAAACTGTAAATATAAGGCTGCAAAAGTCATCTTTGTGTTTTCTCTCTGATATACATGTTGTGGAAAAAGAATGGTAGCTGCAGTAAGTTACAGCATTTAGCCCAAACATAGGATCTCTACTATCAGAATACTTTTAAATACTTAAGAAATGGATTGTTATGGAGATGACAGTGTCACAAAGATATCTTACTCAGTTTGTCAGACTGTTAGCAGATTCTTCTACAAGCTGTGCAGAAAATGGCTAAATTTCAGTCCAATTACAGATACTGCAGATGAAAGGCAATGCTTCAGCTATTTATGACAAACAGAGGAGCACAGTGAAACATGACTCTACAGCCAATATCTGTTGCAGGACAATTTTTGCAGATGATGTTCCATTTAACTTAAGAAACATGAGTTCTATAAAATCAAAGAAATAAATTCATTAGAGCCCCAACATTTTCACATGGTGCAGGATTCACTGCAAATTTACCAGTGCCATCTATATCGAAACGTACAAACTTCGAATTCTTCACTCAAAGCAAATGTCTACAATCTACCACATTAAATGATTTTTCATTTTTGTTTCTATAATATTTAGAAGACAAAAGGTCTGCAGCAGAAATAATTATTTCTGTCCTAACTTTACAAAGTTCAATTAATGCAAAAAACAATAAATAACAAAACTAATCCCCCTCATATTTGGATTAACTGCAACCCTCCAGGACCTTTCTCTGTTCTGTTCTCTTGGTTTTTCTGCCAAGCATAGTGAGGATAAAGAATTCAAAATAGGCACCTGGAAAAGAAATGCTTCATTCTCTGCAGAGCCATGAGAGAATGTGGAAGTGAGTTACAGGCCAGGCAGGCTTGCTCTGATAACAACATTGCTCTTATTTCTATTTACAGTCAATGTTATAGCTTCTGTAAATTAAAAATGCCACCAAACTACTTGAAAAGGAATTAGAATCTATAAATAGCTACTTTATGCACACTGTATCATTTCCAGTTCTGTTAAGCAAATTCATTTTCATCCTTTAGTGGAGCAGCTCATCCTAAGCAGTAATGTCTGCATGCAAGTATGTGCTACAGGCCAAAATCTGCTTCCATTTACTGCTCCCTTTTTAAGATCACTATCTTAAAGAAGTGCAACAGGATATTTTCTATGACCAGATTCTATCCCTGGCCATTTGTGTGTAATCCTGAAATAACAATCGGTTCCTGAGCATGACTGATCATAAGCAGTTGTCAGGGTGGGTTATTTATTAAAAGACTGATTTTTGTGCATTCTCTCATGTACATTTCAATTTCTTTGAAACTATTCTTTCAGTAAAGTTAAATGTCCCTCAGATTTCTAAATGAATGGAAGGTTTGTTTTAGAGCAGGTCTTCACAGACACATGAAATCATGAGATTTAAACTACTTTTCTAAGTGCTAAGGGATAGGGGTGCTGTTGACATATTAGGCTTTTTATCTTTAAAGAAAAGAACAAAATATCTGTGATAGGAGGATTCTTGTAGATACCTAATGCCAGAGGGAAGGGGCTTGGCAAGGGATATTACATTTGTTGTAGCTTTTCCCAACAGCACTGGCTTGGAACTCTTGCTCCCATCAACCACGGAGCAGATAATCAAAGCTGTACTTTTAGTCTTACACAGAGCTAGTCCTGGAGTGCTGGAAGTGGCTTTGTTTGGAAGGATCAAAGATGTGCCCAAGTCTGTGTGCAGCACGCTGCACTTTGATTCAATTAGGAAAGAGGTGATCAGCTTTTGCAGCACTCAGGGGTCACTGGATGGAGTTAATGAAAAAACAAAGGGTGCAATAAGGCAGAGGTGGCAGCTCTGGGAGGAGCAGCTCCAGGGGAAGGAAAACACCCCCAGTCTGCCCCAAGCCTTTTCTGTCATCCTAGGGATATGGAAAAGACTTGGCAAATGCTCACTGCAATAAAAATATACAGATTTAAAATTCAAAATTCCTTGTCCTGGGCTTGGAAAGAGAACTTAATGACAATAAACTGTTGCAGTCTACATTTTTTTAAAAAGCACAGCTGCATTACAAAAATATAGACAGAGTAGGATGCTGAGCAGGTGTGTTATAACTCCTGTTTATACCCAATGAAACTTTCCATGAGAAAGACACATCTAGCCCATCTTGCAGGAGAAGGGATGTACATGCACCTGCCATGATATTCACATAAGGCAGGAATGTATTGTTACATTTTAAAAGGCAAAAACCCCCATACCAGATAAATAATTGTTTTGGGGTTTTTCCTTTATTTTTAAGGAAGGAACATGGTATTGTATTGTAAGAACCCTCTAACAGTTTGGATTTTTTATTGGGTTGGTTTTTTAAGGCACTGGCAATTATAGAAGCTTGGAGTATTTTCTAAACACAGAAGAAAACCCCATTGAAAAGCCGTCCAGTTTTGTTTCCATAACTGATTCTATTGGGGAATTGGTGGTGTTAAGGGAAAAGAAACAACTATTTTAGAAAATGAGGCTGCACCCCTTAGATGAAATAAACGAGCTAGTGCCTCTTTGTCATGATAGAGTTCAATTCAGCTTGGAAAATTCTGTGTATTTCCCTTCTTTTACCAGTGTGTTGTACTTCACCATATAACTCTACAAAACAGGAATTGAGACACCTCTCATGCCATCATCTTTCCTCTAAAAAAACTTTCTTGCACAGACTGGGATTAAAATTATTTTTCCTTTGGCTAATATGAAGGTTGTTAATTCCCATAATGCAAGTGTTGTTTATCTAACACAGGCAAATAATTTACTTATTAATGGCACATTTAATTGAATAGCTTTGCTTCTTAGTGTGTGCAGAGTGCATTGTTTGTGTCCTTCTTAAATAGCAAATAATTTCTTCACTGTCATAATTTCCACTGGCTGGAATGGATGTGTTTATTAACTGTTCATGCTGTTTGCTTTGCTGCATTTTTGGATAGCCAATAACCCCCTTTGCTGAGAAGTGCACGGCTTTCTTTCCTGTCATTAACTGCAAGGACGTTAGAGAGAAATCACTTTTCCCTGACCAGACCATTTGCAAAGTTAACTCAATCCAAACTACCCTGTAGTGCTCTAAAATGGAATGCAGGGATGTTCCCCCAGTGCTGCTCTCCCAGCTGTAATTCTGGCTGAGCACAGTGACTGCTCCTGTCCTGCAGCAGCAGAGTTACAGCAGCACCTCAGCACATTCTTCAGTTCAAATGTTGTGCCAAGCTCACAGAGAGAGAACAAATAATGAAAATGAAATCAGCTGCTCTTAAACAAAATAAGAATTGCAGAAGGATGTAGCTTACCTTGTGAGCTCCATTTCATGATGACAGCTGGTTTATTGCACCTTTTACAGGCCATGTGTTTAATCAATATAAAACTCTAATAATCTAACAAGATCCCCCAATGTTTTCTGACAAGTACTTGTAAATTTTTCTGGAATACTTCTTGTTAAACAAAGATTAAATGTGGCTATTAAAAGCGGGCGATAATGTTCCAGGAAGAGAGCTTTATTTCCACACATGAAATGGGTACTGGGAAAGGATTGGTAGGCTCTGTAAACTTAAAAAAATGAGGCAGTGACAGAATAGCTATTACTTTATACAAACAGTCAAATAAGCAAGGCTGCACTTGCCTTGGACTCCATGACTGAGATTCGCAGCAGTACAGAAAGCAAACAAAATTGTGTTCATTCCTATAGATCAGCACTTCAGGTAAAATAATCTGAATTGCATCAATTCCATGATATTAATTGATACTGTTTAATTAAATCATCTCAACATGCACTGCTGAGAGAATTACTCACTCTGTAATGGTGTCACTAACCTGGCAATTGTCACTTTAATTTTCTGGGTACAAAATAACTTGAAAGGGTGCTGGAGAAAAAAACCCAGCAATGATGCTGAACAAAATTGAGGTTTTAATTTGCTGTCTGATCAATAAGTGCCAGATCACAGACTCCCACAGACGATCAGCTGTGCATGGAAAGTCCTCCTGACCTGTTGTAACCAGCTCTGTCTGCTGACGTTCATCACAGAAGAGAGCTCCAGTTTTTAACCTTCCAACCAGAGTTAGGAAGTCTCAGTGCTGCAGAGTAACTCCCTAACCCTTAAATAAATGCAAAAAGCACACCCAAAGCTTAGGTTTCTTTTAGGAAAGGAAGTGAAGCTGATGCTCATGAGCAAGAAGATCATCTGCATGATAGAAATTGAGCAGTGTGTCAGCAATTTGCAGTCACTGTTAACTTTGTGGGTGAAACAGAATTCTGTGGGATAGAAAAGCATTTCCTGGGTTTTCCCAGACAGATTTTGTGGCTCAGACTCCATAAAAAGCCTGATTTTGCTGAGCTTTGAGGGGTCTGATACCCACGTGCTGCTTTTCCTCTTGTAGATGAGTCCTAGCACAACAAAGGCTGAAAAGCACTTGAGTCTGGAAGGAGACAAAATAGAGCTGAAGTGTCCTGGAGTGTTTGGACAAGTTGAGAATCCTGCTTGTGTAATTCTGGTGAGTGTTGAATATAAAACTGAACTGGGAATCACTCCCTGTTAGCCCTCAGGTAAATGTCTTCACCACTAGGTTCAAGTGTCACTACAGCGTCATACCCCTGACAGAGACCCCTGATGGAAAAATGTGATTTTGCATTGCCATTGAAGACCATTCCAGACCTGCTCGGGCAAGATCTCAATGTTGACTGCACATTGCCAGTTATGTAATTCAGTGTTAAATCTAGATTTATGTGATTTTGAGATAAAGATTGCATTTGCTCTAATCCTGGGATAATCCTCGCTTATTTTTGGAGATCCTTGAAAACAAACTCTGTGACAAGATCTACCCATAGGTATTCTTAAAAACTTAAGATGATCAATTAACAGCAGCTCTCTTTTTTGGCAATTCTCTGGGCCAAATAAAGTCTTTTGATGCTCATCCAAAAATGTAAGAGGTTGCATTTTTCTCCTTGTGCAAATCACAAGCCAGACTTTTGAAGTTAATCATGTCTTAATGATATGTACCAATATGAGTTGGATGAGAATTGGGTGAAGTGCTTAAAACCAAGTATTGAAAGAATTCCCTCATAGAAACCACCAGCTAACGTCTTTGTTCCTGTTCTCCTGTGCATTCTCTCTAATGCACTCTCTCTAAGGCCTTCTGTGGGAAGGCCTCTCCTTACAAACAACAAACTGCTTCCAATGAGATATCTATGGATTGATGTGTAATTGATTATTTGGAAACTTTGTGCTTCTATAGGAAAAGGTGTCACAGGGACAGACCTTCATCATAGGTGATGTTTTCGTCCTGGGGAAGGATGCAACCAGAGTGTTTTGGAGGACAGAGGTTGAGCTCCTTCCCTGGTGTTGTGGGGTGGCATTAATGTGTATTCTGGTGGCTGCAGAATTGTGAGCTGTGACTGCTCCTGGCAGCCCCTGTGTCACACTGCATGCCCCCTGAACGCAGTGCCGTGCATTTCAACATTTACATTCCGCTTTCCTGGGAGAAACTGAAAGAGAAATCCAAACTTTCATCTCCTCCACGTGGCTTTCAGTGGGCTCTTGGTTTTGCTGGCTAGCTTTTATTCACAAAACAAACGTAACAGCCAGCAAACTTGTGCCTCTTCTGTGGCTTGGGGACAGATAATTACAACAGCAGTGCTGTGGGACCGAAGGACAGCAGCTCCCTTCAGTGGAGTGTTAAGCATGCTAGGTAGTTCCTGGTAACCCTGGTTTAAAGTTAATCCATAAAAAGAAAAAAAATAAAATCAATCTTCTTCTTAAATTCCCAAACCATCTTATTCTCTCAATTAATTTTTTCTTCCAGCTTTGCTATAGTACATTCATTGCTGGTTCGAATCCCTCAGCTTCCCAATTTTGCATGCAAATTTGTTTCTTTTGCACAGGATCTTGTTCTCAGAGTTGTTGGTTTGGGGGTTTTTTTGTCACGCATTCACAAAGCTAGTGTAATTTTCCCCTCCCCAATTTCTTCTCCAGCAGCTCCAACTGCAAGGACAGCCAATGTTTATAGTGAGAAGGTTAAAATATTCTGGATATCTTCCGTTGCTTCCTCCCGTTTACTGACACTGCAGTTTCAATATGAAATCTACTATAGTGTGGAAGCTGTTTGCAATATAGTGTAAGGGCTTCCTACCATATGCTCTCCCATCTGTGATAAGAATGAGGCCTTTGGAAAAAAAGGCAACAATTTCAGTGTGACTGGAGTTGAACTGCATGCAATTTCTGCCTGCTTTGAGGAAATCTTGAAAAGTAAATATGTGCATTATACATGTCATGAATTCTTCTTCCTCCTGTTCATTCCCCACTGCTGATCAAGCATTTTCTGTGTAAAAACCAGTGGCTAAGATCCCTGGAGAATGAGTGGAACTGAATAGACCTCAGGAGCTTAGTTCAGTAATCAGTTTGCAGACACTTTAATTGCTTTCAGCCCTTCAGTGCTGACTGACACTTTGGAGAGGGCAGGTACAGATGTTAAACTTACACACAAGTGTCCCTGTGAGTCCTCCAAGACCTTTTTTGGAACCTGCTTGCCCTGGTTGCCTCTAGTATTTGCAATGTAAGGGAGGAAGAGGACTATGGCTATACTAGACAGCTTAAACACCCCCAAAACCACCAAAAAACCACAGAAGAAAGCAAAAGGAGGAACTGTTTAATTTAAAATGTCTTTATGGAAATTACTTTTAAATCTTACATGTTTCTGTATTGCAAATCTTTCCTCCTGATGTGTTTGATGTTCCTATCTCTTATCATTCTGCAATGGAGTTAGAAAATCTGGATTTGGAGGTTAAAGGTTGATTGTCTTCTACAGTAGGTTTGAATTTGGCTCTATGTAACTACTATGTAATATTGGCTCTATGTAACTGCTCATTTTGCTACACTGGATCTTCCACTAATAAATATTTTATAAAGAGCCAATAAATTATTAACCTCTAATAGCATTACAACATGGATATAATAGTAAAAAATGTAATAATCACGTTACTGTTGGGTATTTCCTATAAGCAAATAACAGACTTAATTAGAGCTTACAAACATTTAACCTCCATTAAAAATCGATTAGACTCACACTTTATAGACCAACCCTAAATACACAGTGTGATCTAAAACACACAGAATTTGGTATGCAAATTATTGCAGAAAAACATACCCAATATTTTGGGCAGCAACAATTCTTCAGTAGCCAACAGACATCTGAGATGGGAACCAGACAAATATTTCCTGTATAATTCAGCAATTTAAGTAATCCCATTCTTTCTGAAACCATATTAAGCAAGACGAACAGTCAGTGTGTTTTAAGGGACCCGGCTAACTATTCTTCGATATCAAGAAATTGAAAAGTTTAAAAAATAGAAATTTTGCTTTTTCCTCTAATACTCTTGGTTTACTGTTTCCTCATGCCATTGATTTCACTATAATTTATACATTTATGATGCACGTTCAGTTCAGACGCCAGTTCTTGTCTCGTTTTGAGGAGAAAACCCGTCCTGCTTTGGTGTCGGGAGCCTGGTGAGTAACTGCAGCACTAGGGGTCACTGGCACTCCATCGGTGGCCGCCGTCTGTGGCAGCCAGGGCTGCGTTGTGCCCATTTCCCTGGCAATTTCGGGAACGCTGGTGCTGCCAAGCGGGCGCCTGCTCTAAGGTCTAACGTGTGCGCACCCGTCGGCACCATACGTGTTTATTCCCCGGGTTTTTGGGTTTCTCGTTCCCCCAGATTCCTGGGCTGTGCTCTTTATGTATTTCAGCCTCACCCACGGTCAGCTGTAAGCTCGTGTTCCACGGGGGCTGGGAAACTCCAGAGCTGTGGATCCAGGTCACAGGAATCAGCCTGGGGCACTAAAATGCTTTCCCTGCGAGGTTTGTGCAGCACTGGGCTCCTTCTTCCCAAGAGATGTTGTGCACAGAACATCAGCTGGTTCTCAGAAAAAACAATTCTAATCACTAAAGACTGGGCCTCTACTCACAGTATTGTGTTCTAGATTATATTTAGTGTGCTTAATGACCCTTCTACTAAAACATGGCAGTTGGTTTGGCATAAAAGTTGCATTTTTAATCTTGTTTATAGAATTGTTGTAATTTCAGTATTTTTTCATATTGAAAATGAAGATCTAAATGATGAATTAAGGAATCTCTTGGTTTTCCAGAAAAGGAAGCAGGCAGTACATGCAGGCGAGGTTTTCATATCTCCAGAGTAATTTTAAATGGGCTTTGCTTTCCTTGATTGCATCACATCCACTTGTCTTTAGTTCCATCTCAGGTCAGGCAGGGTAACATCTGTTCTGCTGTTTCACGTTATCTGCTCCTACAAACCAGTGCGTTTCAGCTGCTCCCCTGGGAATGCTATCAGATTTCCAGTTGGACGCTGCCTGTGAGCACTGACATTCCAGCCACTTGGATCACTCTGCCTGTGGGAACTTGGCAGGTACTGGTGCTTTTGTACCTGTTCATTTTCTCACAATATTCAGATATTTCTTCTCATACTGACTTTTCCCTGAGGTGCACACATACTGGTTTGTTTATTTATTGAGTTTTCTCTGAGCTGGCCTCTACATCTTGTGTGATTTGTTCCTTATAAATCATTGTGCTTTATTGTGATGAGTGCAGTAACTTGCAGCCACAGCAGCTTTTAAAATCCTACTGTCAGATGAAGCAGGTTAATGTATTAGTTCATTAATTCAAATCAAAAAGCCCTTTTAGATACACCTTTGCCTATTAGAGTGCTGTTGATTTGGCTGATAAGAGCCTAGCTGTGTTGATAAGGTCCTTTGTCACTTTTAGAATGACAAAGGAAATCATTTGGAACTGAGATATTTCTGAGTTTTCATCGGAAACAAGTGAAGGAGAGTGGAGATTCTGACATCATCTCCTTTCCAGCCGTTGTGCACTGACAGCAAGGCCAGCACCACAGAGCAGAGCTGTAGGAACGCTGCTCCCCACTGAGGCTGCTGTTTGATCATTTAGGAGATGGCACTCAAGGGGCACTGCCACAGCCAGCAGAAATACAGGCTGTCAAACAGATCTTGCTTTCAGCCTGGCCAAGATTTTTCAGTGACTCTGCTTTTCTCATAAACAGAAGCATTATAAGGAAATCAAGTGATTTCATGTTTTATTTCCCTATGTGGTTTGAGTGAACAGATGAGAATTAGTTTTAGTCAAATTAACAAAGATTTAATGCTTCATCCTGCTGTCACTGAAACAAAAATCTAAGTGCTGGTTAATGTCAAAAAAGCGTAAGATGCAGAAATTAAGAGGCAACTGAAGCGTGTGACTCAGTGTGGTCTTTGTGGCATCTCCCATTAAGCTGTTCTGATTTTCAGAGCATTTCTGTGGGAGCATCACAGCTGTGGCTGTGGCGCAGCTGGCCCAGATGTGGGGTACACGAGTACCCAAAGGAAGTCCCTTCCCCCAAAACTCTGCATTGCACAAACAGACAACAGACCACAGGTAGATGTGCTGAGGAAACAAGGGATAGAAACATGAAATAGTAATAGAACAACTTGCACTGTGCAGTCACAGTACACCTGCTGCCTCATCGCTGCTCAGTGTTTTGGAGACAACACATGAAATTGTATAAAATTGCTGGGAGGTCAAGCTGATCATGCTGATGCCCTTTCATCTTCTGAATCTCTGACTCTAATTGTTCCTCTCTTTGAGTGTAGTGCAGTTGCAAACCCAGAGAATACATTTCAATGCCCTTTGTGCAATCCCAGGCAAAGGAGAAAAAAATAGGAGTAAAAATCTGTCTCTGTAAAAATCAATGGCAAGGCATGCACTGACTTCAGCAGCACCAGGATTTTTCCCTCAGAGTTTAATTGAAAGTGAAAAATATTTTTGGAGAAAAATGTCTAACTGCTCAGGTTAAAAGACTCAATAACATGCTCAGTTTTTCCAGTCTGTGGGCACTGAGAGACGAGCTTTAAATGCAACTGGCTATTGGAATGAATTGTTTGCTTTCAGATCACTAGGCATATTCTCTATTTCCATGTCTGTTTATCTATCTCTATGGACTTATTTATTGAGATATCTGTATCTATCTGTCTGTCTCTCTATATGTGAAATACTGGGCAGGGAATATTTTTGCTCATGTACCTGGCTCCAGTTTTCCCTTGTGCAACTCTTTGCCATGTCAGTGGGGCTTCCCCCAGCCTTGTGCTTTTAGCCTGTCAAAGAATGGACTTTGCTGCTTAAAAAAAACCAACCTCAAGCAAAAATGGGAATTAATAAACTGATCAGAACAATTAGCAATTTTAATGACATAAAGTTGAGGTAACACACTGCAGATGAACCAAGAAGTCTCAGGGTGAGGATGGATCTTTTCATTACCTTGTTGGGTGCGGATTAATCAGTTTGCTCCCTTTTCCATTAGGTTTGTTTTTCAGGTCTCCCCACTCTCTCATGTTTTCCTAATGCCAGTTCTTACTTCACAATTAGTTGTGTTAATCACCCAGAAGAGATGAGGCATTCTTGCCAAAATAACATATTGCTAATGAAACAGGAAGATGTTCTCTCATTATGAGTTGTATGAATTGCTGTGATTTCCACGAGCAGAGCACAGGAAAGGTTTTCATCCCAGAAGCGTTGGCCAGGACAGAGTTTGCACAGCTGATGTGCTGCCACCTGCGCTCGTGGGCACAAACTGGAACTGGGACACACTCTCTGCAGGGGCAAATTTCAGTGGCCTGACCTTCAGCTGGCACTTCAGTAAAATGCCCACTAAACCAAACGGGAGATTATTTCTGGGCAGGGCAAGAAATGGGTGCACTTGTTCATCTCTGAAGGGACTGAAGACAACAGTTTATTCAAAAGTCACTTGGCTTTGAGAGAGACTCGAGACCCATATCTGTTTTGTGAGGATCACAGGATGGCGGAAGATGAAGAGGAGGCTGTTGATGAAATATTAAGTGTCCATTACTACCTACTAGAAGTATAAGGTCTGTGGAGTGCTCTGGAGGGGAAGAGTATTGATGCATAAAATTTAATAATTAGTTAGTGACCTTTCAGAATTACTTTAAAAAACCTTAAGGAAAAGTAATAACTTAGATTAATTTTTTGCCTCTCACAAGATCAAATTAAAAAATCAGTCTGTTCAGTGAGTAGGAGCATCCTAGGCGAAGGATCCTAGGTTCCATAGTTTCCATATTTGGGCTGAAAAATGAAGTAAGTGCTTCCAAGCCTATTGTTTCAACAACGATGTTGCAAAATATGAAGAGAAGGGAAATAAGCTAATTTTTCAAACATAGTATGTCTGGCATTAAAACTCTCCCTCACTCTGCATTTCTGTAGTGACTTCTGCCCTTCCTTCATTGAATGACTGCAAGGCCTTAAAAAAGCCAATGCACAAAACATCTCCAAATGGTGCACAAAAGAACTGAATGTAAAGGCAGAGGGGCAGAAACTGTAGAAGTAAAAGAAGAGAATCTTGGTTTGGTTTTCTTATTATTCCAGTATCTTTTTTTCTTAAATTACTTTGGTGACTAAACTGCCCACACCTGTATCTGGAGAGAAAGCTCTTCCTTTGCACTTTTCATACTTTGCAAAGACTTCTTTTGAAGCTTCTTCACGAGAACACAGATTAACTGGGTTGTTATTCTGGCACATTCCACCCTGAATGAAGCTGGACGCTGACTTCGTCCTCCAGAGCATGGCTGCTGTGTCTGGGATAGAGTGTTGTTTAATAATGATTCTCCTATGTTGTACAACACTGCAAGGTTTGGCCACAACATCTGTCAATAACAGTTCTTTATCCTCTGTCAGGTGGGGGATATTCTGAGCTGGTACATTTCAGTGCAATGCCAGTTCTAGGGATTTGCTTCATTTCTGCTCTGGGGAGCCTCTCAGGAGCTGGGAATCCTTCCAAAGCTGACATGAACCTCTAAAATGACTTCACACCACCACACAAAATGCAGCCTTTTCTCACTGCATGGGTAATCGTGTACTTCTCAGTGTTGGCAAACAGAAAGTGTGCAAAGTTTATTTTGATAGACTATTTACAGCTTCAGTGTTGTGGATGTTGATATACAGACAAATGTTTTTATTGCTCCCAGACATGTACTCCACGAAGGAAGAAAATGACTATAAATTCTTGTAGCTACTTCTTGTTTTGTTTTGCTCTGTTTTGTTTCGGCTCTGGTAAATTGCATTTTGCTGCAATTCTATCTGCCAAGAGTAATATAGATCTCATTTTTAAGTTTGACCAAATGTTTGGGTTAGTATTGATACCCTCTGTAATGGAAAACCTGCGGTCAGTTATTTTCCCCCAACGCATCTGGAGACTATTTTAGACCAAATGTCGGTATTTTTGCTGCTGTTTTTGCAGCATGTACGAAGTATTCCATTACACGCTCCTCACATTATTTCCCTATTCCGCCTGCACCGCACTTGATTTGGATCACGACAGTTGCAGTGGCTTGGGGAGAGCTGAAAGCACGGCAAAGTGGGCCGAGGGAAGGAGCCCAAGGCTCGCCACGTGCAGCAGCACGCTCATGCCAGCGCGTCGCTGCTGGCAGCCGCAGGGATGCCGCGGGTGTTTGGGTGCGTGTCCGTCCGTCCGTCCGGGCCGCTCGGGGATGCTGCCGGAGCGCCTCGGGATGCTGGGGATGCTCTGCCTGCCCGTGTTCCCGGAGCCGCCGCTGCCCTGCCCTGCCCGCCGAAGATGAGCCGGGTTCCAGCCCGGGGATCGCCGCTGCCATCTCCCGCCGCGCCCGGGAGGAGCGGCCAGGAGCGGGCAGGAACCGGGCAGGAGCCGGGCAGGAGCCGGGCAGGGGCCGGGCAAGGGCCGGTCCGCGCATCCCCGGCCCGCCCCGCTCCGCCCCGCTCCGCGCCCCGCTGCCCGGGGATTGGGGCTGCCGGGCCGCCGGGGGTGAGGCGGGGCTTGGCTCGGCCCGGTTATTTATTTATTTGTTTGGCCGCGCCGCGTTGTTGTTCTCGGCGGCGGCGGCTCAGCCGGTACCCGAGCAGCCCCCGGGATGCGGCGGGGCCGGCGCGGGCGGGCGGGCCGGGCCGCGGGGGCGGGAGGTGCGCGCCGGCCGCCGCCGCCGGCCCCGGCAGCCCCGAGCGCCGTCACCTCCTCCCGGTGATGTCCCTGTCGCGCGGAGAGTCAGACAGGTCAATGAGGAAACTGAGAACTTGAAAAAGAGCGAAAGGAAAAAAGAGCGCGCACCGCCGAGCCCCGCGCGCGTGGATGATTGCAGGGCGGATCGGCATCGCCTGAAGGAAAACTTTGGTGCCGCCCGGCAGCCGCCGCGCTGCTCCCCGCGATGCGGGCGCTGCCCGTGTGAAGCGCATCCCGCGGCGGGCGCTGCCCCGAGCCCGGCACGGACACGGACACGGACACGGACACGGCGCTGCCGGGCACCGCGCTGCTCGCCCGCCTCGGGCAGCTGCGGCTCCGCGCCGGCATCCGAGCCCAAACTGACTCCTTATTTATTGCGGGAGAGGGGGGCTTTTCCACAGCATCATCTGTTTGGAAGAAAGGAGGGAGGAAGGGGGAGGGTTAACGCTAAAGAAGTAAGTCTTCTCTGCGAAGGAAATCCCTTTTGCGCTTTCCAGATGACCTTTTCTGAAAATGTAGCTTCTCCAGCTGAACGGTTTTGATTTTGACTACCAAGTGTGTGAAACTGATCCCTAAGTGCTCCACAAACCGTAGGATGTGTGCTTCCGGGATTAGCAATATGGGGCATCTGTTGTCGCCTCTCCTCTTGAGCCTGGCAGCAGTTTTTTCCAAAGGTAAGTCTTAATCTCTTCTGTTTCACTGCATCTCGTTCCTTATTTTGCACAGCCAGCCCTTCTCCCCTCTCTCTGTAGTGCCTTGAGCGCTGATACGATTCAACACGGAAAGACTTGGGGGAAGCCATGTGCTAGTCAAACCCACAGAGGATGCGATGGGAAAGCCTGAATGGAAGGATCTTTCCTTGGCTGACCATGACAAACAGTCTGGCAGTTTCCTGAGGCATCTGTTACCTCCTTACTGTACTTTTGGTGGGGTGGAAGATGCTGCTGCTGAGCTTAGCTCTGCTTTGGATTATGAAGGGTTTGTGGTATGGAAGTCTGAAATCCCCAGAGGTACAGGCTATTGGACTTGGTTGCCCCACCGTCACCTTCTGTGCCATTTTTCAGATTAAAATTCCTGTATCTCAGACTGGCTGGCAGTGTTTTACTGGACAAAAGAAACAGGTACACTGTGAAACATTTCAGAGCTTTGATGAGATGCTGTAGCAGGTGTCTGATATCCTGCATGCTGAACAGAGTTGGAATGTCCTGATGGCATGACTTCACGCAACTCAGTGATTCCTTCTTGGAGCCCTCGAGCTTGTTTACAGTTCAAATCAGAAAACCAGCACACAGGCAGTGCACATATTTTTGTGTGCATTTAAAGCTTCCTCGGAACTTAAAAGTTTCCATCGATGGCATCAGCCAAAAGGTGAATGCACTTTTTGCAATACTTCATTTAGATGATTCTGAGCATTCCTGTGAAATATAAATTAGGAGAAGTATACATATCTACTGAGCAGATACTGTGCATCAGCAGTTATATTTTGGCAGGAAAACAAAGTTTTCATGTGGTTTAGTCTTCAGAGGGGAATCAAAGCATATGCATTTAATCTGTGATTCTGCAAACATACTGGTAAAGAGTCCTGCTTATAAATATCCCTATTAAAAAATATATTACTTATTCTTAATGCCCTTTTACACTTCCAGAGATCAGCACTTTTCTTTTTCATTAAGTGAGTTATTTTTACTAATTAGTTTGTATCCACAACTGAGCTCACTGACAGAAGGCAGAATAACTAGCTCTCTATTTCTGTGATGCTTCCCTGTATCAAATTCCATTCTCCTCCTTTTTGCCTTAGAACAGGTGAAGAAAGAAAGGAACAAAATTATAAGTCTTCTCAAATGTTCCTAAATGCAGTGCCTACGTAAGTCCTGTTCTAAAGTTGCAATTGGAAATGCATTAGCAGCAGGGATTAGAATTCAGAGTCTGTTCAAGAGATTGCTTCATTCACATTGCACACCAGTAGCTTGTGATTGCCCAGCTAGGCTGTAAATGATGTATTTTGTTATAAGCAATATCATCAGTACTTTGGATAGGCTCACAGTGCAGTAAGAGTATGAACTTCATTGCATTCCCTGGCTTTTGCTGTGTTTGAGTTTGCTGCCCTAACACTGTATTCACATAATGTTGGACTGAGATTGCAGTTTATTCCAGGGTGGGAATAAATGGCATTTCAGTTTTACAAATACAGCATTTCTTTTATTGCCAACTCAGCAATTATAGCATTCATATGCGATTTCATTCTGACCTGTTACTTGCATCTCTTTTGAAAGATGTATTAGGAAAAATTGCTTCTGCAAAGGGGCTGTCAAGCCCTGGCACAGCTGCCCAGAGCAGTGGTGGAGTCCCCATGCCTGGGGGGATTTAAGGGGCTGTAGATGGGGTGCCTGGGGATGTGGTCCGGGGTGAACGGGGCAGTGCTGGCTTAGCAGGGGCATTCGATGGTTTTGGGGGCTTTCCAGCCTAAAGAATTGTGTGATTCCATGAAACCTGAGATCAGGAGATGCCTGCAGCAGCACTGGTGTTAGCTGTGCTGTGGATCTTGTACCTCGGGTATCCAAGACACCACTGTGGGAGTGCCAGGGCTCTGCTGTTCAGTGACACAGATATCTGTCCTTAATGCAATTGTTTATTTTCTCTTTGGTGACAGCCTCCATCTGCACTGCTATGCCTTAACACACTGGAAAGACCAGAGTGTTCCAGAGATTTATAGTATGAACTTCACAGTGTAAAAGGTTGATTCCCACCCCCTCCACGCAGTACGATGAACAGACAAAAAACACATCAGGCATGATTACTACTACAGGGCATGTTTCTTTGATGCTTTTCTGCTGCTAATAGAAAAACTCTCTCATTTATGACATGATGACAAAGTTTTCCTAAGGAGATACAAAAGCTTTTAACATGCAACAGCAATCAGCTCTCTATTGTGTATAGGGCTGCTGCTTATTACTCAGAACCATGGCAACACACCTTGTACTGCACCGTTTCCAAATCTTTCAGGTAATAATGTTGAAGACTTGAGAATACTATTGTGATTTTGCTTTGCTTTTATCTTGTAAAACGCAGAGCTCCAGCCTGAGAAATGAAATGTTGTTTTCAATAAGGAGCTAAAGATCCTCTCAGGCCATCTTGTCAGTGATGGCAGAATCCACGCGTGTTAATGCACTGTCAGTCTCACAGGAGGTGGATGTGTCAGGGCAGAGGTGATCATGCTCTGGAACTGCAGTTCACAGCTTTGTCCTCAGCAGAGTTTTCCTGAGTCAGTCCTAGGGGGCCAGTGCTGTCCCTCAGTCAGTTCAGTGTTTGCTGTCAAAGGTGGGAAGAAGTTCTTGGGAAGTCTTCAGTCAAAAAATAACCAGGTCCAGCTGATGTTAATGAAAACAAACAAATGCAACAGGCACAATAATGTGGGTGTTTTGTTCTCTTGCTTAAATGGAAATTCATCTGTTGCACTGGAGTACAATAGGAACTTCAATACTTTATTTGAGCTCCAGGTTCCATGCCTGGCTAGAATAAAACCAGCATCTCCTATAAGATGCCAAACACTTCTGGGATGTATATTGCGAAACTAAAGATTGAGGAGCCTTTTTAATAATGAATGTGTCCATATAAAACCTGATTTCATTGATTTCAAGTTTAAGTTGACAGTAAAAACCAAATGAACATTTTAGTGATTTGTTCTGATTGTCTTCTGCTGAGCATTTTGTGTTCTTCTGTGTCATCCTGGGCAGAAATCTTCCTGCAAGATGCTCTCTAATGATATTTCAGGCCGTGGAGCTGCTGGTTTGATTTTCTTTTTCTCTCAATTTAATTGAAATGGAGGCTTGGCAAGTGTATTAGGCAGGATTTCCTTGTATCCCCTCAGGGTGTTCCCCATAGCTAGAGATGTGCAGAGACGCAGATCTCCTGTTACAGCAAAGTGACTGGAAAGTGGGAAAACAAGGAAACCAAACCCCCAAATGGCTAGTTTTCGTTCATTCCTCTAGGAAAGTGGTAGTATATTAGTAATGGCTTATAATTCTGTATATGGGATTAAAATCAAAGATTGTTTATGAGATGTATTTTTTTCCACTCCTTCTTGGTGGTGGCTAGACAAGAGTTCAGGGTTGAATTACAGTTCATGTTGACTGATTGTGATTGTGATGACGAGGGACACATTCTTCTTCTCAAAGTAACAGTGCTGGTGTTTGTTGTGGACAGAGCCATTCCTGGCATCAGCTCCAGCTGTGCAGTTGGTCTGGATGGGAAATGTGGTGCTTGCTGCTTTCACGTGAGCATAAAGTACACGTGTGCTCAGTAGGAGCTTTTCCTGTGAGCTCTGCTTACAGCCAAAAACCCCAAAGTTTTCTGTAAAACCCCCAAAATAAATTAAATCTTTCCAGCTTAAAGTTCAAGAAGTTTCCTTAAACCCAGAGTTTTTGTGCTTTGTCCCAGCTGCACTGAATTTGAAGTTGTTTGATACACTAAAAGGGAAGGGGAACACCATTTCCACTTTTTCACTCTTGCTGTGTTTCTTGCCACAGAGTATTTGTGGGAAAAACTCCATTCTGATTCCTTTTCTTTCAGTAAAAATAATAAATTCAGACTGAACAAAAAATTCCACAGCTAGACCCGTGTTTTATTTGTCAGCTGCAATACTGGCTTAATGTGATTTGGTTTCTAATATTTCCCTGTAATGTTCTCATTTTTTTACTTCTGTCTTTTCTTTTATTAGTTCCTTAGGACAGGCAGGCTCTGTGACACCAACCAATGTTTTAGATATTAATAAAAGCAGCTTTATTCAATAAAGATCAGTTTTATTTAATAAAGGAGAGAATCAAAAGATAATCTGATTTTTCATGCTGCATTCCCATTAAATCAAGCTCCTGAGGTGGTTGTGGATGCCAAGTCTAGTGGCAGTCTATCACGGGTCCTAGGATACATAAACATGACTGCAGACAGATTGATTGCAGGGAAGCTGAAGAGGCAGCTGAGATTCATCACAAGTTTGGTTTATAAAGTGGTACATTAAATTACTTGATTTTCACCAGTCTTTGTAGTATTGCCTGCTGCATTATTAATGGCAGCTCCAAATGAAGTGGATTTTAAGTAGGTCCGAGACATGTAGATAACACTAATTACCATGAGCAGTTTAAAGTACATATTTGAGGATCTTAGGCTGCTTTGCCCCGGGGTTGAAATGTGGGCACAGTTCACTGCAGAATGAGGATTGGCCCTTTCATGTCCCTTATTTCTTCTTTTATTGAATAGACTTAATTCTGGTGTAAGGTGTTGGTCTGATGGTCCCACAGAGCCAAGGGATTGAAACTGTTTATCTTCCAAAGCACAGCCTGTGTGGTACCAATGCAAACTTCCATTTGCTGCTTTAGTGCTGTGCCTAAACCGGACCCAGGGGAGGCTGTAACTCACAGCTCTGCGATGGAAGGAGTTACACCCTGCTACTGAGCCCACTGCAGTCCGTCAGGGCCTTTCAGTGCCTTCAGCAGGCTTCAATTCAGACTACACTGAGTTTTCTGGAGTGGTATTTTTCAGCCTGTAGCCCACACACCGGTGGTGATTCATAGAACATCTGAGCAGTGTTGTGAAACCAGTGCCAGAAACCTTCTGCGTGCATGGGAGAAAAAACCGAGGGGAGGAAATGGAAGTAACAAGGCTGCTTTCAGACTGCATCCCAGTTTGTGCCTGCTTGTAAACAAAGACCTTTGTGACAATACCAAAACCAGGGCACTGTGTAAGATGCTCTGCATTTCTGTTGGGAGGTCAGATGGCTTTTTTCCTTGAAAGAGAAAACCAGTGTAGTGGGACTGACTGTGGTTACTCGGAAGCGTTGCTGTGGGCAGTGTGGTGTTGCCTGTGTGCTCCAGCCACAGGCACTGCTGAGTGTTTGTGATCCAGTGCAGCACAGGCTGGTTAAATCACCGCTGAGCAGGAGAACCCTGCCAGTCACTTATGGCATCTGCACCCTGGGGTCAGTTCACTGCCTCGGAGCTTCCGCTCTGCACACAGAGAACGCTTGTTTGTTCCCACACCCTCGCTGCTGGGCTGTTTTCATCAAGAGAGAATCCTTGAGGGAGTTTCTGTGCTGCAGACCATTGTCTCCCTGGAAGTGGCTCAGCAAAATGCACTTTGGTTTCTTGTACAAGCAGTGTATAAAAGGTTGGTAGGAGAGTCATCAATGTTGCCATATTTTCCTGGATTTACAAAACAGAAGGCTTCTTTCCTCCTCCTCTAGTCACTCCACCTTCTCTTAGGCCCATCTGTCTCTGGTTTTAAAGTTACTTTGAATTGGTTTGTTTAGTTATTTGGGGTTTTATTTGCAAATAAAGACTTTGCTACAAGGATGTTTTGGTAGAAGTGTCTCAGGAATTGACTGCGGTAATGGTTTGTAAGCAAAACAGACCCACATCTGAAAATGACCATGTAGATTCTAAACTGTGGGAAGGGGAAGGATATTGAATAAGGTAGTTCTTATAAAAACAACAGAGGCAATCAGTTAGCTGGGTATGTATAAAAAAGCAGCAGGGGTAATAATAACAAGGACCACAAGCAGAGATGTGGAAAGATGTCAACACACTCTTTACCCTTGGGGGACACAGCTTTGAGATGGACTAAGGAGCAACAGGAGCTCCTCTCCAGCTGCACCAGGATGCTCCACATCTCGTCCTTTGAAGCGTTTGCTTTCAAGAGAGGCAGCCTGTTGAGCAGACAGTCTGCAGATCTCTTGCTGAGGAGCAAGGCAGATGTCCAGATAATCACACAGATGACTCTGCATGTCCTACATGCTAAAAAAATCCTCCAAGTCACAGAGTGTAGTCTCATCTAATGCTGAATGGTCTCAAAACCTTGAATTTTGTGGGCCCTCCACATCACTTGCTTTTAATTTATATTTTTAAAAGTGTAGTTTTATGTTTTCAGTAAACATTATGTAAATTGATTGTGCAAGAGGAGGAACCCAAAGCTGGCAGAGGTAACTAGTAGTGCCTGTGAATATTGACCTAATCCACAATATAGGGAAGAAGCAATCCCACTTAGTGTTCAAACCACTCCTGTACTAAAGATTCTGGATTAGCACATAATTGTATCCTCCATTTTCTGCTGAGCCATGGTGACTCATTCTACTTGTCTTCATGAAAATAATGGTGATTTGCATCTGCTTACAGTTGCAATATCTGTATTTATCCTTTAGCGATGCATCTCTGTCCTAATGTAATCAGCCTTGCTTGGTTAATTTTGATTTGCTGGTACACATGGGGTAGTTATCTTTCTTGTCTGTGTGTGTCAGATTCCTACATTTAACTTCCTACTTTGCTGCCAGCACTGGGTATATTGTCAGGTTTTCCTGCTTGATGTTGTTTCTGAAGATTGTGTTTTGAGCTACTGTTGAAAGAACTATTCAGCTCTGCAAAACTTTGCAGTGTGATAAATCTGTAAATACACCATGTACCTGCAGTTACACTCCTGTCATCCTTACCTTGTTCTCAGACATAAGAATAGGATCTAGTTTGCTCAGGGTCACAGGTCTGTAGCTCTGGAGAAGAAGAAGGATCTCTTTGTGTGGTTCTCAGTGCAGGACTTGGGGCAGCATCGAGCAGCTGATTGTGCCCCCACACTGCAAGTTCACTGCCACCCGTGGTGCAGAGTACAGGGAATACTTTTACACTCATTTTCCATGTGTGTGTTCTGTTTAGGATCTGTTAACGCAGGGTTTGTTGGGTGCTGTGCTCACCTGCAGAATTAGCCACTGAAACACTGAGCACACCTGTCCTTCCTTCTCTGGAAGGAGCACATGCAGAAGGGGCCTGAAAGGTTCTGCAGCTCATGCTGCCTTGTTCCATGTCCTTTGCACATTTCTGGGTTGTGAGCCTCCCCTGCCTTTGCTGTGCTCGGCTCTCCTCTGTGGCTGCCTGTGTCCCCTGCAGCACTGTCTGATAGGAGATGATTTCTTGCATACTGAACACTTGTGCACAGTGGGATTCTGTTCTGTGCTCCTGACTCTCTGACACCATCTGCCCAGCAAAGTGGTTTTAATGGGTTTCCACTGAGCCAGCCTGTACTACAGCCCTGGCAGCATGCTCAGTGTTTTTAAAAATAAACAAAATCTCTTCAGACAAGCCACACACGAACATTGGCATCTCCCACAAAATTGAGGATTTCATGCTGTTTGATATTTTGTGGAGCAGAAATATCTCTGTTTGATAGGCTCTGAAGTGGGAAAATGACTGATAGCTTGGAGTGGCCTTCTAATAGTACTGGTTTATTATTGTAAATGACCTTATAAAGCATTATTTTCCAGCCCATTTTTTTAAAGTCAGGCATTATTATCCTCTTACAAAAATACAATCATTTTACCTTGTTAGAGTTCTCTTCTTTATGAGAGCAGCGGAATGTAGTGGTTCGTGATGGTGATTTAGGAGTGAGGGTATCCATTGGCTTTCTGTAACCTTTGAAAAACCACTCCAGTTCCCTGCTTTCCCTTTTTTAAAACTCAGAATACAAGGTGTTCAGAGCAGAATCTGGTTTACTTGCAGCTCTGCAGCATCTGCTGTACATGTTACCACATGATAAGAATTAATTTCTAGCATCTGTGTTAAATATTGGAATGTGACATTCTGATTGCTGGACAACATGAGCTGCTCAGAGGCCTGTGAGAATAGAAAAGAAGAGTGGGGTAAGGAAAAAATAAAGATCTGATGAAAGCATGTGTGTGATTAAAATATTCAAAGGGATTGAGTAGATGCCATCCGCTGATGTTACAATGAATATGCTATCTAAGCCTTTTCAAACAGCAGCATGGTAAAGGGAACATAAAAAGACTTCTATAAGAAGATGTAATAAAGATGGTTTTGTATTTATTTCCGTTGTATTCTGTTATATTTTCTATTAAAGAAAATATTGTCAATGTCTGTATTACCAATGCAACAAACCACTTATGAAAGAGTAGGTTTTTTTGGCAGATGGTACAGATCTTAGAAATATTTCATTCCTTCTTTGCCCCTTTAAGTCTTTGGCGTTTATTTTAGGCTCCTTCAGTCTGGTAAGTTGTGAACATATTGGGGAGTGGGGGTAATGAGATGGTGAAAGAGACTCTTGGCTGGTCCCTGTGTTATTGATGGGACATGGAAGTTGAAAGAGTCAAAAGGAATGGATTCTTCTGACTGGTGAGCTAACTTGTATGAACACACAGCGAACCAGACACAATCCTGTTCGTTAGCCTTTAGGTTCTTTCATTCTAAATTAGGTGGAGTCTGACTTGGAACCAATTTCATGTTATAAAAAACACAAAGAAAATATCACTGTGAATTCCCTTGACAAAGAAGGTGGCATTTCCTTGTCAATGCTGTCCACCAGGCTGAAGTTTTGAGTGGTATCTCAGTGCCTTTATTGTTCTTATTTATTCATTTGTGTAAAGCTAACTAAGGTAAATACTTAAGATCTGTGATCTTCCACAGGTGTGTGCTGCTGCTGTTACCTTTTTTCCCTATTTGTCCTGTCATAACTTTGGATATTGCTGAAGATGCTCCCTGCTGTTTCAGCTGCAGCAGTTTACAATACAAGTATCAGCATCTACTGGGGCTTTGCCTGCCTTTTTATTTAGCCTCTTTATGAGAGCAGCAGTAGATCAGAGTAATGGTACAATAATCACTGGTGAAGCATGTATTTGTTTGGTTTTGTTCTATTTCTATGCAGTCATGTGCTGCTTTCATCCTTTCATCTATTCCTGTCAGAATTATGAGTTTGGTTTGGATCAGACCCTGAAGAAAGAGAAATGCTTGTAAGTGGAGAATACTAAATATAGCAGACCTTTGTTCCTGTATTTATAGTTTGGTGCTCAGAATGTCTGCGTGTGCATTATAGGTTCTCATCAAATAATCAAATGGCATCAATAATAATAAAACGACGGTTCATGAGGAGATTCTCTTCAACTGTTCTCCTTTCAGCAGCTCCAGAGGAGAAGGATGACTTTGGCAGCAGATCTGCAGTGCTGCCAGCCCTGGGCGTTGGCGGCCCGAGTGAGGAGCAGTGAATTCAGATGGAGGTGCAGAGGGGGCATTCCCAGACCTTGTAGGATTTCAGCAGTTTCCGTGGGTCAGATGACCATTTCTCAGGTAGTTAACTCTCCCAGCCCTTGGGTACTTATGGCCTGCAGCTAGTCTGGAAAGTTGTTGGGAGACAGTGAAGATCGAGGGATTAAGAAAAGACCCCTCAAATGCTGACAGAGTCCTGCAGGATGTTTCTTGGTGTAAGAGGGATTTTCCAGTGTCTCAGTTCATCCTGTGAAGTGCTAAAGCCATCCTTTGTTTCATAACAAGGAGATTCTCGTTGGTTTTCCGCCTGAGAAGAGCAGCCCTGTAATCCTCACATCTGTGCTGACTCTGCAGCGTTCCCTTTTGGGCCTCTCTCTGACTTGTTGCAGATGTTTGCTGCCACTTTGATCAATTTGTCACAAGAACTACACATTCTCTCCCTTGTTCTATCTTCTTCCTACAAACAGGCACGATCAAAACCTCCTCTGTGGAATTGTTGTGGCAGTCTCAGTTATCTTTTGTCCTTCTCTGACATCTGTCTTAGGAAGAGCTGATCGTTGTGTTCCTTCCAATCTAAATCTGACCGGTCCTTAGCAAATGTCACTTCCAGCGCCTCGTCATTTTCTTCTCCAATTTCTGAATCAATGTTTCTCTCAGACACTCAGCAAGTGAATCCCTCCATAATTCCTGCACTTTCTCCTGCCCCTTTATTTATAGGTCAGTGCTGCTGCTCTTCTCCTTCCAATACCAAGCCTTGTTTTCAGCAGTGGGATGAACAGAAGGAATCACGGAGGAAAACAGACCATATATAATCTTAGATTTAGAGATGACATTGAACTTTAGTACTGACCTATACGAGTTATCAGAAAATAATTGAAACTCTAGGCTGGGAGCCCAGAAAATTAAGATTGAGGGCAAGCAAGAAGAAATTTATGGAAGTTGGAAGACAAGAAGAAGAAATAATGATCCAACTCTGTGTTGTGGTGGTACTCTGCAGAGTAAGAACTGATAGTGAAGATGGGATTGTGAAAGTTGTGTGCTGGAGAAAATCAGAATAGCTGTGCTCTGAGAGCTGCTGCAGGCACACAGGGTGTGCACAGCCCCTCACCAGAGCCATCCCAGGAGGCCTGATGGGTTCAGTTACACAAATACTTAATCTTATCCAATGAAACTTGTATTCTACCAAACTGCAGAGTTGCCCTCAGAGTTGCCCTTAATTTAAATGAAGAAAACACAATCCCCTCTTTACACTTAAGTTTCAGACTAATACAAATATAAACTACCATAAATTTTCATGGAATAAATAAATAGTTATTTTGCTTATGCTGAATGCAAGTTGCAGCAGCTAAGATAGTTTTGCTAATTTTCTCAACAATCCCATGTGAAATGGTTTGTACTTTATTTCACCCCTCTGAAAGGAAAACCAGAACAACTGATGCTCAGGTACTCCTTTGCATTCAGTGGTTGAAACTAACTCTTTTGTCTTTGCAGTAAAATATTCTCACATGCATGCAACCTTCGTCATTCTCACCTCTTTTTCCAGTAGTAAAAAGTCTCTCTGCACATTCTGGCCTTTGCATAATGGAAGCTCCCACACTTTGCAGCTCCTCTGAGTGTGTTCCCTTGACCTGCTGGCCGAGGGTGACACTGGGAAGGGTTTTGTTTCGTTCTCAGCTCTCACAATAGAATTTGTCTTCTGCCCTGCACGAGGAGGCATCAGCTGGGCCAGGGGAACGCTGCATTGTGTGCTCCTGGAGATGCCATGCAGCTCCAGAGGGGATCATGAAACCACACTGCATTGCTGGGAAAACTCTGCTAAGTGCTGTGAAAACACAGCTGGGAACAATAAGCCTTCAGGAGTCAAGGCCTACCTTCACAGAAACAATGTTCAGAATTTTTGTAATTTGGCTGTAGAAAATGGTTCTGACAGACCTTTTCCTGGAAATTAAAAAACCCCACTTTACAGGGATAGTGCAGGTGCAGTAGTTGACCAGTGGTGCTTTCCTGTATTTTGTGTGTTGGATTTTGTTCACTTAAACCTAGACTGTAAGCTGGAGACAGAAAAAAAATTATAATATTCTTTAGTGGGCTGAATCTGCTCTGAAAAGGAGCATGGATGGTAGAGCTGCTCACAGCAGCGTCAGCCTCAGCTGGGGCTGCTGCAATCTCTTTCCTGTGTGGCATTGGCATTTCTGCAGTTGAGTAATGAGCCATGCAGGGAGCTCGCAGAGACAGCTGAAAACTAATATTTTTTCCTCATTTATAGAGGTTGGGGTTTTTCGTTGCAGGCACCAGCTCCAGTAGTACTGCAGTTGCCTACTGAGGTGGTTGAGCTCCTTGATCTGCTGGAAAACTAACGGAGCAAAAAGAAAAGCTTTCCAACAGAGATGGGACTGTGAACAATCTCACCCCGAGGCCACACGCTCACCAGATCTCAGATGAAAAAGGGCTGAGTGCCTTCATAGGCTGCAATGAATGTTTTCTGTTTGTAGTATCTAACTGTACATCCAGTAATCTGTTCCCACGCCTTCATTCTCACTCCCTTGCAGAGAGCATGATTATAGAGCCAGGTGATGTTCAATCTTAGCTGTTGTTCAAGCACAGAAACCAGGCCAGATGGAAGGAAGCTCGACAGCGATCACTTGGTGTATTTCTAATTGCCTTTGCAGCTGATAGGCCTCAGCAAGCTGACATCCCATGGCAGCCACAGAGCAGAGACGCCGGCTCTCAGTGCCGTGTTCAGCACTACAGACTGCTGTGGGATGGGACCCTCACACCTGCCTGTCACCCAGACACTGCCCAGCTCTTCATCCCTTGGTTGGTGCCTCCTGAACTGAACCGAACTGGTTAAGCCCTAATTCTCCTCAGATCTGGTGTGGGCTTCCTGCCTCTGTCCCACGCCCAGCATCACTGCCAGCAGACACATTCCATGTGGGAGCTGTACTCTGCCACAGGTCCCACTGCTGCTCAGAGTGTGCAGTAAGGCGCCAGGACCCTTTCAATGCTCACTGATCTGCAGCACAGTTACCTTTCCTGTCCATCTGGACTCTTAAGGCACTCAGCCTTTGGGTCCAGCTGCGAGCTCACAGGAGGGTTTTATTCCATTACAGCGGAATGGTGAGACCAGCATGAGGGCAAGTGGCTGTTTGAGTCATGGCCCAATTCCTAATTACACCTGTGTGCTTCCTTAATGGAATTCAAAGCAATGACGATGTTGTGTGAAAGCAGTGATATTGTATTTATTTCTACATTCATTCAAAGGTGTCAGCATGTAGCCCTGAGGATGTAAAAGAAAGGCAGAACTTGTCAGCCTCCCTGGCTGCTCTGAATTACCCCGAACCTATTGGAAATGAAAGGTTCAGAGAGCACAGATGGAATAGATTGAAGCTTTGAGTGAATTGAAAGGGCAAGTTTGCTGGCTAATCATGATCTCTGTGGAGAGAGGGGTAGCTAATAGATTGGAATTGTCAGACATTGTGAAGTCCTCCAAAGAACTGCTTAAGGCATTTCACTTTCCAGCTCTAGCTTGTGTAGCTGCCTTCTCTTTAATTAAAATAGCTTTTGTTTCCATGTAGTTAAAATAAAACATGGAAGCATGTAGTAATTAGTGAATATGTGATGTAGGAACGTCCTTATCTTGGCTGATTGTTTTCCGGCTTTTAAGACAACATTGCATTAATACATCTGTTTAGCAACACATTTCTTCCCTCTTTAGATGAAGGCTGGATTTTTGGAAGCATCTGGTTTTAAATTTAGGAACCAAAATGCTCCCAGCTCAGTGGATAGGATCTTGTCTGGAGTTTAGGGATGCTGATGTTACTATTACAACAGAAATGGATGAAATTGATTAATTCAGAATTTCTGTTCCCCTGTATATATTCAATTTCTCTGTGTTATCTTCTGATGGCAGAACTTCTTTGTCTTGAAATGCGAAGTCAGTTGTGAATATCTGCAAGTTCTTCACTCCAAACCCATGTCCACGATGCAGAACTTAAGACTGCTTTGAAACTATCCTGAAACAGTTTTACAGATATTAGGTTCTTTCACATTTTTGTATGTTAGAGCCCAGCCTGAATTTTGTTGAAAGAGCAAAGAAGCCCCATAAAACCCTAGGAAATAGGGTGGCAGTCCTGAGTGCAGCAGGAGTTTCATATCAGAAGGCGAAGATTGGATTAGGGCATCAGGAATTTCAGGGGTTTGTGGAGAAGCAGCCAAATCAGGCCGGCCTTTCCCTGAGACAAATGAACAACAAGCATGTCCTGATGTCCTTTCCAAAGAGATTCCCATTGACTGGATTGTTAAGATTTTCACTGATCACAGCACTGAGCTGCATTCTCCCTTCCCCAGGACTGCACAAAGAGTGCTGTCTTGAAAGACAGGTTTTTATGATTCCCAAATAATGCTTTCATGCTTCCTGTATACACAGAACAGTCCATATCTGCCTTCTAAAATTAAATTCCTCTTGCATTGTTTCAGAGCTGGATAATATCACAATATTCACTCTCCACAGCTGGTGGCCCCAGAAGATGATATGCAGGGCGTTCTGTTAAATCAGACATATTCCAAGCAGGCCAAACTTCCATTTTTTGGAAAACAATCCCTTTTCACATTAAGAAGTCTACATGTAGCTGTTCATTTCATGTGCTCTTACAGGCTTTGGGCAGGTGAGCTGATTGGATATCATTTTCGACACGCTGGCTACTGAGGCTTGAGTTAAACATCCAAGTAATTCAACATTTATTTCCCTTGGGACTTTCCTGGGAGTATCTGGTGGGCATCTTGTTCAGAGGCAGTGCTCCCTGGGAGGCTGCCTGTGTGAGGAGCTCCACAGTTACCATGACAAAGACCTCTTTTATTTATTTCTGCGGAGGGGAAGGCAGGAGCGGCAGAGCAGTGGGAGAGGAAAGCAATCCCCAGAGGTGAACCTGGCCACTGCTTTGGAACCCAGCAGCACACCCTGGCCGGTGTGCATGGAGCTGGGTGTGCCTTGGCTGGGTCCTGCCTTTGTTTCCCTGCCCAGGACACACAGGCAGGTGACAATGCTGTCCAGAGTTCAGGTCTTAAAGCCACTAACCAAATTTACTGTTGTTACAGCCTGTAAGGCCCTCTAGTCTCCCCATTTATAATATAAACATGCAATTAGACCTTTATCCATGGTTTCACCTTTGTACTGAGTTGGGTGTTGCACATTCTCCTTTTGATCACCTTTAAAAGGGCAAAGCTTGTTTTTGTTGACTGTCACCTTGGTAATGAAATCTGCTGCTTTCTGGTTTGAATTTTCTGGTTTTCTGTTAAGCAGGTCCTGTTTTACCTTGATAAGGGTCCCTGTCTGTTTAGGTTAAGGACATCTTTAGTGCCCAGTACTGGGGCCTTTTTAATGCACCAAAATCCTGTCTGAGCCCTTCTGTGACACTGAAAAAGGACTTTATAGCTTTATACAGCCCAGTGCCTCTTCTGGCCAGAGGCAGCTCTGATGGAAACAGCTGTAACACTGGTAGCATTCCAATCAAATTCAAAAAGCCACATTCAACCCCTATCTTTGGGGTTGTGCAGCCACAATCAAAATCAAAACTTGCCCCTCAGTTTGAGGGACAGCAAGTCAGCTTTTGTGGTTCCCTGGGAATGGTATCACTGCCCCAGCATCCCTCTGCTGCTCACCTGCTCTAAATGTCTGTGTCAGTAACAAATGAGAGAGGCCTGGGCATAAAGGAGAATATTTAAAAGATCAGAAATTAAGTGCTTTAATAAAGTGTAGGGAGGCGCTGGGATACAATTCGATTTTTGTTGTTATTATTAATTCAAGGGGGGAAAAAATACTGTAAAATGAACACAACCTCAGCTGAAGTTTATGGCTTTGAAGGAAATGGTGCCTCAGAGGAGTGGTAGGACTCAGGCTTGATTAAACTGGGATTTCAGAAATTCTCTGCACTGAACAAAATAAAAAGGCATTCAATCTAATTAGATAGAATTGTGGAGGGAGAGGAGGAAGAGAGGTATTTCTGACCTGTTGGCTTTTTATATAACCTTTAATCCATGGAATGTGTTTGCAGGTATTTTGGTAGATTTATTTTTCTTCTCAAGGGAATTTGGCCTCAAATTGTAACCTTTTGATCACTTTGCTTAGGAAAATCTGAGGAGAAAACCTTCTCATGGTCCTGTTAATATATACAGTCGTTCAGGAGGCCTGTTCTGTATTTTTTCCTTATGAAGGTTCATATTCTGGCCAGATCCTGTGCCTCTACAATTTCTTTTGGGTTAAATGGCTTTCCTGCAGTTTTGATTTCTGGAATATGCATCTCATCCTTATATACTTTTGAGGAGCTAATTGGTACTCACTTGGCAGTTGCCTGTTAAGGCATGAGTATAAAAAGATGCAGAGATATGTTTAGAGATAGCTAACATAATGCTTTTTAAAATACTTTATAGGCACAGCTTTAGAAATGCCAGATAATATTTTTGGAAAATCTCTACTACATTGTGAATGTCCTCAAGAAACAGAAGAGGTTGCAATTATGTGCTTTGAAATGGAATTAATCCTTGACCCTTCAGAGAAGCACAATGCTATTTGTGCTTAGAGACTGACACAGATTAATTTTGATCATTTACCAGTCATTCCACTCTTTCCATCTTCTCATTTACTTTAAGTTATCAGGCTTCAGAATTCCCCCTGGACTCTGTGATAAACAGACCTAGGCCAGGGAAATACTGTTCCCAGGGGGAGGATTTGGAGTGACCCAGGGACATTGCAGAACAGTTTCCAGTGCTGGTGTTCTTTGTCCTTTTGGTGTAAATGTATGTTCATTTAATCCCTGAAGGCCTGAGAAGCCAAAGATGTGCTTTTAGTACCAAATTTCAGTTTGTATGGACAGCTTGGCAATCAGTGAAAATACCAGCTAAGGAGCTGTCCACATTTCAGGTAAAGCCTGCAGGGAAGGCATTCTATGAAACATTGCTTAGGCAAGGAATTCCTGGTGCCATGCTGTGTCACAAGGTTAAACAAGGGTGAGTTATCTTTCCTTTTCACAGCATTTTATTTCTAATATTGAATTGTGACGATTTCAGATCTGCAGCCTACGACAAAGGCTCAAAGCAGAGTTTGATTTACGGTGGTTGCAGCTTGTGTTAAAGCTCCTTTGCTGGTCTCACGTTTGCTGCTGTTCCATTAACGCTCCCTTCGCTTGCTGCTCATGCTGAGCGGAGCTGTTGCAGAGCACATACACTCTTTGTAGCTCATTAGTTCGGTGTCTGGGAGAATTTGGAAGGAGGAGAAGCCAGTGCTCAGCTCATGCAGAGCGGCTCGTGCTCCAGATGACGTGCAGTCACTTTGGATTCACATCTCTGCACTGGGGGCAGAATTGACTTCTCTCTGAGGAATTTCACCATTCCTTTAGCTCCTGAGGAGCCTGATTAAATTCCATTCAGTATGGATTGTTTTATTTCCAAAATTGTGAGGGTTTCCTTGAAAGCAAAATTCGTGGTTGGGACTGCTTCCTATTTCATTTGTGATTGGCTTGTATGAACAATTAACACAATGAACAATGACAATTTAAACAATGAGATAATTGTTACACTTTGTGACTGATATGGAGACATGATTTGATGTTTTCCAGTATGTAAAGCCGCCATGTGTTTGTTTCTTTTACAATACTTGATTCTGTTATGTCTAAATATTTAGTTACATCTATGTAACAGTGACAGAAACCACAGCAGAACATTCTGAAATAAATATGTTTTAGTAAAAGAAGCATCTGTATCCCTGCATTAATAACAGCCCACGTAGTAGCTCCAAAATTCAATCACTGCAGCAGCTTCAGTTGAGGATTTGGCTGCAGCAATTTGTGTAATGGAGAAAACACCTGTTACTGAGCAGTGGTGAATGACTGGATTTTATTGGTTCATAACCAAACTCGGAGGTTAATATCTTTGTTTTGTGAAACAGATGTTTAATTCTGAGCCTGGGCAATTGGCTCTTTTCTGTCTGAAGAGGGAAAAACAATGGATGTGTTGGATTACTGCAGACTCTGTAATTGAGTGTGACAGTTGTAATGAATTAGCCTTTCCCAAAGCTTTGGGTGTTTGCCTCTCTGAACTGTGAATTTTACTGGACTTTCTCCCTGCAGGTGGCATGGCAACATTCTGTGCATGTTTCCTGTTTCTGTGATAGCACAGAATATCCAGGGTTTGCTGTAAAGTCACAGCCCCTTCCATGGGGGTAAAAGACCGATTCTCTGGGGTTCATCCCTCAGACTGTAACGTGAGAGGATGACAGGGAGGAGCCCCCCAAAAAATGCTGCAAATGCTTTTGGTTTTCCCAAATGCAGAAACAGAGCAGTGTCCAGGTGAGTGTCCCAGCGTGTGCCACAGCCCTGGGAGCACCAGGGCACTCTGGGGCTGGTTAATGACCCAGACACTGGTAAAGGCTCATTAACTGTGCCCAGCCTTCATCTCAGCCCCTCATCGTCCTCTGCTGATTAAAGCAGATGAACCTGTTACAAAAGGGGATGCTCTCTGGCTGCAGGTAGCACTTGCAGGGCTTCATTTTAATCTGATTTTCAAGAGCCCTGACTAAATTCAGCTACTTGTTACCTTGATATAACCGTGGAGCAGTTTCTGGGGGATTACTCTGGATTTACTTTGCTTTAACAGGAGACAGAATTTATCTCTTTAGATTTCAGCAGGAGGAGAAACTTTCTAATTAGAGTAATTTCTGCTTTCCCAGCACATGTATTTGATACATGTGCTTTCCCTGATCTTATTCACTTATGTGGCAAGCCTTTATGGGATCTTGAAAAATTGATACCTGTTTTGTTTTAAAAATTACCTTAAGAAAACTTTGCATTTGGGTTCCTTGTTTTATGATTTAGCTTTTTGTTGTATCAAAAAAGAGATTTATCACTCCCATGGCATTTGGGGCTTTTGAGAAGTTTCGAGGATTTAGCTATAAACCTCTCATTTATTACAAAAACTTCACATTTCTGTGGTTTTGGAGGAACCCTTGAACATATTTGGGTCTTTAAGGTTTATGTCTAAAGACAAATAAAAAGAAATCCATAAAATTTCTGTGGAAGTTATTGCAATGACTTCTTTCTGAGACACCAGAAGAACAGACTGAGACTACAGTTATGAGAAGTATTAACTCTTAATCCCATAAGTGCAGGCTGAAAGATTAGAACTGTAATTGTTTTCTGTGTTGTTTTTTTCTTTGGTGATTTGAGTGGAAGGAGAAATTCAAGCAGGGCAAGGAAAATAGTTTGTTTAAATCCTTGTTATATATATATATATATTTGTGAAGTTTATTGGAACGATAATATTTATCATAATGCCTTCAGCATTCTTAAATAAGGCATGTTACAAGAATGGGAAATAAGGTTATATTGGTTAATTACTGACTTTATTTCTGGTCTGTGTAGCCAAGAAAACAGGTGAAATATAGCTGCAAACTTGAAATTACAGACATGTTTGCATTTCCATCTCAGGCTCAACTAATAAAGCTCCCCAGTATTTTTAGAATGCTCTGCTGCTGGTAAAGTCAACAAAATCTCTGGAGTCCTGCTGGGGACTTGACCCTAATATCTTCCCTTCTGCTGCTTCCCCGAATTGGGGCTTTAGCTGCATTTGGCTCGTCCTTGCATCTCTGCTGCAGACCAGAACAAAGCTGTGTGACCCCAAGGGAGCTGGGGGAGAAGGGAGGCCCCCAGATCACGTATTCCTTATAGGCCTGGCATAAATGTGGATCTCTCCTTCCTCCACAAACCTCCAGTGGGAGGCCAGCGTGTCACTGAAGAGCAGGCACTGGAATCCCCCGATCCCACTGGATAAATGGATTTTACATGCAGCTCCAAGTGCAGTGGCTTGCAGTGGCTCAGTTACACTCACTGACGTTTTCATTCAGGCTCATTTCTTAATTCCAGTAGTATTTTTTGTCCTTTCTAACAATGTAGAAGCATTTTATGACAGAATGGGGAAAATTTATTCTCTTGATGCCTATTTCTTCCAAGGTGATGAAAAAATGATAAAACTGGAGTTTTGCTCTAAGTCCAGCTCCAGTTTTTCCCTGCTGAGAAAGGAGCTCCTGCACCAGGGCTGATGGATGGCTGGAGATGAGCTGTACACTGTTTTTGCAATGAACAGATTTTGCTTTTGAGTACCTTTGTCTGGAAGACATCCTTCTCCATAGCAAGGCAGGTTTGGAGGAGTGATCTCTGAGACAGAAAAGCTGTTCCAGTCCTGCTGTGTTTTCCTTACTTCATCTGAAGCACTGAGGCCATTTACCCAGCCTCCTTCAATGCATGTTGCTATAATCCATGTTTCTGTGGAGTAAAGCTCACCACAAATCTCTGCTCTCCTTTATAAAGCTGAGCTGGAAAATGCTGTGTTGAAGAGGTATGAAGTGCTGTATTGAGAAGCCCAGCACAAAAGTAATTTTTCCATTTGTTTTCTTTGCTAGATACCTCTCACTACTGAAATGCCTGCAGAAGTTGCAGCAGTATTAGCAAAAGGAAAGGGAGATGATGAGGAGGAATTAGAAGAGGAGTGGGAGTTCTGGCTAGCAGCTTGTCAGCTCAGATTCGTGTGTGGAGCTGGGAACAGCAGGATTGGCCCTCTGCACTCCCAGCAGCTACAGAACATTAGGGGAGAAGCTTTTGAGAAAAAAGGAGAAACTGCAGGGATGCAGAAGAGTGATGGTGCCTCTGGGTGTCAGAGACAAGCAGGGATGCGCTCTGTGCAAATCCTCCACTGGGGGTTTGGGATAACACTGCAGGTGTTTGGGTTTTGCTGTTGCTGTCTGTGTGGATACACGTGAAACTTCAGTGGCATTTTGCAGCCTGTTTTCCCTCATGCTTCCTGAGGCCATACCTTGGCTTTCCAGAATTATTTCATTCTATTTATTACTAACCCAGTTGTGACTTCAGCTCTTTAAGTGCTATAAATAAATGCAAAAATACCATCTCTTCTGGAGGAGGAGACTAGAAGGTGCTTTTCATTTACATGCTTATTTTTCATTCATTTTCGATATGTCTCAGTTCTCTGGGCTTCTGGAGCACAGTGATTATGTACATGTCTGTACTGAGGCTGAAATTACTGATTTCTTTTAGAGCTTCTCTGCAGTAGGTCCTGCAGACAGTTGAAGCTAATTTGATTGTGTCTTGCTGAGAACTCTCTCCAATGGCAGACTGAAACGTAAAGGATACAAATGTCATCTGTATTAGGGGTGTAAAACATCCAGCTGTGAGTGGGGAATGGCAAAGCTGTTATGGAACAGACACATTAAAGATTTTTAAACTGTGATCCGTGGCCAGCAAGTGACAGCTAACACAGACTCACTCCCCCAGACGCCTCCATGGAAAACTTCTCCCTGGTCTTGGTTCGTCTCCAGGGCAGGGGTTTGATGGGCACAGGAAACTCTCCTTGGAAATGCCTCAGGTCCTGGAAGCCAAGTAAGATTTGACCCTTGCATTCGGCAGAGCTCTGCTCTAAGCCCCAGGAATTACCACACTCCATACCTGGTTTATAACACAGGTGCCTGCTCTGCCTCCTGCTCTTAGAACTGCCTTGAAAACCCAGTGGTTTCAGAGGAAACCACTCCTGCCACAGCCTTTCAAATGCTTGATGTTAAGTGTTGTAATTCTGCAGAGTAACACTGTTGTACCAGATCATTTCTATGTTCTTTGCTCCATTGCTTCCTTAAGGCACTGAGTTTTCTTGTTAATAATCCTGGTCAGGTGAAATATGGAAGAAATGCTGGATGTGACCCTTAATATTCAGTTCTCTAATGTTTTTATTGGCAAACTGAATTTCTAAAGGCTCAGAGCTACAATATTTTCTATACTGGAAGCAGCAATTTCCCTTCTACTGTATATTAACAGCCATATAGTAACATTTTTATTCTGTGCTAGGGGATAAAATGACTTGGACATTTTAATAACATCTGGCAAATCATTTTCATTTTCCCTCTTATATGATTAATAATGGTCTAGATAGATATGTAGATCTACTCTTTACTTACTATGTGGGTTCATGCATATATAATGTGTAATATGGAGATGGGATGGATATAGAAAATAAGCAACAGTATAATGGGTTATAGTCAAAAACTCTAATCTGGGCAGTTAAAAAACTTTGAACGAAATATTCTGGGATTGGAATGTGAGATCAGTTCTGAAATGTTACAGTTCCAGTTAATCACACCTGCTCATCCAGCTCCCAGTGCCACGTCCAGCGCTTTCCTGAGCTCCCCAGGGATGGGGGGACTCCACTCCAGTCCTTGACAGCCCTTTCACTGCAGAAATTCCTCCTGATGTCCCCCTGAGCGAGTGTGAGTCTTCTGGGACACTGGGCTGGGGCTTACCAGGGGTCAGAGCACTGGCTTGGCCAAGGGGAGCTGCTGGTTGTGCTCAGTGAGGAGTCGTGGAAATTCACACCCATCACAGCAATGATACCCATGGGCAGAGCTGTACAGCTGTGGTTACTCAGGTTGGTGTAGCACTCAGTACTGCTGCACAGAATGCGGCCTGTTGTATGATGGTGCTGATTTGTCTTGAAAATCTCCTTCAATAGATTTGCCTTGCAGCTGTGTTTCAGCATGGAATGATTTTCAGTGGTAATAATGGAATTATTACAGATTTGTACATCTGGATTTGCACCTTTTGATTCATTCCTGATCCCACCTTTGCTCCTGTTTTTCCTAATGGAAACAGAACCTGTTTCACTTAATAGGATTTTTCTTGGTGCACGATTGCATGACTTGAACCTACTTGTGTAGCAGTGGCTGATGGTTTGTCCCTAGACAGATGCTCTCTCTCCCACTGTCCTCTGATGTTTGCATCTCATTTTGCTCTTTCTTCATGGTAGCTTTTTTCATAGTTTTTGTCAAACTGCACCCTTGTGATAAAGTGGGGATCTCTGCTTCCATGCGGGGAACAAGAGCAGCTCACAAAATGCTCCCCCCTTGCCTGTGAAGGATTATTTTCCAGTGCCAGTCTGCAAGCACGACATTACAAATGTACCCTAAGTCTCTGTTCATCACAGGTCTGCCAAATCCAAGATTTGAAATCAACTTGGTAAATATCAGTGCTTTGTTTTTGTTCCTGTGCTCCTTCCAAAGGCCAGCTGAGGAGTTCAAGCTGCCTGCCTTCACAGGCAGCCCTTCTCCAGTATTTATTTAGTGAGAGCTGCAGCCTGTACAGAGTAATCCCAGTGCAATATCAACTCGCAAACAATTTTCTAAAGCATCTTTAATGTACAGT
This sequence comes from Zonotrichia albicollis, assembly GCF_047830755.1. Taxonomy (NCBI): domain Eukaryota; kingdom Metazoa; phylum Chordata; class Aves; order Passeriformes; family Passerellidae; genus Zonotrichia; species Zonotrichia albicollis. The sequence continues at coordinate 705,794 of NC_133836.1, forward strand.
GTTACTGTACCCAGAGGTGCAGGGGAGCAGTATTAATGCAGGCATGATAGTTCTGAGTGTTCATATGAGTCCTCCAGGAATAATAAACAGCTTGAAATAACAACCAGCAAATTCTCCAGATGCTTTTTATCCATGTGTTGGCAACTGTGTTGATTCCAGATCAATGCAGGGTATTAAGACATTTATATGATTGAGCTAAAAAGCTGCCAGGTTGTGCAAGCATTGGGCTCATAAAAAATAGGAGAGCTGAGTAAAGGCAGTGGTGATCTGTTCATAAACTGCAGAATGGAACTCCCTGGTAACAGAGCAGATAGTGGCACTGGGAGCACGTGGGGTTTCATTGGGCAGGTGTGCTGGGAAACTCAGGGTGTGTGAAAGTCACTTGAGTACCTGATCCCAATATTGCAATATTCTGCATTTATAAAATGAGGCTCCTGGTAGGAGGGTCCAAGTCATTCCTTAGACAAAGCACACAAAGCCTTTGTTTGAGATGGAATCCCAGCAGAGCTCAGAGCTGGGCTTGCCTCTCTGGTTCCTGGGCCAGCAGAGCTTTGGGACTCATGGATGGGCACCATGGAAGGCCTGGGGAAAGCAGAGAACATCCAGAGTACTCCTGGGGCAGCCAGCTGGTGCCTGGGCTGCTGCCATGGCCCCAAACTGGGACAAATAAACTGATCTGAAGGTGATGGAGGCCTTTGGAGCCTTGCATAACTGGCTGTGTGGATATTTGGATCCGACTGTATTTTTTATTGCATGTATCAAAACCACATATGGTTGGATAAAATGAAGTTACAGCCAGTTTTTCTTTGAAATAATTTAATAATACGAAATTCCCATGGCAGCGTAAACCAAGGTAAGATGTTGATGTAAATGCCTGTGAGGTGAAATGGGTTCTGTTCAGGTCTTGTACCAACCTTTTATGGCAAGAAAATTACACAGAAAGCTCCAAGCTTTCAAACGGTTTTGAAATATTTCAGATGCAAACTGTTTTCCTGCAGATGTGTCTGTAGCTGTGGGGGTTTAGAAGCTGAAAATCTTGGCTTCAGACCATTTGTTTTGGAAAGTGGCTTTATGTACTTCTTGGGCAAAACATTGTGAAAAACAGGAGGGGTTTTGTTTCTTTCCATTTGTATTTAATCTTGCATGTATTTCAGAATATTCTGGAAACACACAAGTGCTGTCAGGTGTTTGAATTTCCTTGTTTTGCTTCAAGGACTGTTTTGTGTGAAAGCATGTTATTTGTTAGCTGTCATCTACTCCACAAAAAGTTTGTCAGCAAGTTAGGAGATCTAAAAGTATTTCTTTCATTTTATTGACCTAATTTCATTTTTAATTGCTTTTTCAGTTGACATCAAAATGAGGTAATATTCATCAAATAGAGGGACAAAACAAGCAAAAGAATAGAGACTTTACTTTTTGGCTTTTATGCTCGAATCGTGATCAGTATAAAATATTTTTAAAGTGGATATTAACTTCTTCAGAACTCCCAGGCTTTCATGTCAGTCAAACCGTCTCTTCACAGGGATGCATTGCACAGTTTTTGCTGGATACTGAACAAAGAAAAGCTTTCTAAACATCATCACCTCAGGAATGTCCTGGGGTGACTTTATGATGCTCGTACGCTGGGTGTTTGTATGCTTATGGTGCTGTGTGCTGCTGGGACAACGTCCCAGGGCTCATTTCTGCAGCCTTACTCCTCTGACAGATTTACTCACATGAGTAATCTCATGGGCTTAAATTGAATCCTGGCAGGAGTAACAACCGGGTGAGTAAACTAGTGATTATTTTTATCCCTTCTTCAGAAAACTGTATTAGAATTCTTCCCTCTTAAATATCTTCCCAGTGTCTCTTGCATCATTCAAGTTACACAGCACTACATAAAATTCATTACAACTCAATTATGAGGCTCATTAGGTAGGTAGTGGCATTTTGGCTATCGTACCAAGTTGTGAAACATATTCATTTATTATCCATGGCATTGTTAGAATCAGAATGGAACAATGAAACCAAACATAACATAGAAGATGGTTCAGAACATAAAACTGTGGATTTTTGCCAAGAGCAGGTTTTATGTAACCTGCTTTGAAACCTCCCTGTGCTGCGTTCATGGCTGGAGCACAGGGAGAACTGTCCTTTGGAGGTGATAATGAACTCAGAGCACCTTTGACAGAGTGCCACTGCATGCTGGCTGCTGCTGGGCTGTATCCTTTTCATCTCCTGAATCTATCCAGCAGGTAGAAAGTATATTTATCTGCCTGTACATCTTTAAATATGATCCAGCTCTTGCTTTCTGTGTTAATTAGCCCTGGTTTCCTCAGCAGAGTGCTAGCAACAGCAGAATCTGTGACAGGGACTCAAACTTCCCAAGCACTGCACAGAGCCAGCAGAGTAATTTGTCCTGTTTCAAGCAGGCAGGGACAGTGTCCCCAGCCAGGCTGGCATTTCCAGCATCCAGGAATTTCTTTACTTAGGGGCTCGTTAAGGCCAGTGCCTGCTGATCGTTCTCAGCGCTGACTCTGCTGCAAGGATGCTGCCAGGTGTGAGCTGTAACAGCCGGGTTAGGGTCTGGATTGAAGTGTTCTGCCTAGAACCGGGCGTTTCTCTTGGGTCTGGGGCTCCCTGTGCCTGTAAATGTTGTGTGTGGCTCCCCTGTGTGCCGATCCCTGCAGCTGACCATGGCTACCCTGAGGTGCCCATTTCATTGTGGTGGCACAGCGAACGCTTTGGGATGGAAGGGAGCTTGAAGATCATCCAGTTCCACCCCCCCTGCCATGGCAGGGAGCCTGCCACTATCCCAGGCTGCTCAGAGCCCCATCCTACCTGGCCTTGGTATCCTCATGTTAACAGAAGAAACTGTTCAAGCTTTTTCCTTATCCTGTTGTTTCTTGAGTCAGTTTGTCCTGAATCCCACCTTTTAATCCAATGAAATTCAGCAATCTCATACCTTGCTGTTATTTATTGAGTCCCAACATCAGGAAGTTGAAACTCCTTTAGGCTGCACCTCCTTTACACCGAGCCTGTGTCTCAGTTTGTATTGTTTGTATTTTGATGAGTTGTCCTATCATAAAACAGCAGATGGGAAGTGACAGCCTTGAGCTGTTCAGGAACAGGCACATCCCCGTTGATGACTGGAGGCCTCCTGAGGAATGCATCACAGGGAGCCCTGACTCATGCTCCTGTTGCAAAGGTGAAACCCAAAGCTGAGCTCGTCACGGAGGGCTGGATGTTGATTGCCCATGACGTGTGTGCTGCTGGGATGAAGCGAGGGCTGTGTCAGCCTGCACACTTCATCCCCACACTGAGTGCAGAGGCTCCCAGTGCCCACAGGAGAGAACAGTGCCGCTGAGCTGTGAGGAAATCAGAAGAGACTGCTCCCTTCCTTCTCAGGCAGCATCTCCTCCCAGACTCCCTGCTCTGGGACTTCCCTCTCCCAGTACAGTGGTCACAATCCGATCCCAGTTCAAGCCTGCCCTTCACGGGTCAGGGAAATGTGTGCTCACCTGCCAGCAGAGCACAGCACGGCACGGCACAGCACAGCACAGCACTGCAGAGCACGGCACAGCACGGCACAGCAGAGCACGGCACAGCAGAGCACGGCACAGCACAGCACAGCACAGCACAGCACGGCACAGCACAGCACAGCACAGCTGGGCACTGCCAGGGTTTGCTCACTGTCAGGGTTTGCCCCTTGCCAGGGGTTGCTCCCTCCCCTGCACGCTGCCAGCCCCAGATAAGGAGTGTGGTGTTTGTTCTTTCCTCTCTCCGTGCTCTGGCAGTGTCTGTGTCCTGTCCCCCGCTCAGAGACACTAAGCAAGGGCAATGGTGCTGTGTAACGAGTGTGCAGGAATTCCACTCAGGGTTTGTCCATGTGGGCAGGGCAGCTCTGGGAGTTACCCACCATTGTCTGCAGATCCTCCTGCAGCAGGGGTTCAGACTTAGCTTTTGGTGTTTAAACTGGAGCCCTAGTCCCACAAATCTCAGATTAAGTGAAGTCTTTTATAACGTGCTTTCTTGCATGATCACTTCTTGTGCTTCCTATTTGAGAAGATAATGGACTCTGTAAATTCTGCTATACGAGCACCTGTGTCAGTGAGAAACCATGCCCCAGAAAATGAAATTCTTCTGCTGTATTAAATGCTTGGATTCCAAGCTAAAGAAACCTTCTGAGTAAAACCTACTCAGTGCACAGTTTCTCTATTAGCAAAGTGCTGTATACACTAAATTATATTGTGTGGCTGCCTCCAGTTTAGATAAGTACATAAATGAGATGTGCTGAATCTACTCTTTTCACGGGCAGCAGTTCAAACTGGGTGTTGCACTGCAGCTGAAAACGTAAAATGGACATTATTCATTTGAATGGCAGTAGTTACCAGTTAATGCTCACACCTTGATCAGGAAAGGAGCTCTGCCAGAAAAGTCAAAATTCCAGCAGCCTCCTGAAATTTCTGCCTGAATTGAGTGATGCAAAGTTTTGAGAAAAGTATTACAATAATATGAGGAGGACATTGATTATTCTTTTGCCAAACTGTAGTACATTCCCCTCCTTTAGCTCTCTTCCCTTCAGTGTTACTGGCAGACAGAAGGGTGTACTCTGCACCAGTAAGTGCTGCTCTGCCTCTGACAGGATCCTTTCACACCTGTGTCCAGAGTTTGTGTGGGGTGTGTGTGACCTCTGGGCAGGCCTAGCCCTCGCACAGCCCGATGAGCACAGGGTAACAGCTTTACTGAAACCTGACCTCAGCATGGAACCGCGATGAGCTGCTTGAGCTGCACTGTAAAGACTGAAAATCTCTGGTACTCGAGGCAGTGATGTGAACTCAGCCGGATTTTTGTCAACAGACAACAGACACTATCCATGAGACAAAGTCCTTGTGCTTTGTAGTTTGATTTGGTCTTCAGACATCGCTTTCTTTTAGTTCACTGGCTTCTTATGAATGCAAAATACTTATGCCAGGGGACCATCCCAGTTAGGGCTGAAGCAGAGAGGGGGGTTGTTCGTTTCTGGATTTTGACTGTGCTTGCCCATAGTTCAAGGTTTGAGATGAAAAAAAAAGCAGATTTGGTTTGAAATTAAATTTCTTAGGTTCTCCTGAGATGCTAAAATCAAACATGGGCAATCCTAGAAGAATTCTTTTGTTTGGAGCTTCACTTAAATCAGAACAAATTAAAAAGTAGTTTAAGAAGCAGAGAAATGGACTCTGAGTACAACCATGGAGCCTGTCAGCTCTAAGGTTCTGCTTGTCTGATTTTGAGCTTCCCTTATGCCAACTAAACCTAGTTTAGTGGATTACTCTGGGCTTTCTTGGAATAATTTAACCACAGCCAAGCTGCACTACACTGAAATCTCTTGTTACTGAAGTCCCAGGCAGGACACAGAGCCTCAAAAGCTGCATAATTAAAGAAACTGCGCTTTGCTTTACTTTCAATACTATTCTAACAAAAAGCAGATTTGCTGTTCACGTAGGTAAGACAGTTATGGCCACAGGCTTGGATTTCTTTTCTGTGCAGAATTCTGGGGTGGTGAGGGCAGTGATGGAATTCTGTGGTTGGCAGGAGTGGGGCAGGAGTGTCCCTGTGGGTTTGTGTCTGTGCACAGCCCAGGAACAGGCACTCAGCACATCCACACTGCAGAGATGAATGGTCTGATGTTTGCCGTGGTGTGAACCCATGGAATTAGTTGTAAAGGAAACATAAATGCTCTCCACTACATCCCCAGAGCCTTTTAATTGCCTGTCACCGCACCATTCACAGGCATGGGGCAGCATTAGAACTCCTGTGGGCCAAAATCTGGGGTCTGGACTGCTGGAAGGCAAACAGTGCCTGGTACTGCAGCTCCTACACCTGTCCTGATGGAGCTGAACACCGTTACAGCTGATAGCAGAGCTGCAGCTAACACCAAATGTACCACATTCTATTTTCAGACTGCTCTAATGGAATCATAGAGACAGCTGAAAATTGTGATTAGTCTAGCACTTGGTCTGGGACTCAGCGAGCTACAGCTGAAACCAATCTTCAAAGAGTTTATTCTTTTCAAATGCTTGGAGAGTTGTTACTTCATCGTGAGCTAATGCTCATGAAGTCAAATGCTTCCTCTGGTCCTCGTCCTCTTAGAAAGTTTATGAGAATTTTTGGTCTTTGTTTCTTTCTTTCCTCGCTTTAAGTAATAAGAAACCTCTCCTGCTCAGGTCTCAATCAGACTGCTCACCAATTAAGCTAATTGGCAACACATTTGAAACACTCCCTAATTACAGCTGCTGAAATTTTCAGAGAACAACCTTTCTGCAATTTTTCCTTCAATCAAAATGTAAAAAGCAATAAACCCCCTGCAACTCCTAACTCTTCCCTGATACGACTCTTGAAATGCTTCCAGAAGATGTTGGCCAAGCGAGCCCTGGGCTGTGTGGCTGCCGTGGCTGCCGGAGGGGCCATGAGCAGTTCCCAGTGACTTTCCTGGCAGGAAATCTCCCTGTGCGTGCCTGTGTGCAGGCAGGGGTGCCAGGGAAGGCACTGCTGGACACGGCTGGTGCCACTCCGAGTGCTGAGCAGCACCAAAGCTGCAGAAGGCTCTCCCAAATGAATCTAACTAGGAGCAGCTGTGGGGTTTTGCTGAGTCATGCAATCAGCCAAACCATCCCCAGGTGTGCCTTCTAATTAAATGCAGAGTTCTCCCTCAGTCCCCTTCATTCACAGAGCAGCTCCTGCTCACCTTCCTGTCTGCTGCAGATTTGAAAGGACAGCGTGTTGCACAAGGCCTGCAGATCCTGGTTTTAAACAAAGTGAGTAGTTTGGGGTCCTTTGGGTGGCTTTTTACCTTTGGTTGTGTTTTAGTGGCAGAGAATGCCATCTATCCAAATTAAGGCATTAGTAATAACTGATGCTATCTCATTTGATATTACAAAAAAAGGCTGAGCTACTTTGGTTTTTAAATGAGGCTGATGACCCTACCAGGGGAAAAAGGTGCATCTTCTCTTTTATTTTTGTATTTCCTGTGGGTTGCTGTTTTTGTGTTACTCCTTTCTATCCTGCATTGTTGCTGCTGAACTGCCTTGCCTTGTTTTCTGTCTCGGGAGCCTTTCCCAGCTCCAGCCTGCCCACAGAGGAGTAATTTGTTGTGTGAAGGGAGCACTGCTGAAGCAGGAATGGCACATGGGGGGAAGCCAGTGGCTCCTGGCACTGGGGAAATGCCAGCCTGTGACCCTCAGAGGGGCTGGAGGGCACCGGCCCTACGGGTGCTGTGCTGAGTGAGGGGCGCTGCCTGCCTTGGCTGTGGCAATGGTGCTGCATGGGGCCAGCCTGGGCAGCTCCCTGCTCTGTCCCTCATGGTGACACTCTGCACCGATTACATGTTTCCTCCCAAGGTATTGCCAGTGAATCTGCTCTGGCTCCTCCTGCAGGTGGAGTGGTTGGGTTCTGAGATCCCTTCCCATGTGTGGAGTTCCTCACTTTCAGTGGCTGTGGGATCACTAATGCTCCTTGCTATTTGTACAATTTAAAGTGCTCAAGTCTTAAATTTTATATGTGGCACCTCTGTGAACCATATGTAATTTGGCAGAACACTTTTAATATGTCATCTTAATGCTTCTGATTTCCTTCACTTCCAGTGGTTTGTCTTGGTTGATTTATTCCTGGATATTTCCTAAAGTGCCAGGCAGTAAATGTCTGTACATTGTGTGATTTGTTCCATCAAGTCAAACCATTTCTCAGGGAAAGGGGTCTGAGGTCCTTACAGACTGTGTACATGGGTATGTAAAGAAGCTTATCTTAATTTGTAAAACAAGAGATAATAATGTAAGTTAGATTAAGTAATCAGTACTTTCTGTTTGGTCTTAATTATATATTTGTTGTCTTCCAAATACAGGTTTAATCCTTCTTTTTGTTATGTAATAAAACAACAGTTGGTAGTGATTTGTGGATTATGATAAATAAGCATAGAAATATTTGCTCAACTGTTTATTCCATTTATCCAATGATTTGATTTTATCCAGCTAGGAGAAGGCGAGGTAGCTGTTATGTTCAGGAACAGCCACTCACAGGGAAGCAATGTCAAGCTTTAAAGGAGCTGCCTTTGTTACGAATGCACCAAATTAAGAAAATTAAAAATTCCAGTAGCTCTTGCACATGCCGGTGTAGTAGAAAGGTTGTGGATTAAAATGGAGATGTAGAATTACTTTTCTGAGAAAGGAATATTCAAAAAGTAGGAAGGAACTTAAGAAGACAGGTTGGAAGCTTTAAATTTTTTTCTTTTCAATTTTAAAATGGTAACATTATTCTTTCCTATGCCTTTATTATGGGTTTTCTTTCCCTTTTGTAGTGCTGGGGTGCTGAAGGTATTTCACTTTGGATTGACCTGAGAGAATTGTTTTTAGGTTTTGATTAGTTTGGCTTGCAGCTGAAAAATCAGTTATTCACACAGACTTAGAGCAGAATCTATGAAAGTGCAGCAGCAGTTCTGTAAATGAACCCAGCAGAACCAAATGCAGTGGCCAGGGCAGGTTCCAAGCGGAGCTGAAGTGGGGTAATGCCTTTCTGCTGGGCTGCTCTTGCACACAAATCCCACCATCTGTCCTGCTCCACCTGGCACACACTGCTCCTTATTCTGGAGACTTCAATTAGAGAACTTCAGCTTTTCATCTGTTATTTACAAGCAGTGATGTGAAGCATCAGTCAATTACACAATTGTACAATCAATTTGGTGCAGACTTGATATACACAACTTAATATGTTTGCTTGCAGCAGGGTTTGCACTCAGCTACACACAAACAGTGACATGAAATCTGAATTGAACTGTTTCAGCTGTGCACATGCATTCATACATGCAGACACTCGCAGACATGGTGAGGATAATTGGCTGGAATGTGTGGAGAACCAGCCTTTAAGAGCTGCCTGTGACAGGGGCTTCTGTAAATGTGGAGACCTGCTTGGCAGAAAGTGCATCTGTAATTTGTTTTAAATGTGCTGTAATTGTTTCTGGGCTTTCCACTGTGTGTTTTCCACCACTGCTTCTGAAATCTCCTGGTGAAAGCTGCTCAGTGGGACTAGAATGCAGAGCTATTCATGTCCAAGGAGCAGGGATTTTAAGTATCCAAGGTAATTGCAGGGTTGGGGAAAATAACCTGAGCTGCTGAATATCAGAAATCCTCCACGCTCTCCAGGAGGAGCTGTCCTGCCCTAAAGCACCAGAGCAGGCAGCTCCATGCAGTGGCATCCTCCTGGGGGGTTCTGACTGGGACACCCAGCTAAACATTCCAGTTTCTGCTCAGCCTTCAGGAAAACAAGGTGTGTGTATCTTCTCTGGTGCCCTCCAATTTCCACACTCCTCAGGTATGAAAGGTGCCTGAACAGGGACCCATTTCTATCTTCAGCTCTTTCTGAGAGCACACTCAAGTATTTTTAAGCTGCACTTCCTTTATTGAATGTAAAATGTGTGACAGTAAAGTATTTCATGAAATATTGCTGGGTTTATTGAAATCCCTGGAAATTTACTGCATATGCCAGCGCTGTGGTGTTATTTAAATAAGACTTTAAAAGATTTTCTGAATTTTTTTTGGTCTTGTTAGTGAATGTAGCCATTGAAGATCAATATTGTAATTGTTGGTTGTACAAATTCAGTATTAGGCACAGAGCCTGCAGCAAGATGTAGAGTCACGATATGGATTAATAAAATTAAAATGAATTTAAAACCCCCCATACTCTGCGGAGGAAGAAGGCTCAGGCAGCAGCCACAAACACTGTGCTGCAGTTCCCAGAGCAGGGCTTGGCTTAGGGTGCACAGACATGGGTGCCTTAGGAAAGGGCAGCTCAGGACCTGCTCTGCTCCTTCTGCTGACTTGGGTCTTCATGGAATGCTTAGGATTCTTGTTTCCTCCCATCAGTAACGGCCTGGTAGCAGAACTGCAGCCTCTGCACAGCCCTGGGGTCCCTGCAGAAAATGAGGAGGGGATTCTGCAGGCACACGAGGCAGAATTCTGATTGTCTGGTGAGCAGTGTAATGCTGTTCTGCCAGTCCTGTAGTTCTGCCTGTCATGAGGAATTGTTCAGTTGATGTTGGATTCCTGGCACTCTGCACTCCTCTTACTCAGCCTTGCTTTTCTTTCTATTGGTTCCCAAACATAAGTGCATGAAGAAACGGTGTTTAAGTCAGGATATTCTTGGCAAGTATTTCAGCTTTCTAATTTTGTGGGTGTTCTTTTGCTCATATGTTTGACTATGTTTTGTTCTTTACACCTTTGCAATCTTCATGTATTGCTTTCTCTGGAAGCAGAGCCATAAGTGAGGAGGGGGCAGGGCAGAAATGGAGACACACGGAGTGGTGCTGCTGAAAGCCTCAGACATCTCAGTCTGCTGGACACAGCAGCTCTGGTCTGTCCTTTTGCTGTCAGAGTTCTTCAGCTTGAAGTGGCTCTCTGCTGTCCCTGTGTTCTTCATTGCATTCTCCTCTCCTGGCTCATTAAACACCTGCCCCAGAGGTGCAGGAGCAGGGTGCTGTGTGTCAGGAGGGGGAGGCAGGGAGCAGAGCTCTGTGCCTGCTGGAGCAGTGGCACGCAGGAGGTGTGGTGCCTCTCACCTGTGTGGCACCTGAGCCCTGCAGCCTCTCACCTGTGTGGCACCTGCAGCCTGGCACCTGTGTGGCACCTGAGCCCTGCAGCCTCTCACCTGTGTGGCACCTGCAGCCTCTCACCTGTGTGGTACCAAATCAGCTGCAGCTGAAGCCCTCTGTGCCTCCTGGGGCCCTGTGCCTGGACTGTCAGTTACCCTCCTCTGCCCCTCTTTCCCTATTCCCCAGTGGTTAGTGTGGCTGTGAATTTGGTTTATTTACTGTTTGCTTTTTTTTTTCCTGATTTTTCTCACTGTAAACTTTGTAGTGTCCATCACTGCTTTGCCCTTTCATGTTCAGGCTGACATCATTTTGTGAAACAGTGTCATATCCTTTTATCTAAATACTTTTCTCTGTAATTATTACTTTGCTGCCTTTTCAGGTGGGAGCTTGCCTTTGTTATAAGATCTTTCTCTGATCATTTTTGTATCACTTGGTAATATAAAGGTGTATGTGTTCCTTGGAGGCCTTTTTATTTAAATTATTTCTTTATCTGTCTGTCAGTGTGAATAATAAAACACCTTCAGGATTGCTCATATCTGTCCTAATGAATGATGAGGTGTCATGTGTTCTAATATCAATCATTAATTTACAAAAGTTTGAATAAACTTCAGTAAAATGCGATATTCAAAGAAAATATTGTGTCATGAGAGCTGAGTGCTGTTGTCAGAAGGCTTTGTGTGCCTGTTGGTGAGGCCCATGAAGGCAGCTGGGGTTGCAGTGTGTGTGTGTGAGGGATCCCTGCCCAGCCCTGAGCTGGGTGCCAGGCCCGGCACGAGAGGGGCAGCAGCAGTGAGGGACCAGGGCTCTGGGGCTGTGCCAGCACTGCCTGCTCTCACTCTCCTGTGTGGGCTGGAAACCCCTTGGTGCTGACCCTGAGCTGCCACAATGCCCTTTAGGGCAGCCCCAAGAGCTGCTGGGGTCACTGCCTGCTCTCACTCTCCTGTGTGGGCTGGAAACCCCTTGGTGCTGACCCTGAGCTGCCACAATGCCCTTTAGGGCAGCCCCAAGAGCTGCTGGGGTCACTGCCTGCTCTCACTCTCCTGCGCGGGCTGGAAACCCCTTGGTGCTGGCACTGAGCTGCCACAATGCCCTTTAGGGCAGCCCCAAGGGCTCCTGATGATGGTCAGGCTTGTGAGAATGTGCATTCCTGTTGGCTTTGGTTTATTGTCCTGCTTTGGGCAATCAGAGAGTGGCTCATGCCAGGGCTGGGGATTGTTTCTGTGCTGCTGGCTCTTCTCTGGTGGAGCAAGAGCTCCCTTTGCAGAAAACCTTCAGAATGTAACAGAACAAAGCTCAGATGTGCTTTGCTGGGCAGGCTGTGATGTTTCCTCTTGCAAAGGCCTCTGTTCAAACACATCAATAAGGACTTGTCTTTCTGGTCAGGCAGATCCTCATGAAGTTTAAGCATCTTGGCTCAGAGGACTTCCTTCTTTGTCTGACTCAACACTGACAAATTCTTGGTTTCTCACTGCAGAGGTGATGCTTGGTAGTGTTCACAAAAAGAATGGTTTGAAAATGTGCAGTCCTTTTAGAAGTGATGGTGCAGGTGATTTGTCTGCATCTTTGAGAAGTTCAATTTGCTTTATTCAGCATCTGCTGTTGCTAAGTGTGTATTTTACTCTTTAAAATACTTGTTTGACATTATCTTACAAGAAATGAAGAGTCACCTTTTCACCAAGAAGCTTTTCAGTGTGGTCTGCAGCCTTGATGTCTAAATCATCTTTCCCTGACTTTTTAGAAAGGTCTGCAGAGAGACGCAGAACTGGAATGAGAGTTGGAGTAGCTGGGGAAGAGGGAGAAGTTGGCAGGTTGGGAACAGCATTGCTCTTGGAGAAGAATGATAATTTCCCAAGGATGAAACAGTCACAGGCAATGTTATAAAGTGAAGCAGGCAGAGCAGTCTGAAATGCTAATAAGGAGAGGACTTAAAAAGAAATTGGCGATTTTGGGCCTTGAAGCCATTTTTCTTTTTAATTTGTTACAGATAAATGCATGACTCTTGGGTTGCAGGGTTCTATTTTTGCCTCCCTCTTTGTGACACATCGATTTGGCCTTATCACTGCTCTCTGGGTACTTGCCCTTTAGAATGCTGCTGGCTCCCAAAAGCAGGAGGCTTTTTTGGGAACTGTTCTTCAGTGGTGCCACAGCACAGGGAGGAGAGATCGGGGTTCTTGCTGCAGATAGGCTGCATTCTTTGATTGCTGATTATGCTGATTTTCCTCTTCCAAGCAAGTGGGTGAAGAATAATGGGAAATCAGTGTGAATAGTGACAGTTACTGGCTAGGGATCAATGGCTGTTTCAGCCTTGTGTTGCACAGCTGGGTAGGGAATGTTGGGATCACTGGAGAAGTCTAGATGCAGTCATGCATCCATAAGGAGAGGCTCCTTTGGAAGAAACAGTTCACCTGCAGGGCAGAAACACCCTTGGGCTGCAGCTGGGGCAGGGGGTGACCCTCACACTGTGTCTGTGCTGGGCTGGGATGGCTCAGCCTCCTCACCTGCCTGTGCCAGGTGTTCAGCAGGAGGGTGGGCTGGTTTGGTGGAGGTTTGGTTTTGTGTATTGTTTGGGGTTTTTTAATTTTATATGGCAAAGCAGGGGAAGTCTACAGGAAAATCAGACTGGTTTAGTCCTCAGCCTCCCCTTACTTCTTGCCACTGTCACAAAGCTGGTGGCAGTAAAGCAAAGCAAGCCTTAATCCAGAAGTGCAAAGTGCACTGCTGAGGAAGCTGAAGCTGCCACAAGGCTGGCAAAAGAAGGAAGATGGGGAATCATCCTTGGGAAGCTCCAGTGTGGCTGTGGAGGATGCTGGAACATGAGGATGGAACAGGGCAAGCAGCCTACAAACCCTTCAGGATGGAAATGATCCCACTCAGATCTTCAGTCTGAACCCTCTCTGTCTGTTGTGACTCAGAGGCAGAGCAGATCATGCCCCTGGTAAAAACTGGCTGAGCTGCACCTGGGGAGGGACTCACTGTGCTCATAGCATGGCTTTAAAATGCCTCCCTTCTGAGCATCAGCAGGTTCAGCCACTTAACTGGGTTAGAGCTGAAATACCTTAATTTTTCAGAAGTGAGCATGAAGCTTCATTGGAGCAGACATCTCCCACAACATTACTTTCCAGAGCTGAAAATATATCAGGCTAGCAGATTTTTTTTCTCTATACTTTTGCTGAAATGATTTCAATTCATAACAAACCTATGAGAGCAGAAGTGTTCAGAAGATTCAAGGAGAGCAGCTGAAATGAACTAAAAAGGTAAAATTTCTGGCCTTGCTGAAAAGAACCACTTATCTCAATCCCCAAGATACAGCAACAAATTCCATCTACTGCATTACCAGCCTGAGCCTGCAGCTGGGAAGGCAATTTCCCTAAGAAGTTGTTCCCTTCAATTTACAAGAAAAAGACAATTTACTTTTTTTTAATAGTAGCATTATATAATTGATTGGAAGAGTTTTATATCTCATGAATGCTGGATGATTGTGGATTGAACTGTTTTAAAAATAAAGTAACTGTGAGGGCTGAAATCCCAAGGATCTGGCAATGGAGAATGGAGTTAGTGGGCCGGCAGATTCCTTCAATTTTCTGAAGCCATGGTCAATAGCTGCAGTAGAGCTGAGCTGTGAGGAGTGGTTTGAGAGCTGCTGTTCCATGACACTGCAGAAATAGAGGGGAGGCTTTTAGCCAGGGTGCAGAACAGAATGAGTGCCCTCAAGAGGAAGGCAGTGTGGCTGAAGGGTGGGTGCAGCAGGGGCACAGGTGGTGCTGAGGGATTTGTGCACAGGCTTTGGCTGTGCAGGAGCAAATTGAGCTTGCTGCCTTTGCCTCAGATGCTTTCAGACTCACTGACCTACAAATGGTTTGCTTCTTCCATCAATGGCAAGTGTTTTTTAAACTGCATCAGCCAGAGGAAGGTTTACTAAGGACAGAGGACAGAAAACCATCCTGTGGTAACATCTCAGGTGGGCACAGACTGGAATCCTGAGCAGGCTCCAGAGCAGGAGGGGTCAGACAGTCCCTGTGGCACTGAGGAATGGTCACTGCTGGCACGAGCAGGGCACCAACATCAGCGCTGGCTGCTTTCCTTACCCTGCTGGATCCTCTCCTGGAAGCAGTGCTGCTGCTGCTTCTGCCACCAAGGTCTCTGTGTGGAGACATTTCTAGACACAGTGGCACAGCAAAGGTCAATGGCAGTTCTTGAATTCATCTTTTCTCTTGATGCTGTTTCCTTAAGAGCGCTTCAGTTCCCCGTCCTCTGTTTTGTTTGATGTACTTACAGTGAGAGAGTCACTGTGTCACTGTTGACTTACCATCCAGGTGGGTTATTCCAGTGGAACGTGGGTTATGAGGGTGTACATGGAATGTAATATTTAGGATAGATTATATAATTTAAATCTTTAAAACATTGCTTTTCTGCTGAGTCTCACTCAATAACAAACAAAATGGTAATCTTCTGCAATTCTGCCTTTGTAAAAACATGCATAATTTTTACAAAAATAGTCATGCTTGTAATTAAGGACGCTGATAGTTGTTTTTGTTTTTAATTTCCTATCCTTCTGAATCCTTAATAAACTTTCACGGTCAAAATCCAGATGGTACAGCAGAGCTCAGTGTTGTTTTTGAGACTTTTTTTTGTTTGTGCCAATTATAACTCTCCCCAGATAAAAATTTAAAATGGTTTGGGTTTTTGGCCTTTGGCTGTTTGGAAAGCTGCTGTCGGCTTCCAGCACAAACCAGTTCAAATTCGGTGTGCGTTCCCAGCTGGTGCTGGGGGAAGGGCCCTTTGAGGGGGCCAGTTTGCCCCTGCCCAGAAATGGAAAGCCAGTGCCCTTATTCCAGCTGTGAGGGTGGTTCCTATTTTCATATGCTTTCAATTCACCTTCTCTTCCTTTATTTTCCCTGTTTGTGTTGCTCTCCTGTTCTGAAGAGTCACTGTTTTGCAGAATCTGAGGAACATTGTCCTGTGGGGATGGGGAATGCAGAGGAGAAGTTTTTAATTCCTCAGATAATTAAGCACTAAAATAAATGATAAAAAAATTATGAGGCGAAACACTCTGTTAATTTTAATATAAAAATAATGCACTTTTCCCTGTGGACCACAAGGGAGGGAGCTGCAATCAAAATAAGGGGAATAAAAAATTGAATACTCGGAGATTTTTGCTCTTCAAGTTGCTTCTTTGATGCCTTGCTGTGCTTTGCCAAGATGTTGGGAGGAGAATGCAATGAGTGTGGAGTTTATAAATGGGGAAGGATGCTGTGGGCTGGGTGAGCTGAGGAGCACTCAGAGCAGAGCTCCAGCCCTGCAGCTCACGGCCCCGGAGCCAGCAGGACAGGCAGGAATCTCTGCTGGGGGATTGTCCACAAAAGGGGCTTGAGAAGCTGCACTCGCTGTCAGTCAGTATCTAGAGAAAGAGTGGGAGCTCAATGCTCAAAAGGCTAAAATAAAGGTGGTTTTGTGTGTGAGAAAGCTCTGCAGTTACTCTTTATTAAAAATGGTCTTTGTAGCAGATCTCGGATGAATTTGCCCCTCTGGGGGGTCACAGGATTTCAGTGCTCCTGCAGTTCACAGTCTCAGATACTGCTGTGTGCTGGGGCCATTTTCCTGGTCCTTCAGATAGGCTTGATTTCCAGTCTTTGGGATTTGAGTGGACCTTCATTAAACTTTGTAATGTAAGATTTTATTGCAGTTGTTTATTGGAAGAAGAGTTCCTCATTTTCAAAATGTAGAGAGGGATTTTGTGATGCTCTGAAACTCTTGTGTAATCTTTCTTCCTGGCCTCTTCCATTCTGAAATGGGTTCCTTCTGAGTGGAATCCTTATCTAGGGTTAGTTGGTTTCGGTTTGTTGCTGATTTTCAGGGGATTTTGTGGATTATCTTCTTTTAAGAAGCCAGATAGATTTGCTTTTTCATCTAGAAAGTCTTTTGCTCTTTTTTTTTTTTTAAACTTCACTTTGTTTTGCCTTGTGTTAGGTCTGGAGACCCTAACCAAAATCACAGCTTTGGCATTTTAAGTGCTGCTCCTACATAAACAGTAAGATAAGTTGGTTATGTTTGCAGTCTATAGACAAAGGGTAAGGGGAAAGAAACACTTTAATTTTTGGACAGCAGCCCAGGAAAAGTGGCTTGTCTGAGGTTGGACAGAGCGGGCTGCAGCACCTAAATGGAGGATTAATGGTTAGGAGGAGTAAGTGGCATCAGTTTAGGCCACCACAGCACTCATGAGCAGATAAATATTTAGGTCAGATGCTGAACAGAAAAATAAAGACTACTGAAGCATTTGTGAATTAGAGCTTGAGAAACTGGGTTGTCTTTGGATGCCTTTGTCCCCCTTCTGAATAAGGGTAAGGATTTGAATTTGCTGTGGGGAAAATAAAAAGGCAATTTATTTCATAATTAGGGTAGAGAATGTGAGCACAAAGGTCAGCTGTTCAAATGGGAAAGGTGACACTGTATTTGCATCTGTATTTTTAAAGTTTCTGTATTCTTTGGGACTGCCAGTTCCTAGAAAGAATGCAGAGCTTGCCTGCCTCAGGTAATTGCTGGCTGGCAGAGTTAAAATAGGTGCCCTGCAGTGGGAGAGGCTTGGGACCATTGGAAATGTCCTTTGTGTGCAGTGATGTACAGCCTCCAGATAATGCAGCTGGATGAGGGGACAGTGGAGGGTTAGGCAACAATGAATCCTGATGGTGACTTACAGAAAAACCCTTTATTCATGTGTAAAGTGAAATAGAGGGGACTCTAAATTGGATGCAAATACAACTCCTTTTGAAATCCTCCCAGAATGATGTAAAGGAGCTGTTGTGTAAATGGCTATCGTGCCAAATATTTTTAAAGTGAAATTCAGCCTTGTGGAGGCAACCATTGCTTGAGAGTGCTGAGAAGGTTGAAGGGAACTCTGGGCAGTCCATTTGCAGCATTTGATGTAAAATCATTGCATTGGATTCCTGCACAGGTGGAGCTTGCTGTAATGACCAGGTTTTTCAGATGTGCCTGTGCGGTGATCTGGGGTTGCAGGTGCTGACGGGGTCATTTTGTCTCTGATGATAAATGTTCATTGCAGTGGAGATGTGACCTTTGGCACATGTAAACCTCCACAAGCTACTTCTTTTGATCTGGCTGTCATGCAGAATGTACCATAAAGCATTGTTCTCCAAGCGGATTGGATAAATCATGTCAGCCTAGGCCACCTCCACATGGACTGATGGAGTTTATTGCCACTTATCCCAGCTGCAGCACTGTCCAGCCCCTCAGTAAAGTCAGCCCGGTTGTGTCACAGTATGACCTGGAGATCTGATCTCTTAAACTCTGCTTTCCTTCCAACAGTGACCGAGAGTCGAGGGATCCTGGAGAGCATCCAGAGGTTTTCTTTGCTGCCCACGTACTTGCCGGTGACCTATCGCATCCACAATGCCGATGTTTCCTTCTTCCTTAAGGAAGCCAACCAGGATATTATGAGGAACTCCAGCTTGCAGTCCCGGGTGGAATCCTTTCTGATCTACAAATCCAAGAGCCCCCCCGTGTTAAACGCCAGCTATGGGCCTTTTTCCATTGAACAGCCAGTGCCCCAGGACTTAATGCTGCCCTCAAATCCCTTTGGATCCGCCAACAAGTTCACGTACAACTGGAAGCTGCAGGCCTACATCCTGAGCAGCAAGATCTACCTGAGCAAGCCGCGGGTGCAGGTGCTGTTCTACATCGTGGGCAGGGACTGGGACGAGTACAGCCCCGCGGAGCGGCTGCCCTGCCTGCGCGTGTTCGCCTTCCGCGAGACGCGCGAGGTGCGCGGCAGCTGCCGCCTGCGCGGGGACCTGGGGCTCTGCGTGGCGCAGCTGGAGCTGCTGCCCAGCTGGTTCAGCCCCCCCACCGTGGTGGCTGGCCGCAAGAAACAGCTGGAGAGGTCCGAGGGGAGCCCCGTGGAGCTCTACTACTCCATCCAGGCGGGGGATGAGCGAGGGGAGTGCGCCAAGGAGGACGTCAGGAAAAGCAGCGGGATCCGCTCGGGGCACAACGACATCGACGAGTCGGGACCTCCCCTGCAGAGGATCGGAAGTGTTTTCCTTTACCAGACACATGCTGCCCCTTCTTTAACTGAAATGAGATTGGATAATAATATTGTCATCCAGTACGCACCAAAGACCGTCAAGCAAGGGGACATTCTGACTTTCCTTGTATCTGTTGCTAAAAACTGCACAGAGGATCAGTTCACACTGAGGTAAGGCTGCTTTGTGTTTCTTGGTACCTTACTTTTAGTTTCTCTGCTCTTGGAAGTCACTTTCTCTGTGTGAATGGCCTAACAGTCCATCAGTTGCTGCTCTCCAGTTCTCACGTTGCTCATGCTGGTGCTGTATGAATTGTCTGAGGTGTATCTCGTGGAGTGGAGGCCTTTTGCTGAAGTTCTCCTTTGAGGAATGCTTACAAAAATTGAAATTATAGAGCTGGGACAGATCTATGTACTAAGAGGCAATAACATCTAAATTCTTGAGAGCTGGAGTTTGCACTTCTCCTAATCTCCCACTGGACTCATGTTGAGATTAATGAAGCTTAAATCCACAGAGTTATTTACAGGAAATCAGCAAGAATTGGGCATTTAGGTAGGAGTCACATGTTTCAGCATCTCTCCCCAGCTTGTTGTGAGCTCTGTTCTGTATTGCAGGGTATTTGAGGCTCCTAAAGGTTATTGATCTACCAAAACAATTTCTGGAAGTGAGAAGCTGCCCTGGGGGTGGTGGTTGGTGTTTGGATGTGACATCAGGTGCCACATAGGTTCATCTCATTCTGTCCAAGCACTGAGCTGTCCAGGGGCAGCTCCCTGTAAGCACCAGTACAATCCAAGCCAGACCAGCAAGGACTGGGCTGGAGCACAGGGCAGGTGTGTGTGCCTGCAAGGGGAACTGTCCAGTGTCTTTTCTTTCCAAGCTTGCCACTGTGTTCAGCGCTGTAAACTGTGGGGCTGATGTGTGGGAAATGCATGTCTGCAGAGAACGTTCCAATTTTGATCCCTTACCAATGACTCATGCTGCCTCCTCCTGAGCTGAAGGTCAGTGTCACACTCTGGCTTCTGGGGTGATTTGTCTCAGGTGTTTGTCCTGGATGTGGTGGGTGTGCCAAAGCTCCCAGAACGTTCCTAACGCAGCAGGTGCATCCTAGAGGGAGCAGTGCCACAGGCTGGGAGCTGCACTCGTACCCAGCTGTGCTGAGCACCAGGGACACTTCGGAGCTGCCACCTGAGAAATCCTGGGAGGAAACTCCTTTCTCTGGTGGTTACACATCTCCCATGCCAGGCTGGAAATGGAACAGTGGTGGGCTCACACGTCTGCCTTGGCTGGAGGAAGGATAACTCAGATCGGGCACCGCTGGCCTCAGTACTAAGAGCTCAACCCAGTAACTTTTCCCCTTCCCCCAGGGAGATTTGTGGGGAAATGGTTTGCCCTAAAATCAGGACAATTTCCCTTTGCAGATGTGTGATGTATAAACTGAATAACCACAGCACTTGTGGTTATTCAGCACTTGCTGACTCAAGGGCAATTATTTCTTTTTCATCTGGGGGAGAGCAAGCACATGTCCTCACCATATCAGTTGCTCATCTTGTGAGTCAATCCAAGATTTAAATTGTGTCCTGAGTACTGATTTCAAGCAGACAATCCAAGTTCCTCATAGCAAGTGTTCAGGGATGGCTTTGTCTTTATTCTCTGCACCAATGACTTAATCACAGCGGCAGACATGGCAACTTGTACATTTGAAAATAGCTTTAAATATAAACATTAAAAGCAATTAAGGTAAAAAATGTTTATTGTTTTTACTTTGTAAATGTAGAGTCTTAGAGATCTCACTTCAAAGCTTCTCTGTTTCCATGAGCTGTAATCCATTAAAAGTGGAGCTAGTTACAACTATGATAATTGTTACATATGGGCTTATAAAATTTTCAAAACCCTTGCTTTGTTTAAATTAGGATGAAAATGCAGCACCTGAACTTTTTAAGGAATACTTCTAAAATGAATTTTCTGGAACAAAAAGGAAAAGATGTGTTTGAATTGTAGCTTTTTATTCAGAGATCTAAGGTAACATAAAACAAAAAATAAGCTAAAAATAGGGAGTGAATATCAGTTCAAAATGAGAAGTGTGGCATTCTTGTCTTAAAAACAGCACTTTGGTGTTACCTTTTAAAAGCAGACTTTTGTAACAACTTGCTGTTGGTTTCTTGAGTTTTGATTTCTTGTGACCTCGTTTTCTGAGAGCACCTGGCTTTCAGCCTGTAAGCTGCTGCAGTGTCAGAGTGGGTATAATATTGTTTAATTGTGCTTCTGGGGAGCCACTCCTCCCTTGGATCTGGGTACAGCATCTCTGAGGGGTTTTGGGTTGGGTTTTTTTGGTCAGAATTGTGATTTCTGTGTTCATCCCTCCATGGCATGTTCTCCATCTGTCTGGTCTCATTCTGATCATCTCTGATAGAGGAAAAGATCTCTTCCCCCCTCCCCCAATGTAATTGCTTTATGAGAAAAAATGGTATTAATTTTTATTTCAAACCAGTCCATTATTTTCCAAAGTTCTGCCTTGAGTGGCAGCAAGATTTGGAACTGTATTCATGAAGTGAGGCCAAGGGCTGCTGGCAAAATGCTTTTACCATTGCTTTTGCTCCAGTGGACTGGAAACTATGGCTTGAACAGATGGAAAATATAGGATATACAGGTCAAAAATGAAGAAACAGACATGCAAAACAGCCAAAAGTAAAAAATTACTCATCACTACTGAGTCTTTTCTGGTTCAGAACTATTGCGCCTAGAGTAAACCCCATCCCCTTTCTAACAGGAAATTGTCTTCAAGGGGAGCCTTCTAGAAACTTCTGAATACTAAAAGATTTAGGGAAAAGTACCCTTGGTTTTTATTTTGTGCTGTTCTGCACAAGGGAAGATTTAGAGGTGTCAATGTGGAACTGATGGACTGTTTTTAATTTTGGGAAGGAGTTGGCCCATAAGAGCCATGGCCTAGGTTTTGTTTTTTAATGAGCTCAGGAAATTAAAAATATTTGTCTTGACTCCATATGAGTGTGAGAGATGGAGGAAAGGAAGGAGATAAAATATAGATGATGGGTAAATATGGAATATTGCTGTAGCTTGAAAGCTTCAGCTGAGCCTTAGGAAACTGAGGGATTTCTCAGCCTCATTCAATGCTTGCTTCCCCTTTTCCCCCTTCTTTTCCCATGCTGCTGGCCAGGGCAGGCTGAAGGCTCTTCTTCCTTCCCATCATGGGTGCTGAAAGTTTCCTGGTGTTCATAGAAAATATTCCAGTCTGCCTTGTTTTGCTGTTTTTCTGCAGTCTCATGGTGCAAGTATTGGAAACTGAAGTGAGATCTTTATTGGAAGTGTTTTTGCTGAGAAAGGAAAACATGAATTATAATTTCATGTCAGTCCTTCCAAACGCTCTCAGCAATTGCAGCCTGAAAGCTGTGGTGTGCCACAATTCCAGCTCCTGTTTGCAGCAAGCCCCAGTTGTGCTGGGATAGCCCTGTGCTGGCAATCTGTGTGTGCAGGGACACAGGGCTTTGCTGAATGCACCCTGCACATGCAGGTCTTTATTCGCTTTTGTTTGTATTGCTGGGCCTAATAAACATAACCTTCTGATTTGTTTTAAAGTCATCAGGATTGATACTTTCTGCTCGCAGCCTTTTAAATTTGTTTTCCTATTTCTGGAGATGAATCAGCAAAGAAATTAGAGAGTGAGAATTGCCTTAAGCTACTGAGTGTGAGGCCTGGATGCATTCATGAGTGGAAAAAAACAGCAGCTTTTTTTCGTTTTACATTTATTCGATTTCTAATTATACTTCATGAGTCCCGTGTGAGGGAATGATTGAAGGTTGAAATAGAAACTTGTAAACCTCCAATACTGGAGAAAAGTAAAGGGTTTTTTATAAACTATCAATGCTATTTCTGCATTTGTAAACCCAAATGGGGGTTGAACATCTGTAGGTACCAGTTTTATAAACTCTTGGGAAGCTTTGTGCCTTCCCTCTGGTATTTTTAATGATGATAATTGTGGGAATACAGGGACTGGTGTGGAATTGTTGTGGTGAATAAGCAGTGCTTATTGATAATTGGGAAGGTTTTCCCCAAAAGGCCCCAAGAGTTTGTTACATGAGCTTCTTATTCTCTGTTTTATCTGACAATCAATGGACAATAATCCAGCAAACATGAAAAGGGCTGCATAAATACATGAGGGGAGCAGAGTCCAGATCATTAGCACTCAATTTACACAGCAAGAACATTTGAACAAGACTGGCATTTTATCAAATTGCTTGTGTGCTCTTCTTGTGCTGGGCTAAATCAAATCTTATTCTTCGTGCTGAGCTGAATCACATTTAAATAACAGAAACAAGTGGTGATCAGGAAGGTTACCAGCACATAAAACTGAGATGGGCTTTTCTCTAGGCCTTGGATTATGTGGCTATTTCATGGAACCCCAGCCCTGAACTTGTACCTCCTCTGCCAGATTGAAAAGAATCCTATTGTACACTTTTTATTCCTTGTTCCTTAGCTCTGGTTCTGTCAGTTAAAACATCCTCTTCCACATTCTGGTTTAAACAGCTTCTAAAATCTTCTCATAACTGATTTTTTCCCCTTTCTTCTAACTATGAGAGAAAAGGGATTAAAAAGAACCAAACAAAACCTAAATTATCTCTTCTTTTGAAATCCAACCTCTGCGTTTCAGCTTTTTCACTGCTCAGTCCTGATGTAAAAATAAGATTGAGGTAGGCAGGAGTTGGACACTGACCTAAGAAGATGAGAGTCCTGTGTCTTTAGTGTTTTGTGGCAATAACTGGTAATTTCTTTATTGTTTTGTGACAATAACTGTTCTTTCCCGGCATGAGCCGGTCAGAGGTGTTTGTGCAGCAGGGCTGGGTGGAATCACCCTGTGCCCCTGCCTGGGGAGGGGCTGCTCCAGCTGCCCCTGGGGGTTTCTGCTGTGCCAGTAGGAATTAACTTTCATAGCCTGTTTATCAGCTAGTCAAGCAAATATAATTTTTTCCATCTTCTGGATGGCAAAATAGCTTTCCTGCACTGCTAAGTGACTTGCTAATGGCCCAAAATTGTCAGTGGCACTGTGGAGACAAGTGCTTCAGAACTATTGACTTCCAGCGCACTCTATTACCTCCTGTTGCACTTGCAGATTATATTAAGAAGAAAATAGTTCCTTCTGTTAAAATTATTCCAGTTAACATCCTCTGCCTTGAGAATCAGCTCACATTGCCTGAGCAGGTGTCAGAAAACTGAGAGACAGATCCAGCAAAGCATTACCCACATGAGTGGCCTTTGCAGCCATCTGTTATTTCAGGTTTGCTGCACTCACGGCCTGTTCTCCTCCTGTCAGAGCCATCCCAGAGCCTGGCCCAGGTGTGCCTGGAGCTGTGGGAGCAGCGTGCGGGGGACACTGGGGCAGCCTGGGGTCCCTGTCCCAGGCAGGCTGCGAGGTGTGTCCTGCTGCAGGGGCTCTGCCTGCCTCCCCTCCTCATCATCACCTGGAGACTGCAAACATCAGGGAGCAGGCAGGCTGCGAGGTGTGTGCTGCTGCAAGGGCTCTGCCTGCCTCCCCTCCTCATCATCGCCTGGAGACTGCAAACATCAGGGAGCTCTTGGCCCTGGAGCTGCACTCTCTGGGGTTGCACTGCTGCCTTGCTGATTGTGCACTCCAGAGTTCTGGTTCTGCTGCACTCTGTCGGATTTGGCTGGGGAAAGTAGCTTCCAATGTAACTCATTAATTTAGGGAGCTGAAGAACATTAGCAGAAATCAACTGAAGGTGGTTGTAGCTGGGAAATACAGGTTTGGGTTGTTTTGTGGGTGGTTTATTTAGAAAAGGGGAGGTTTGGGGTCCTACAAATCCCCTGGTTCGTGGAACAGGTGTCAGAAGTGTTGTTTTCTGCCCCCAGACCTGCTCAGTTCTCTGTGCAGAACACGTTAGCAGCTCCTTTGTGTCAGAAATGAACCAGTATGAGAGGGGCTGTCAGGGCTGTGCTGGTAAAGGCAAGACAGATGGAGAGGGTGATTGGCACTGACAGGGTGTGAGCTGCCAGGCTGCAGCTGCTGCTCCTGCCATCCATCACACTTGGGGATGTGTCACACCTGGGATGTGCTCAGTGCCACTGCTCAAGGGCAGGGACTGCAGGTGTGCGAGTGACACAGGTGAGGGCACTGCAGGTGTGTGAGCCCAGGTAAGGGCACTGAGGGCACTGCAGGTGTGTGAGTGACACAGGTGAGGGCACTGAGGGCACTGCAGGTGTGTGAGTGACACAGGTGAGGGCACTGAGGGCTCTGCAGGTGTGTGAGCGACACAGGTGAGGGCACTGAGGGCTCTGCAGGTGTGTGAGCGACACAGGTGAGGGCACTGAGGGCACTGCAGGTGTGTGAGCCCAGGTAAGGGCACTGAGGGCACTGCAGGTGTGTGAGTGACACAGGTGAGGACACTGAGGGCACTGCAGGTGTGTGAGTGACACAGGTGAGGACACTGAGGGCACTGCAGGTGTGTGTGACACAGGTGAGGACACTGCAGGTGTGTGAGTGACACAGGTAAGGGCACTGAGGGCACTGCAGGTGTGTGAGTGACACAGGTAAGGGCACTGCAGGTGTGTGAGC
Source organism: Zonotrichia albicollis (assembly GCF_047830755.1). Taxonomy (NCBI): domain Eukaryota; kingdom Metazoa; phylum Chordata; class Aves; order Passeriformes; family Passerellidae; genus Zonotrichia; species Zonotrichia albicollis. The sequence goes on from NC_133836.1 coordinate 731,010, forward strand.
CCAGGTAAGGGCACTGAGGGCTCTGCTAGGCACACACATGTGACCTGTGCAGGGATTCCTTTGTTCATCAGCACCGGGCATTGCACACCCAGGATGTGCTGAACGTGTCCTTCCCAACCCCTTGCACTTCCCTAGTTACTGCTGAAAAGTTTAGAAACTCTCTTTTTTGCTGTATTTTGTCTGAATATGTAAAAGATACATATATACATATTTTGTCTGAATATGCAAAACATTCTTGTAAAACTTTGGGTCAAAGAAATCTTCCTCTAATATTCTAGTAAAACATGAGATCTCATCCAGGTAAGGATTTTTTCCTATTTCCAAAGTACTTCTAAAAATAAAGTCTAAGTACATTGAGGAATAAGACATTTCATGGGAGGCAAAGTAATATTTGATTTGAAATTATTGAAAATGTTTGACTTTTCAAATGTTGCTTTCACATTTTTTAAGGGTAACATTAATCCAGGATGAGCACACTCATGTGAAATGCATCAGGCAATCTCAAAGTGCATTTTTGATCACAAAAAAAAAATGGAACATTAGTTTTCTACTTCTAATGGCAAATCTGAGCTCTTTCAGATTTTAAGGTTATTACTTAAACAGCTCTGTCAGATCCTTGTAACATCTTGTAAACCTTGGTAATGAATTGTCCTGTCACGTTATCAGGTGTTAGGCTGCACAGCATCAATCACTTTGCAGCAGTTTCCTCTCTGCTGCTGGTCCCTCCTGGAGCCCTGGGCAGGTTCCACACACAGCACAGTGCCCCAAAGCCTGCTGTGAGCCCTGGCTCCTGCTCAGCTGTGTCTGTCTGTCTGTCCCTGGCTCCTGCTCAGCCCTGTCTGTCTGTCCCTGGCTCCTGCTCAGCCCTGTCTGTCTGTCTGTCTGTCCCTGGCTCCCGCTCAGCCCTGTCTGTCTGTCTGTCCCTGGCTCCTGCTCAGCCCCGTCTGTCTGTCTGTCCCTGGCTCCTGCTCAGCCCCGTCTGTCTGTCTGTCCCTGGCTCCCGCTCAGCCCTGTCTGTCTGTCTGTCCCTGGCTCCCGCTCAGCCCTGTCTGTCTGTCTGTCTGTCCCTGGCTCCTGCTCAGCCCTGTCTGTCTGTCCCTGGCTCCTGCTCAGCCCTGTCTGTCTGTCTGTCTGTCCCTGGCTCCTGCTCGGCCCTGTCTGTCTGTCTGTCCCTGGCTCCTGCTCAGCCCTGTCTGTCTGTCTGTCCCTGGCTCTGCACCCCTCTGTGCTGCTGGTGCTGCATGCCATTCCCCACTGCTCTGCTGTGTGTTTGTGCCTCATTTTCCAGGCTGCTGCATCCTCCCCCCTTCCTATGGCACAGAATTCCCCTGGGAATGGAGTGAAGGGAGCTGCTGGTACAGAATCAGTTTGTGCTGCTTGATCTCTCCAACCCCATCACAAAGAATACCAATAGTAATGGCCCGGGGTGGATAGTTCATTGCACAAAATAATTGATGTGTATTATGGTAGATAGAATCTGATCTAAATCTATAACAACTTTAACTGGTGAAACCAAGCCCTGGCTGTCAGTGCAGAGGTTTTGCCTGTGGGATGTTGGAGCTGCACAGCCTGAAATGCTGAGCACCATGGCCTGACTGCTGGGGCCCTTGGACACTCAGGGCACACAGGGATATCCTTGGGAGCTTCGCCTCTGGGGCACAGGGTTGGTGATGCATTTCTGTGTGGGATATGTTATATATGATGTGTAATATATTCAGTAGCACTGAGAGCAGGCAGAGCTTGTGCTCAGTGTCTGGGGGAAGGTGGCACATGGGGAGCCTGTGCCCAAGCCCGTGTGCTGGTTTGTTTGAGGGCTCTTTGAGTGAAGATGTTGACATGCCAGGGACAATTCTCCCATGTGCTGGGGAGGACAGCACCGTGGGTTTGGTGCTGGGCAGGAGCCTCAGCCTGGGAGTGCTTATGTTGGCTGTGCTGCAATCAGAGAACTGAGCTCACAAAATCTGATATGGCCGCTTCAGTGGCTCTCTGACCTCTCTAGCAACTGACTGGAGTAAGCAGGACCGACATCTGCTCTGAAGTAATGCAGGGACCCTTCACTTTCCTATTATTTTTAATTGTGGTTGGTCTGCCTGTTCCTTCCTCAGCTGTGCCTGCTGGACTCAGGTGCACTGTGCTTTGTAAAGGCTCATCAACAAAAGATATCTCTTCATAAATCCTGAGATCTAATGCCTGAAAGCTCTGAAGGGCTTGGGTTTAAGGATTGTCATCTTTTTGAGGAATTGCCTATTGCAAGTATTCATTACTCAAGCTAACAGATACTGAAAATGCCTTTAAATCACCTGCTGGGTTTTCCTTGCTTGTTTGCTTCATATATTGTTTTATTTCAGGGATAGGATTTCCTGCATATAGGTCCTGAACTTTTAGAATTGATCTATGAAGGCTTTTTTCCTCTGCAGCTAGAAACGCTAATTGACTTTGCTTTATCAAATAAAAATAAATGAATTCTGTGTTGAGAGACCCTTTCTAAACCATGTCTGTGCTCCAGATTTAGCAGACAGTAACTGCTTTGCCAATGTGTGGATTGGAGCAATCTGTAAACAGTGAAAGAAAAATGTCACTCATCACCAGCTGAAGCCATTGTTGGTGGACAGATTTGAACCCAGGAGGGGAAAGGCAATTTTGGGTGTTCCACTGTTGTTCAGAGAGGTGTTCAAATAAACAGGGAGTGGCTGAAGGGGCTGGGCTGCAGCACCAATGCAAGTTCTGGCACTATTTTTGATTAATTTTCAAAATGTCAAAAAGTTTTTAAAAACCAATTTTTTGTGACCATACGGATGTTCAGCCCTCACTGAAACGTGCTAAAGAAACCAAACTGTATGACCTGACACCTCTGCAGTGACTGGGGCGTTACTTTGGGACATGCAGGCTCGTGGCCAGGGTGGCAGGTTCCAGGAATTTACTGCAAGTTTCCCAGTATCTCTTAATAATGAATGAATGAATGGTGGGAATTTCCTTTATTGTATTAATCTAGCTTCTTGACCCATTTGTTGGAGGGAATATATTATTAGCTAAAAATTCCCAAAGTGAGATACCTGCAGAGAAATGCTCTATGCTTGGCTATGAGGTCTTGTAATAATTAGGTGGATAAAACAATTTGGAATGCCTGAAAAATCTCATTATTTAGCTAGAGATGTTTAGGCTTTCTTAACCTCCCAGAGTTGGTGATACTTTTCATCTGTGGGGGAGGATAGGAAGTGCTTGGCTGTGCACTTTTTGGAAAACAGACTTCAAATCTCAGTTTGGGAAGGTTTTAAAATAGGAAGCTGCTCACCACAGGCTTGTAAATGGCTGAACTAGGACCTAACTGAATAAATAAAGGTTGCTGCAGGGAAAGAACTGAAAGAAGGAAAGGAGGAGGGAAGGAAGAAGGGCATTCCCCAAGATAAATTAACATCTGTGAAATAAGACACTTCTAAATGTATGCTAATGGCCTAAATGTTTCCATATTCAATTAAGTAATAAGTCCCGAGTTGGCAATATCCTCCCCAAACATTCATTTACTGAGAGAAGGCTCTGCTGGGACAGCAGAGCACCATAATGAACTGGTGTGGGCAGTAAGACATGATAATGCCTACTTCAGAGGGAATTACTGCTTTCATAATGCAATTTACAACAAGAATTTACTTGTTAGAAGAGTTTTTTCCCTCTTCATTATGACAGTGTAATTATGGCTCCAGTGGCTCAGAATAATTTTGAGAGGAATGAGTTACCAGAGCTTTTGTACTGAGTGTTCTCAGGCACTTTGAACACAGGAGCAGGGGCAGTTCTCTGTAAATAATCATCACATGAAGCTCTCACAGGGCAGCAGCCTGCTTGCAGCTCTCAGCCTCCTTCCCTGGGCCACTCCTGCAATGGCTTCGCGTGGTTTTCCTTCTTGCAGTGTACTTATTTATCAGTTTGATATAGAACATCAGCCCAGTTGAGCACTGGCAGCTCTGGGGCAGTGCTTACAGATGTGGATTTACAGGTGCTGATGCCAGTGTCACCTGCAGGGCTGGCCTGAGTGGGTAGCACTGCCACTGTGAGCAGCCTGAATGTTCCATGGCCCCTTCTGAACAAGGGGCTCCATCCCTCTGCAGTTACATCCTTTCAGAATCCATGTAGATGTAGTGCAGGATGCTTCCAGTGCCTGCTCAAAGCCACAGCAATTTATTAAGTTATTGTCTAGCTGACAGTCTTTCACTTCAGCCTCTGAACTTAGCTGAGTGCATTTGAGCATGGAAATAATCCTTGATGTTCTGTGCCCCCTCTGGTTGTGTTCAGGTTTCTGTCTGTGTTTTCAGAGCAGCCAGGCACTGCTGCAATAACTGCTCTGAATAGACTCAATGTTTGTTTGTTTTTCTTCCTCCATTGTCTTAGGAAAAGCCTGTAAGGATGGCACTTGGCAGAGATTGCTCTGGCCTTGTCAGACAGAAGCAGGCTGGCTGTAATGTGCTTTTTTCATTTCTCTGAGAGGCACCGAGAGATTGGCTGTGCATTTGTTACTTAAGACAATATTGGTAAAGCCTTTTTCAATTATGGCAGACTTCTCATCTTCACAGTGCGGCAGATGTGGCTTTTTCTAGAAGCTGAGCTGGATGTGCTGCAGCCTGGAGAGATGGCTCAGCTGAAACAAAGCTCTCTGCTCTGGTGAGGCATTTATCCCAGCCTGAGATGAACATCTCCAGTGGCGTGTGAGTCATTCGTGCATCACTGGCACAGGCTGGGGATGACTGCCACTGCCCTGGACAGGGTGCAGGAAGCATTCAGATCACAGCTCCTCACTGGTGGGAGTCTCTGAAACCTGCCAGGGACATCTCCTCATGGCTCTGGGTGTCACCTGAAAAAAACCAAACAAACTGTGTGTTTGTGTCATAGAGGTGCTGACAAGAAATCTCAGTAGTCAGAGATGCTCTTTGGGGAACTGTAGAACATGCTGCTAAATGTGCTAGGAAACTTGGAAAAACTAGAAATTATTAGTATGTGGTTACCTGATGATTTGTATTCCTTAAATCTGAGTAAATGCTAAGGCAGAAAAAGTAGATAAAAAGGAGTTTTGCACTTAGAAGATTGATTTTTATCTTTAGGTTTCATAGTGTTTTACAGAAAAACCTGACTGCATTTTGTAGTCAGGTGAGGCTGAATTGCCCAGTGTCCAGGAGAGTTGATAATTTCCCTTCAGTGCTACCAGGGTGCCTCACATCCTCGCTGTATCAAACACGCTGCCAGGCTGTGAAGATAGGTCAGACAATAGAGGGGAACAGCAAGGAATTTTTCTCCTTTTGTGATTTAATAGACTCTTCTGCTCTGTTTGCCCTCTGAGGGAGCCAATAGATTTAATACCCAATTTCTCTCATCTGCTATCAGAATGCAAATGTGATGGCAGATGAATATACTTTCAAGAATGCTTAACCTAATGGGCATGTAAAGCCTGGTAATTACCAGTTGTTTGTCTCCTCGTGTATAATGGTTTCAGTAATAGGCAGCGCCACACACTGAGATCTTGGTGTGGGCCAGGGCAACATTCCAGTGCAGCTTCTTCTGCTCTTCCACTGGAAACAACAACAAAAAAATACAATGTCCTCATTGCAATTGTTCCATTTTCAGTACTCTGTGAGTACCAGCTGGTATAGCAGGTTAATAATCCAAATTTAGCATTTAATCCACCTTTGATCCAACACGTGTAGCAAATGACAGAGTTTTTGTATTGTATGTGCCACGCAGGCAGGGATGTTGACAGAGCAGACTTAGGGGCTTTGTGGCTGATGGAGAAAGGATTCAACCTGCAGGTCCTGACCCTCCTGAGCCCCCTCTTGTATGGAAAAGAAGCAAACAAGAAACGCAGCTCAAGGTTCATTACTCTCAAATTTGACAACAATGATAAAAGATAAACTATAATGGAAACACTGCAGACAAAGTAGAACTCTTGCTCCCTGCCTGCAGCACGTTAAAGCCATTGGGGACAATAAGCTGCAGTGGCCCGAGCTGGGCTGGGAATCAGCACAGCAGCTCGTGTTGTGTTTCAGAATTCATGTTGGCACTGAGTGCCGCCGTTGTGCCCGTGCTGGGGACACACGCGGAGCCCGGGGCAGCGCTGCCTGCTCGCACAGCACAGCCAGGGCGGCCGGTGCGCTCCGTGCAGAGAGAGGCTGCGCTCGGGTTTGTAGCCATTGCTGGGTCTGCAGGCTCTGCCTGGGGCTGAGCGACAGTGAGAGCCGTGAAACCCGGCCCTGCCTGGCTTTGGTAGTGGGAAAGAAAAGGCAGAGCCGTGGGCTGGGCTGGAGCCTTGTCACTGGCAGGGATGCCAGGGTCGGTGCCAGCCCGGGCAGGAGCGGCTGTGGCAGCCCCCGGTGCCTGGGCTGCTCTGCCGTGCCAGAGGGAGTCATTTCCTCTAACAGGAGCTACAAAGTCTAATTGAGCCCGTAAATGGAACTCCCCCATCGCTCTTAAAAGTTAGGTGCAGTAATCATGGATTTTTCAACTGAGCAATGTAAAGTTGAAAATGAGCTGCAAAATGTGTTTTAAAAGCTCTATTTTCTAAGTGATTAGCTCTCACTGAATCTGTGTGGCAGCATGTGATCAGTAACAAGCCCAGCTCTATTAGAATACTCTTATTTATGACTGACCAATATAGACTCAGCTGTCATCACTTCTCTCTTACAATCTGTTTTCTAAATAAAATCACAACTTAACCATATGCTTGACAGAATTATGTAGCAGCTTTAGTGTGTTTATTTTTCACTCTGCTGTATACATCAGTCCACACTCGGTTTGAAAGTCTGTTCTTTATTGCTGTTGTAAACTCAGCTGGGCCATTCATGCCCCGTGGGTATTCAGAGAACAGGCATTCAGTCAGATTTGTCCAATGATGCTGCAGAGGAGGCAGCATTCAAAATCCTTGAGAGGTGCATCGCCCTTCCTTCACAACAATAATGTTGAAAGGGTTGAGATTTAGAGAAAATTGTTTGATGTACCTGTCTCTTTTTTCCCCTCTTGGCAATCAATATTTCTTACAGGATGAATTAGAAGCAAGTCGTTCAGATGTTGGGTTTCTCTTTGGTTTGGCCAGCATACAAACGGGCCGGGTCCCTGTGCCACAATGGTTTCATCTGTGGAGAATGTTATCAGCTGATTGGGGAATTAAAACCTGGCCAGGTGCCCTACAGAGCTCAGCAAGCCACCAGTAAATCTTTGTGGTTCCCAGGGAAAGGTGGGCTTGAAGTCAAAACCCAGATATAAACAGAGAGAGAAGACAAATGTATGTATTTCAATCCCAGTAAATTGGACTTTGGTACATGTCAGAATTGCTGTGTATTCCTTTGGAGCTGAAAACTGCAGCTATTAAGGCAAAAGAAGTGATTGCCTGAAATCCTAACATAGACTGGGGAGAGGGAAATGGTGCTGCAGGCAGGTAGAAAATGACACCTCGTGGTGTGCCAGTCACCCACGCACACCTTGCAAACGGAGCCATTAGGGGAGAGCAGCTGAGCCCAGCCGGGGATGATGGGCCTGGCATCCCGCTGCATTCAGCTTGGATTGGGGCTTGGGGTTTTCAGTTTTTCTCTCTAGTTCATGGCTGATGCTTTCAGAGTGTGCCAGCACCTCCTGACTGTGCAGCCAGACCCAGCTGATGATGGTGCTGTGTTCTCTCAGCGTTGAGGAGCTGCTGGAATTGGGTTATGGAGAAGTGTAGGGGGATGCAATTTAAGAAAATAAAGATAGTGTAGAGAGCAATCTCACCCCTAAGGAGCTGCAGCTGGGCCAGCTATCAAAGATCAGGAGCAGGCCTGACTTTACCAGGCACAGCTGTACCCAATGAGAAGAAGATGCTCTAAAAGAGTGGGGTGCTGGGTGAGAAGGAATCTGGAGTCAGTGGCTGCTTTGTGAGGAACAGAGTCAGTGCTCTGAGAGCTGCCCACCAGAAACACCAAGGAGGTGTGGAGCTTTTGTGATAAGGAGATAGCAGTATGGAACCTCTGCAATAAGATGATAACAGAGAAGGTAAATCTCGGGTGGAGACTGCAGAGCGGGGAGTGGGATCCGCGTGGGGGAAAGGACCACGAGCTGACTGCTCTGCTTGGCACAGCCAGCCTTTGTAGGCAGCGAGGAGCTGGAAATGCAGGCTTTTCTTCTCAGTACGTCAGTACATCTTTTAAAATGAGAAATATTTTCAAATATTTCAACATCATTTAGAGAAATGTATGAATGTGTACCCTGCTGTTTGACAGACACAGCTTGGAAAATGTTATTGACTACAGCACTCTTCTTCAGAGGTAGAGTCTGCAATATAAACCTCAACAACAAATCAGGCTAAGTGGAGTCTGAGTTCATCAAATACAGCACAGCAGCACAAATAAATAACATACCAGAGATCCTTGGAATCCCCAAAACCTCCTACTTCTGCGTCAGAATTAAATTAGTCACATAGCTGTTGTTCTGATATTAATACATGGTGGCTTTGAAGCACAGCTCAAGTCTAAAGGAGTTTTGCTGAGTGAAAGAGAATTTAAAAATAGGTTTATAAAGGGAAAGATTAATTTGGTGAAGTGACAATAATTTCAGAATAACAAAATGCTTATCCATAATAGATAGTGTCATCTCCTCTCTGTTCCTTTGTGTACGCCCTGCTTTTTATCTTATGCAAATGATGAACTACCTTGCACTGTCAGAAGTTTCACTTATCTTTACTAAGTGCTAATTAGTAACTACATGGCAGAGTCCCATTTTTAATGATGTGGAAACAATGCAGGTGGGGTTGGACAATAGTGATAGAACAGGTCCCTTTCTCTGCTGTGCCAGCTGCTGGCAGCCCAGGGAACCCTTCAGTGCATACAGAGCCCCAGGAGCTGCTGTGGCTCGGGACAGACAGACAGACAGACCTGCCTGCGACAGGGAACTGACACAGGGACAGGGCTGTGTGGGGCAGCTGAGCTCAGGGAAAGCAAATCACAGCACAGTTTGTTTTGCTGAGAGAATTTGGGGAGCTGCAGTCCCTTAAGAAAGCTGACAGGCGTGGTGCCTCCCAGGGTGTAAGAATACAGCGTGCCCCCTGTTTCCATGGGAAATTTATAAGAGCAATTATAAACCATTGGTTTTGAGAAGGTTTATTAAATTGTTCAGAAGTTTTATGAAAACAAAGTATGTTCTGGAAGTAATATGGCTTATTTTGAGATCTATTATGGATGCTGAAAGTGTTCCCAACCTTGAATAAATCATATCACATATTTTTAACTACCTGTCTAGGAATTCTGAACTGAGAAATAGACATAATAAATAATTTATTGTGCAGACCAGGAGCAAATATGTGTATTACACCCTTTGATTTCCAAACACATCTTGCTGAGCAAAGGCACTTGGTTTAAAACAGCTTTGCAATATTCCCCAGTGTCTGAAAATCAACTTGTGTGCAATGGACCTGAGCTATCCTGAGTGAAATGCAGGGGCAGTTCCCAGCAACAGCAGTGGCAGCTTTCCAACCCAGCTCTCTCCTGTTCTGTTCTGCCAGTCCTGGAGCTGATTTTGGGAGGAGCTGCTTTCACATCAGCAGCTTGAAGAAGCTCCCGTTTGTGTCAATGGCAACAGCCAAAATTTCTGATAGGAATTCTAAGTTAGCCAGAAAGAAATTAATGGACTGAGAAGTTCATCAGTCATAAATAAATGTGTCTTTATTGGGTGAATGCTGAGAGGAAAAGACCAGGAAGGAGACAAATGATGATCAAGGACTGGAGATAGAATGGGAAGCTCTTCAGGGACAGAAATGAGAATGAGGTTTGCTAATTTCTGGGCAGGGAAGAACATGCAGAAGTGGGAGTTTTCTGTGTTTAGGGAAATGGGATTTGGATAGTCCCTGGAAAACTACAAAGGAATGCATTCCAGAACTTGAGGATTGGTATAGAACTGAATAAACCTCACGGGAGCAGGGCTCCCATCTAATCCATGGCTTCTGTGTGCCAGGACAAGAGCCCTGCAGGGAGCCAGTCTCTGTTTCTGGGCATGGCTTCAGCCGGACCTTTTTGGCATTGTTTTTCCAGCATGGTACAGAGCATTTCTCCTCTCTGTAAATATTTCTTTCCAAGAAGCAGCACAGAAATGCCCTTTTCCTCAGAGCCTTGCTGGCACCCTGCTTTTTTGATGTCCCTGTCACTTGTTGGCGTGGCATGGGATATGATCCCAGTTGTTGCTCTCTCTCCCAAAGGTGAGCGATGGTGTTGGTACAGGAAGGTGGCAGATGGAGGAGAGCAGAGCTCGTTTTCCTTCCTCTCCTGTTCCAGCTGAGGAGGAGCTCTCTGCCACGATGCCATCGGAGCCCAGCAGTGCCAGGAGGGCAGGCTGAGGTGCCCTGTGCCAGGCAGGGGTGAGTGCAGGAGCTCCACAGCTCTCAAACACCTCCCCAGGCTGAGGAGCTCTCCCTGTCACTGCTGGCTTGCTGAAACCTCATCTCTGACCTTTGGAGGTGCAGGAGCCTGATGGGACTTGCAGCTTCTCTGCTTTCAAAGTGACTTCACAGAACATGAAACTTGTAAGAAGAACATTTAAAGTCTCTTGCTGGAATTAATTCTGATCTGACTTATACCCAATTTCATTCAAATCAGACAGTGCAGATGAGAGCTGGCAATTTGCATAGACACAGTAATTTGGAGAGGGCGTGCAGAAGAGCTTTTTAAAATCCACATGGAGTTCGTGTCCTCAGTCTCTGAGCATGAGTAAAATTGAGGAAATTCTGAATTCTAAGTCATTTTTTCCCCTCTGACTCTCTTGTTTGCTCAAGTCCAATTATTCAGAACCAAAATATCCTATTATATCATGGACTAAACAGGCACACTTTGCAGCTGTGTTGGGAAATGAATGAACATTTGAAAATGTGACTCTCTCATATTGCTGTATTATCATTAGTTTGAGTATGTGCTGCAAATAACATTTTGAAGACCAGGTTTCCTTTTGACTTTGAAAGAGACATGTAATGAGCTAAAATCTTATTTTAAATTGCATTCTGTTACTTTAAATGATATTTTGCTATAAATTTCAGTTTTGCCTAATATTGCATTTAGCCATCTTTGGTTTTCAGCAGGTGATAGTCTCTTGCTCCATCACCACTATCAGCAGCAGCTTCAGTTTTAATTAATTCCCTGTTCTGAGCACATCCCAAGGCAGAGCCATGGCACTGATCAGTCAGTGCATAACCAGATATGATAATGGCTCTGATAAGGAGCAGCACACCCAGTGACCCACTTTGCTCATGTCAGTTCTAACTCTGCTCCAAGGACGAGCCCAAAGAACATCTGGCACAGGTGCTTCCCTCCAGCTGCACCCAGGCAGCGTTCCTGGCAGCCCTGGGCTCTCCAGTGCTGCCCGTGGCCTCTCCTCCCTCCAGAGCGCATTTCCCAGGCAGGTGCAATGAATTAATTAGTGCAGCCCCTGTGCTGCTGCAGAGCACACACACGAGCAGTGATGGCTCTGTCAGAAACTCAGCTTCCTGGAGGGAAGGTCTCCAAATTAGCCTTCGGGAGGGTCTGTCAGATTTATTTTTTCTACTTTTCTTTTTCAGTGTGTATCATTTTAGTAATTCTCCTCTAGCAGTCACTCCCAGACTACCCGGCAGATATTTTTGGAAGAGGAAAAATTTCTTTATTTAGCAGAAAACCTTGGGGCTGATTTATTGCCCTGTGTGCCTCCAGCCCTGGTGCTGGTGCTGATCACCCTTGGTGGCTCTGCCCGTGCAGGGGCTGGTGCTGGCTGGCACAGGTGTGCCAGTGTGCCCGTGGCAGTGCCATGAGGGGGCAGGAACAGCCTCCCCAAAGGAAGCTGCTCCCACACTCCCCATCCCCACGGACTGAACAGAGTAGGGTGGACTTCAGTGACTGCTGGGTTTCGGCTGGTTTTCCGCAAATTAGCCCTGTTAGAACAAGTAGCTCTCAAAGATGATTTCAATATGAGCGAATAGGGATTCCTGAAACACATTAGGGGGTTTTGTCACTGAGATAGGGCTGAATTACAGGCTTTGCCAGGGATCTTATACAATCCTAATGGACTGTAATCCATGTAATACGACAGGTTTGTGATGGAGATTACTAAAATATTTATCCCTGGCATCTTTCCTTTTTAATACATTTGTTTTCTCTCTCTGAAGTGAAAGCAATACATTGACAGCAAACTAGGGGTATTTCATCAGTCTCTTATCAGCAGCCAGCACTAAAGCCAGCCAGAAGGGTTGGGGTTTTGAGTAGCATTTATTACACTGTGTTTTCGGTATTTCCTGACAAAGTTCCAGGAGAACCTTTGTAGCCCCAGAGAGCAGACTGACTCTTGCTTTTCCAACTCAGAGCAGCCTGTGCTCAAACACCTTTGTTCCCCCAGCCCACACTGCGCACATTTCCCCTTCTGCAACTCTGCATTGTCACCTCGGGGTCCCCAGGCTCGGGGCTCTGTGTCCCCAGCCCAGCACGCTGATGAAGAGCAGATTTAAATCGAGATTTAAACACTCCCTGGGCTGTCAGTGCCTCCGCCAGCCCCTTCCAGGGCCGCTTGTTTTTGTGGCTGCTTTGCTCTTTGCTGGGAGCACGTGTGTCACGGCACCAGCATTTGCTTTAATTTGTTTAATTAGTGTCTCTAAAGTGCCTCCAGCTGTCCAGGGGCTGCTGTTCAAAGGCCTCACCTTTGGGATGGGGGCTCCAAAGGGCTCCCTGGAAAGAATCAGTGTGCAAAACACTCCAGAGGGCTGATTTCTGTGAGCTGTGGGCTGAATTCTTCCTTGCCCTGTTTGTTGATTCATCCTTTGCCTCTCTGCAGTTTGGGAATAAAACAGCGATTTTCAGAGCAATAGCCCCGTGTGCACGTTTTGTGCAGGAGAAATTCCAGCTCCAGCTTGGATTCTTTGTGAAGAATGTTCTTTGTGAAGCAGATGTCTGCCTTTCCCCTGTCTCAAACTCATTAAAAACCCCAAACCCACTCAAACAGTCTAAAACGCTAAAGCCCCAGCCAGACCATGGCTCCGAAAGGAGGATTCAGAGGCCTCTGCTGCTATTGGCATCTCATTTGGGAAGTGGGGGTTCAATGGTTGACACCTGAAACTGACCCACATTCCTTGGAGTCTGAAACCACAAGGGGAGAGGCAGTGTCTGATAAATTTACAATTTAAGTTACTTTCTGGGCTCCTTTTCTGCCGTTTCTCTCTCTCTGTTGTGGTTCCTTCAGCCTCATGTTCCATCACTCTCATCCCTTCATCACCCAGCCGCTGTGGGGATTCTCAGTTGCCTGCTAAAACAGCTTTTATCCTCTGGTGGTTTCTGTCCCAGGAGCTGGCAGCCAGGGATACAGCGTTTTTCCTGTCAAAGGCAGCTGTCTAGTGGTCATTTCTTCCTGGAGGATTTTAAAAGTAGCAAATTAAATTAAGAACGTTAATGTTTTTGGCTACTGGGCTTTTGCTGCAAGAGTGAAAAAATGTCAGTCCTTGCCACAAGTAACATCCTGCATGTCTGCTCATTAAAACTTTTAAAACCCTTTTTTGATAAAGCAAATTCGTGCCTAAAATTTCATGCACTGAACCTGGTGTCCATGGCTACAAGGATTTAATAGAAAAGAGCAGAAAAATTCATGTGGCTTGAATTCTTGCTCAGTCCATGTTTTAAGTTCCCTCATTCTGTTTCATGGTGTTTAACTTGGAGCACTGTGAAGGACAATGGGGGTTCTCACCCATTTGAATCCCACAGAGGGTCCTTGGAACAACTGTGCTGGGACAAGAAACCTCTCACTCCTCATCTTACACTGAGATGCACAGACAGAATAAAGCAGTGCAAGGACATGCACGAAGTGAGGCTGAGAGATGCAGTTACCATTTTTCAGGATTTCTGTGTGGAGAGGATCAGTAGTTCTTCTTGGAGAGCAATCAACAGGGGGTTTGTGTTACTCCAAGGGATCTCTTCTGCTTGTTTGAATCAGCAAAGTCTTTTGCTATGGCTCTTCAAGATGGAAATCACAACCAAAGCTGTGCCCTGGCATGCACTGGCGTTAACTGCTGCAGCTGGATACTGACAGCACTGCGTGTACCCTACATTAAGGGCACAGGATAATTCTGAGCAGTGTCATTTTGGTATTAATTGAACTCCCTTCTGCATCAGTGGCTTCACTGAGCTGTTAGGCTTTGCCTGCAGCAGAACTCCTTGCTGTTATTTAGCAAATGTTGCTTTGGTGGCCACTCGTGCAGATGACAGAAAGGTGGTTACATGTGGCATTATAAGAGCTGTAGTGTTCAGCCTGGATTTTATGTATATAACAAAAATTCCTATTTGAATTACTCAGTGAATATCTATTTTATGCCAACAGCAGCTCTTTGGAGCAGTGCAGGCTTTTTTCATCCATTGAAGAATTTGCACCCTTTATTTATACAGTTCCTTTCTCTTTGCTGTAGCCCTGGTGCTGTAAACCTTAAGTAATGTCATCAGCAATCAGTGGAGATGCTCCCAGGAGGGAGGAAAGGTCTGTGCAGAAAAGGCTTTTCAGGCTCAGGGTTTTTGCAGCAAAGACTGCTCCATGGGTTTCTGTGCCTCAGCTGCTGTTCTCTGAACGTCTGACATGCGTGTCATTGAGTGAAGGACACATGGATCCGTGGGTTTAGTTCTGGCCAAGCGAATGGAACGGTCCAATGCTGCTCCTGTGTCACCTCCTGCAGGGAGCTGCACGCAGCAATGGATGAGAGAATGCCTGTGAAAGAGAGCTAAGCGTTCACAATTTCTGTGATGTCCAGAAGATGATTTTATCTGCAGCTGTGAGAAGTTGCTAGGGAACAGAGCTAACTCATTTTTGCTGATGGCTCTTCGTTAGTGCTGTGGAGCAATGTTCCTTCCACTCTCGGCACTGCTGCCTCGTTCTGCACGAGGATGTGACTTGGAAATGCCTCAGAACTGTCCTGCTGCTGGAGTCTGAGAGGAACTTTTCAGTGAAGAGCATTTTCCAGGTCACTTCCAGCAGCAGCCCGTTCAGCAGCAGTGCTGGCAGTCCCCAGGTGTCCCCATGGAGGGCTGGGAGAGCAGGGTCAGTGTGGGGCCCTCACAGAGCCTTTGTGGGGCTCAGCCCCTTCAGCAGAGGACAGGAACATTTTGGGTGGCTGTTGATGCATTTCAGGCTCAGCTAGAAGCACCTGCTTTAAGATGCACACTCCTTGTCACTGAGCATCAGGCAGCTGGGGCAGTTGGGGTGGTGGCTGCTTGAGGAGGCCAAATTCCTGCAGTTTTGATTGCTAGCAACATCCCTCCTTTCAAGGCTTGTGAAAGGTCATTGGCCAGGCCATGGCTCTGAAGGAGTATTTGCATCCCTCAAAAACTGCCTCAAAGAGGCCCTGTACCAGGCACTGCTTTCCAGATCAACCCAAAGAGCTGGTGTGACCAACCCCATTGCTTCCTGGCATATACAGAGGATATAAAGGTCTGTTCCTATTTCTGCAATGTTTTGGAACACTCGTGGTGCACAATTCACCGGTTGTTTCTTGCTTTTTCTGTGGTCAATAGTGTTGTCAGCCAATTCAAATGAACCGTAAGAATTCCCCCACTTGTTGCTTTCCCACTCAGCAGAAATGTGTATATGTACACATGTACATGCATGTATACACATGTATACATGTACACAGAAACACGGAGGGAAGGTCCCTACAGCTCTCTGGAAATGTTTTGTTGTTCTGTTCTCTTTCCTCCTCCATGTGCAGTGGAGGGCTGGGTGATCCGTACATCCCACGGGCTGCAGGGTTCTCTGTCCAACAGCAGCCCCAGCCCCATGCTGCTTGTGCTCTGGTGGCTGTTCCAGAGCATGTTCTTCACCTGTGAAATGGGGCAGATGGCACTTTGTTTTCTCTGCACAGAGTGCCCAGTACTGTGCTTTGTTTTTCCTGTCTTCCCTTAAATCTAGGTCTAATTTTAAAAAATTGCTGGTTGCACAAGCTGTGCTGTTAGCAGCTTTGCTGCTGTTTGGCCAGGAATAAAAGGGATGTGCTGCATTGTTTGCTTTCTTACAAGCAATTTAGAAAGATTTCAGACCCTACACATTATTTTTTGCATTTATTTTGGAAACAGTACTTTGAAGCGGTCCACGGGGCTCCCAACCACTTTAAATCAGCAGGCAGCAGTGTTTATCTTTGCCTTTCATTTTTGTAAGCAAACACCTTCCTGCACAGCCTGAATACAGAGAGGATTTGCTGTGCTCTGGCTGCTCGCTGGTGCCCAGAGCTCTGTCCTGCAGGGAAGGTGCTGGGCAGGGGTCTCCTCCTCCTCCTGCTGCTGCCTCCAGCACCCGGAGCAGCCGGAGGTGCCGGGAGCAGGAGGGGCCCCGGGGCTGTGGGCAGCCTGTCGTGACCTGTGTGTGACACGGGGAGCCCAGGATGGCTCCTGCTGGGGGCTCAGGGTGCCGTTCGCAGCTGCAGGGTCTCTGCAGCTCTGGCTCTGAGCTTCACCCAACTCAGGGTCTCTCTGAGCAAAGCTCTGGTTCTGCTCCCGCTGAGCACGGGGCCCTCTGGTGCCGTGTTTGGTGAGTAAACAGAGGTCAGAGCTGCAGACTCTGTATTTGTTTCTGCTTTAAATCGATTTGTATGCATCCTTTCCTTTTGGCTCTCCAGAGACTTGTGTGTTTTACATCTTGCAAAATGTGTTTTAACAAGGACCTTGTTTGAAAGGCACAGGAATAAAATCTGAGTGTGTGTCATGTGTGCAGATACCTGCACCTGTGTGCAGGACACAAACTTCAACCACAACAGGCAATTTTTGGTAGCCCATGAAATGCACATTACAGACAAATCTATTTTATTTAACTCCTGGTATGCACAATTCAGTTTCTGAAGCCTAAATAGTCTTGTGGCCTTTCAATAATTAAATTTCATTATAAATCCACCTGGGCTATGTTTTTGTAATATCTCCCTTTGAATGGCAGTGGCTTGGTGGCTGTGTGGAATGGGTTTTCCTCCTGAAATGTTAATTAGGTGGAGAATGTGTTATGCTTTGGAAAAGCTGCATTGCAAACCCATAGATAAACAGATTGATTTAATTTTAATCTGCTTTCATGGTGATGCATAATGATAACTGGTTTGTGTCTCACAGGGCTGAAAACCACAGACCTTAATAAGAGTTTGTGGGTATATCATACAGCTTTAAATAGCTTCTGTTGTGCTAGACCGCTCTCCATAAATTATTCCAACTCCATCAGCATCTCAGGGACTCCCCATTCTCTTCTGCTGTGGATTTTCAATCAGTGCAACTATTAGTGTAATCTGAAGAAAGTTGGAGGTATCTGCTCTGAAAACAACTGCCAACACTGGTTTGTACATCAAGTATTCAATGGGGAGAGCAGAACCAAAAAAGCCTTGCAGAAGCCAGCTCTGCAGATCAAATCACAGCTTCCAAATCCTACCTTTTATAAGCCATGCCAAAATTAATTATGGAATTAAAGCCACACATTCAGATGGTTGGTATGAAGTGTCTTACTACATGACCTGTTTGTTGTGATCTCCCTTTCCTGCTGAACTGAGAAAGGTGCAATTCACTTCAGCCAGTCCTAGAACAGTTGGTTTAAATGGGCTCTCCTCAAACACAATTTCTTCCATTCAAAGAATTTTAGCTTTAAAGGTTTGTTCCTGATGGGGAAATAGTTTTTGGGTTTAATGGTCTAAATTTCTTCAGGGGTTTGTGGTAGATACACATCCAGGAAGCCTTTGTATGCTTGGTTTTCATGTGCTCCCAGCAAACATGCCTTAGGTCTGACAAAGATGGGTGAGTTGTGCCTGTTTTCTCAATGACAGCCACGTTTTATTTTTGACTGATGTTCAAAGAGCCTCGTTCAGGCTCAAATTCTGTCCTACATTAGCTTCAGCCATAAAAAGCAATGAAACTGCAGAGGGAGACAAAAGAAGAGGATGACCTCAAAGTGCATAAATTTAGCATTACCCCAATGCTGTACACAAAACTGAAAATGCTGGGAACACAAATTCCAGCCAGCCCTCTCTGTGCTGTGGAATGTTTAGTGTGGTCTCATCTACTGAGGGCTTCTCAAATGGGAATAGATTCTGGCCCAAGGGTGGGAGACTGGACAGACAAAGGGCTGGATTACCTCAGGGTTTTGTTTTCAGGGTGAATCTTGGCCTCATGCTTTGCCCTCTCACTGCTGTTCAGTCTGGTAGGCTCTGTAACATTTCTCATTCCCATTCCAGTGCTGTTCATGAGTTTGCCAGCTTCTCTGGCATCCACAAACCTGCTAGCTCATATTGCCTTCAGTTCTGGTACTCCAGGGTTTAAAAGAAACTCTGTCCTGAAATAAAGCCAGAACATTTGTTGCTGTTTTCCATTGTTTTGTGCATTTGAATATGTTTGTTTGAGCACAGAGGCCTCAGGGAGGGGAGGAGGTGGTGTGCAGGCAGTGAAACATCAGGATGTAAATGTCAGTAGAAATGTTCTGGTATCAAAACGGCCTCATTTAAGCAACATACAGCTCCAGCCTGACCTCAGATCCTGCGGAGATGTCTGCATTTAATGTAGCACAGCATTAACAGGATCATTCTGCACTTCTTGCCAGCCAGAGACAGCTCCCAGGGAACTCTGTGAGTGCATCTACAGCTTAGTCATGCCACAGCTGCTGGCTGGATTTTACATCCCATGGTGGCACCTGGCCCCACAGTCCCTGACTTCAAGCATGACATTTAATTCTGGTCTTCAGAAGGCCCTGAGGAGTCTGCAGCTCCTGCTTGGTGGCTGGGTTTGCCCTTAGCCCCTTGCAGGCTCGGGCAGGACAGACAAGATAAGGTGTTCCCAGCTCCAGGAGTTTGCTCTTGGATGCAGAGGGGATGTCACCAGAAGGAGCCACCCACGGCATTGTCCCCAGCAAGAATGGGCTCTGGGCAGTGAGAGATGTAGGGCTGGAATGCCTGCAGGGTTTGAGCAGGGGCTGTTCTGCTGCTGGCTTACATCAGTGCCTTTGACTTCCCAGTGAGTGCAAACGGACCTGTTCCTTTGTTTCCTGCCATGAGGAGCTGTGCTCAGGCCCGTTTCTGCTCACATTTGGCTTGTGTTTGGTCTGAAGGGGGTGGTGGGGGAAAGCCTGTCCCCAGCCCTCCTGCTGCCATCCCTGCTGCCCAAAGGAGGTGGATGTTGGCAGGGGAAGGCTGCCATCCTGCTCTGCTCTGCTCCTCTCCATGGCTGGGTCAGGGTCAGGCTCTGGGCATGAAGAAACACTGGAGATAAACAGAAATAGAAGCCCCTTCCAGTTATTTGTGAAATGCCTTGGGGAGATGCAGTGACAAGGCAATCTCAGAGGCCACTGTGATGTCTGGTGGGTGCCCAGGAGCTCTCAGAAGTGCCCCCTCTCACACAATTTATCTGCCACCTTCTCCTCGCTGCTGGTGACAAGATGACAACCAGCGGTAGCAGGGTGTTAACAGGCTCCCTTTTCTTTTTCTCCTTTGATGTACAAAGTAGCTCTCTTTCTCAGAAGGACCATAAAAGGTTCCCACAGATCTTTGCCCCGAGCACTTACAGTAATGAAAAGCTAACTTCAATGTCACGAGTCTGAAGCATCTTTATTTAGAGCTGTTTAGGGCTCGGATTGCCTGTTTGTTTGTGCTGTGCTGGAAAGGGGGATGATACTTGTGTGCTCTTTAGGGCTTGGACTGCCTGTTTGTTTGTGCTGTGTGTGAAAAGGGTGGTGATACTTGTGTGTTCTTTGGGGCTTGGACTGCCTGTTTGTTTGTGCTGTGTGTGAAAAGGGTGGTGATACTTGTGTGTTCTTTGGGGCTTGGACTGCCTGTTTGTTTGTGCTGTGTGTGAAAAGGGTGGTGATACTTGTGTGCTGTGAGCAGGGCACTGCCAGAGTGAGATGGGGAGGGGAACCCATCCTGGGCAGGGTGTCTGTGCCCATCCTGGGCAGGGTGTCCACATGCAGGAATGACACAAGCTGAAAGCTGAGCCCTAATGGTTGTAAACTGCAGAGACTGGAGGTGCTAAAGCAGCCCCTGTGATAAATGAGAGAGGATGCTGCCTGCATTTTAATTGCAGTTGCAGCCTCTTCCATCACTAGAGTAAACAGAGTGTTCAGTGGGTCAGGCATGGAATTGGGAATCACTATCTTTATGCACTTAGGTAATGCATTTCCTTGATTTCAGTTGTGATGTATTGATTCTGGGAGTTCCTTCTGTGCTTTTCTTTGCTTCTCCATTCCCTTGATTTGTACCCTGTCAGCATTGACGAGTTTTTAGGGATGTGGACTCCCAGGGGCTTTGTTTGCCATGATTGATTTGGTGCAAGGGGTGAGCTGCTCAGGAGCCTGGGAAACTGATGTGAGCAGTGATCCAGAGGTAAATAACAGCCAGGAAGGTGCTTAGCTGCATGGGCTCCTGGTTTGAAAAGAAACAGCAACCCCAAACCAGCCACAATTCAAATGTTTATGGCCTTCCTTTCCTCCTCTCCACCGAGCCGACTCTGCCCAAAGTGCAGTGATGGGCACAGAACACTGCAAGCACTCCTGCTGCAGCCCAGCCTGGGTGTGGGACAGTGTTCACAGGGGTCTGAGCATGAGGGAAGAGATGAGGAGCTGACTCCATGTTCCAGGAGGCTGGTTTATTATTTTATAATATATATTACAATAAAACTGTACTAAAAGAACAGAAGAAAGGATTCCATCAGAAGGCTAGCTAGGAATGGAAAAAGAAAGAATGATAACAAAGGTTTGTGGCTCATACAGAGTCCAGGGCAGCTGACTGTGATTGACCACCCCAGTCTCCCTGGGGATGGGATCATTTCTCTGTCCCTGCTCTGGGCTGGTCCCCAGCAGTTTCCCTTCCTCGAGGTGGAGCAGGAGGGCAGGACCAGCTGCCAGTCCCCAGGAGCGGCTGCAGCCCCGTGCTGGGGAATGTTTCACCCAGGCTGGGTGGCCTCTCTGTACCTCCCTCTCCGAGACATCGGAAATGGAGTTTAATTTCCACTCTGCTGTGACCGCTGATCTCTTGTCCTGAGGGATGTCTGCTCTAGCAGCACTGACTGCACCTGCTTAAAATTCATTTTGTCAAATTAGCATAGGAGAACTTGCACAGAAATTGGCAGCCTCCACGTATTTATTCTTCCAGGTGTGCTAAGGAAATTGCAGCCACTGCTATTGAGTTAGTGCTGGAGAAAGGAGATTTAATCCTTTTTGTTCAAGACAGTTGAAGGAATCCTTTGGCTTTTTGTTCTGAAAACATCTGTGTGGATCTTGTCCTTCAAAGATTTCCTGAGCAATTTCGTGCGGGGGCAGAGCTGACAGTGCTGTTTGCTGCTGTTTGCTGCTCTGCTGGCAGCAGCTGCTCAGACAAAAACCTCACGTACCTTTTGGGGTTTCTGCCCAGAACTGAGAACTTGCCGTGGCACTGAGTGCATTTTGTGCATGAGAGTTTCAGCAAATGTAATTAAACTCTCATTTCCTGACACCTCAGGAGGCTTGACCACCATGGACTTCTTGTAAATGCATTCAGGAACCAGAAGTTACCAGCACCGGGGACTCCTCGTTCAGTAATTTGGCCAACATTAAATTTTTACCTGAGGGGTAATCCTGTAGTGGCCTGAGGTACAAATTCTGGAAAAGAGAGAGACAGAATTAAAGAATGCCACACCTGATGAGAGGAATTGAAACAGATATTTGAAAGTGCATCTCTCTCTATATAAAGTCCCTCTTCTCCACTTGTAGTTAATAACTTTTTATTCTGGTTGTTCTTTCACCATGCAGCCCCAGAAGTATTTTACTAGCACTGAGAACTAGAAAGCACCACCTCTCCATAGGAGCCAGCCCAGTTTGCCACATGGCTTTTCCTGTTATTCAACCTCTCATGCATGGAAACAGAGCTCCCCAAAAATCAGTTGCTTTAGGAAAAATCAGAATTTTTTAAAATAAGTGTTTTTAAGTTCAGAGCCGACAGGACAATGAAACACAACAGTACTAAAAGAAAATGTTGTGAACTCAAAAAGATGATGAAAATGAGAGCAAAGATAAGGATTGTCATCTTAGAGTAATCCAGAGAGGGAGGAGAGAAAGGGTGGATTTTGCTTGTAATGAGGCTTAGCAATGGCTCTTCATTCCAGCACCCAACTCCTTTCTTTTTCCACAAAAACTGGTACTTTCTGTGCCAATGCAACACCTTGCAGCCAGGAGGGAGCCCCAACGTGCCCAGTGGTGCCCAGAGTGTGGGTAAGGGAAGGGCAGGAGTGAGGAGCCTGTGCCAGAGCACACCCACCATCAATCCAGCTGGGACTGGAGCTGTAATTACCATTAGTTCAGTCAGATTCTGTCTTGATACACTTTCTTCAAAATATGAATGTCTTAATTTATTCTCTCATCTCCTTTCCTCGTCCTGCTGTTGAACTCTTAATGAGTGGTGGCATTTTCTGTGGGGCAGTAATGAGAACACAGTGATGGAATAAGGAGCAGATTGAGCTGGCGTTTCTTGTCTGATCGGTGCAATATCTCCTTGTGTTCCAGGGCCAAGGTGAAGAGAGGTGTGAACGTTTTCAGTGTGAGAGCCAGCAGCCCCTACCTGTGGGACATCAGGGAGAGTGTGGATTACACTGGCAAGTATGCACCAGCTGTGGTTGTGTGCCAGAGGAAATCTGCTGCTGAGAACAGGTAGGTCATGGCTGCTTTCAATACATTTTAATGATTTTAATACATTTTCCTATGGTGCATGAGGAAATGCTTTTGGAAAAGCTGTGGCTGTCATTGTTTTTCCTCATTGGTCAGTCCACCACACAAACGTTACTCAGTCCTAGTGCTCAAAGGAAGTGAAAACTAACAGAAAATGCTGTTGTCACAAATGATTTGGAAGAACTTGTTTCATATCTTCGAGCTTGACTGTGAATAGTTTAATTTTTTTAAAATTACCTTCATATGGCTGTTTGTGGTGGATTTGTTTGGTTTGGTTTATTAATTTTGCTTGAGGTTTTCTTGGTGGATTGTGTCCCTTTCCTTTCTTTGTTGGGTTTTTTTCTTATTTCTGTTTTGCTCTTTTGTGACTATATGAAAATGATGTTAAGGGTGAGATTTATATGAATTTTTGATCTGCAGAAGAAATAGATTTTCTGTTTGCCATTCCCATTCTGCAACATTGATGTGTCTTAAAATGCCTTCATCTAGCAGGTGGATGTTCCTTTTTTAATCACAACTCTTTGGTTTAATGAATACATTTTTATATAATGTGCTGCTCAGATTCTACACAGCTCCTTTGCTAAAGATGCTGAATTTTCCTCAGTTAAAGCAAATATTGTCATGTATCTGGCTGAATGGCATTGGGCAAAGCAGAAATGTGTGTGTATGCCAAGGTGGGAGCTCCCTGTGCTGGGCACAGTCTGTCAGATTCCTTAAAATCCCCCTTCAAAGCTACTGGAAAATGGATGAATATTTTCATTGACAGAAATGGGCATTGGATCAAAACCAGAGATTATTTCAGCAATGAGTTTTCCATCACACTTTATCTTGTTGGGCCCATGGAGTGCATTTGCCTGATTTCTGTTTCTCAGCAGGAAAATGTAAAGCAGCCTCATGGGGAAATTGAATCTTGGCAACTTAACTTCCCTTCACTATTCATCATCCGGTGGCAATCCTTTAAAATGACCCCTGGTACACAAAAAATAAATTATTATGTCATCTTTCATGCAGTGGTTGTGGATTCTGTGTGCTTGCACAGGCTGGGTATAAACATTGCTGGATGTTTATTGAAAGAAATCTTGGGGTTATACACAGATGTTGCTGGAAAGAAAACCCAGGCAGGAAAAGGTGTCCGTGTACCTCTCCTGTGACTCCTGGTTTGATTTGCTCCATCGAGTTCCCAGCTGAGATTTTCTGGTTTTCTCACTTTTGAGAACTTCTTCCTCCCTCTTTGTAACGAGTGCAAAGTATTTGCAATTCATTACCCAGTGTATTGTTTTCCTCATTACATTTAGTTGGCTCTGTTTAACTCTGCGTTTGAAGAAGCAAGATCAAGCATTACGTGGGGAAAGAGCACATTGCATGTGCTCTACAGATTTTGGGAAATGATTTTATCCTTATCTAGAAGTGTTTGATGTCACCAAATAGGCACACTGGGTCACAGTTAAGTAATGAGGTCCTTTACCAATTTTTTGGCCTCCGTAGTTCATTTAGAAATTACAGAAACTCTATTTGCATATTGTTTAATTTCTCCTAAAAAGCAGAGGTCTGATCACATGGATGCAAAGGTGGCAATGTTAATTAACTGCAGATTCAGTACCTTTGTGTTCCTGATAGTTTTACATGGATCAGAAAATAGTGTTAATAAAGCTAACTCAGTGTGACAAGTGTAATTTCACGGCTTAAGGAGGCACTTGTGCAAGTGACAACCCAGAGCAGAATGCCAGAGCCTTCCCAGCTCGGGGTTTGAAATATATCCGTCATTTTGTTTGGAGAGGTTCTGGCAGCGGCAGCTTATCGTAACAGGATTAACATATAAATATTATCACAGCCAGCAGGGTGTTTTCAGATGAATATTAACAGCAAATATTATGATTCTGTCTGGGAATAACTAATTAAGCCCATCTGTCAAATACGATTTGAAGTTCTCGTGCCTTGCTTATTACGGGCTGGCGACAGTGTTCCAGATTAATGGTGAAGCAATTAGAAAGTTCTCCCCAGTTCTTCTGATTTCCTTCTGAGGCAGTGATAATTCTGTACCACTCTAAATCCAGACCCAGGAGATGATTAGATGGGTTTACTGCCTGTAGCATCTGCACAGCACTGCTGCTGTTCCCTTTGAAGCACAGATCCCCCAGCCCTCTCCTGGCAAGCAGGTGACCAAACAAGCAAAGAGAAAATGCTGTGGGAATGAAGCAGTGATCAGAAATGGGACTGGGGAAACCCTTCCTGGCTGAGTCTGGGAGATGCATCCTAATCTGTGCCATCCTTTACTCCTGCCCTGGGAGCTCCTGATTTTATTTCTGGGAGTTCCCCGTGTAATGAGGTGAACGGAACAGGAGGGTGAGGTTCAGGAGTCCTGCATTTGCCGAGTGTTTCCTTGGCTTAGGGCTGTTTCTCACCTTACCCAGAATGGGCTCTCTGCTGTGCAGGGGCGATGGAGAGCAGGAGCAGCCGCAAGGTCAGGGTCTGGATTCCTGTTCTTGCCCTTGTTGCTGCGGACTGGCACTGTGCCCGCTGGGATGGGCCTGGAGATGAGGATTTATTGGGTTTTCCTCCTCTGCAGAACACCACTGGCAGTGCTTCCCTCCATCCACAGCTGCTGGGGAGACATCAGGCAAGATGGTCTGGTGTGACAGTAATGCGTGTCATGATCCTCTTACAGCATTCTATTCATGTTTACATTTTGGGGTAGAAATGTTTGTTGTTCCCATTCCGTTACTGTGCTCTGTTCCTGTGGCAGGAATGAAGCCACTGATTCAGTCAAATACAAAATAATCACAGACAAAGCTTGGCCATCTCTGAGTAGAACCGTAATGAACATTTCCTGCTTTATCACCAAAAGTGTTTCAGTTATATAACGGATAATTTGCTTGGCAATTTCCTTCCCCTTTTTCTGGAAATGTAACAAGGACAGCATTTGTTTTGGTACTTTTCCTCCTCAGTTCTGTAGCACTGAAGGAGTTGCTGGTTTGTGCTGCCTGAAACCAGATGCTGCTGTCAGAGAAACGGATTCTCAGTTTGAACTGCAAGTGACTAAATCAGTTTGTGAGAACGTGAGCACAGTGAGAGACAGGAACAGGATCTTCTAGGCTATATTCTTCATTTATTCCTGCAAGTCTCATTTGTTCATGGCACTGTATTTCAGGGCTTCATTTTCTTAACGCTTTTATAACTGAAGAAATTAACTTGATATTAAATAACAACAGGGGACTGGAAAATGTATGCCAACACTGCCTTTGATTTTCTACACAATATTTTCTTTGTATTGCATTTACGCTGTTGTCCTTAGTGCCCTGTTTCTCTCATTTTCCCATGCAATTGTTAAATATTTTCATGTTGTAAATGCAGTAGCTATTGCCTCACTCTCTTACTTGTTGCGCGTGCCAGTACATTTGATGGAGTCCCAAGAGTGCTGTAGTCCTAAAACACTTCTGAAGCCAACAAGAGCAACAAATTTAACATAAATAACAGCCTAATGGCCACAATAATTACACTCTGTCTCTTGCTGGTGTTCATCAAAATGCTTCATAAAAGCAGTTTAATGTTTTAGATCACCATTAATTTTTTTCCTTGCTTCCATGTGCTCACATGACTTTGTCACCTAGAAATGGATTATTGCTTGGAAAGAGAAATGTCTACTCTAAAATAAGAGAAAAGGACGTGTGATGTAGTAAAAAAAAATCCCTTTACATTTTGTCACATCCCATCCTGTGGGAATCACATGAACTTCACTTTGTCACTATGAAATAAAAACAAGAAAGAGATTGCAGAAATCAGATTTGAGAATGGAATCTACTCAAGGGTGATATTTTCAGAGCTGGACAGGCCCAGTGGGTGAAGGGCTGGGCTAGGCTGGGTGTTGGGGATTTTAGTGGCAACCCAGTGCATTATTTGTTTATGTAAATTCTAAGCAAAAAAAGATTTCTCCTATTCATTCTTTATTGCTGGTCTTATTATTGAAGGAAACAGGAGGGAGGGGAGAAAGGTGATGCTTTTATGTTCCAAAATTGCTTTCTGAGAATAATTACTCAGCCCTAAAACTTGTCTGTTCGCTCGGGTTTGTTGGTGCTGATGTAATACATTAGGATATCTCTTGTTGGGCAGGGGGAATATGTTCATTTAACTCTGAAACAGCAGGGTTGAACTCCATTTCTGCTTCTGAGACAGGTGGGTAGTGATCAGCTGCAAACATATTTACCCTGGGTACTTCTGGAATTTCATGCTGTGTACACTTTGGGTTTTTCTGTTTCCTTCCTGTGCTATTGGAAACCTCCAGGCTTCCAGGAGTTTGTCTGTTGTGATCATGTGAAAGCACTGAACATCTCAGAAGTCATGTTTACATTCCTCTGTTTGAAGGCAATTAGTCACAAGCCTCCATTTCTCATTTTAAAGCTTAAATGTGCCCTCAGAGAGAGAACCCCTTGAGATGTTGAGGCAAAATAAATTTGTCTGAACCAAGCCTCAGTGCATTATTATTTTACATGCTGACCCACTTTTTTCCATTTTTTTAAAAATAAAACTATTTGATTTAGCAAGAAATGCAGAATCTTTCTTGAAATCATTCTACGCAATGCTAATACACTGGAAAAGATGTTTATGGTTATCATCTGGGATCAAGCAAAAGGAAAGAGGTGAAATAATAACCAATTATTCGATAAAGGCATTATTAGCCAACTCTTTCACCTGTTGGTTTGAGACATTCATTTTAAGAAAGCACTTCAAAGGCACGGGGATGGTTTGGCACCTTAGGGGGCACAGCTGGGTCTGGCATTCACGTGGAGCAGCTAACCCAGGGAACTGCAGCTCAAAGGGCAGAGATGATTCCCTTTAATCTCAGCTCAATCTCGGGCTCTCCCTGGGGAGCATGGCTATTCCTGCTCCTTTGGTGTTGGGCAAGATGCTGCTGCAAGTGGGAAAGGTGAGAACCAGCGCTGTCCTTTGAAGCTGTTACAGAAAATAAATTCCCTCATTCAGGGATTATCCTTTGGAAATACCAATGTGGGACTTGCATGGTGCCCCAGATGTGCAGATCTCCTGGACGGGAGTCCTTGGAGCAGGATATTGGCAGAGCAGCTAATATCAAATGTCCAGGGATCACTGTGGGAGATGTGCTGGCTCCCCACACCCCGGGAGAGCTGGGGCTCCCAACTCCAGCTCTCATTGCATGTGTGGGAATAATGACATCATTAATTCATGAGTAAATACAACTGCTAAAGATGTTGTGTTCCTTTCAGAGGGCTTTGCAGGAGGTCTCATTTATCTTGGCCATTCTTATGTTTGGCTCTGCTCTAGTGGCAGTGTGTTGCAGGGAATAATGACAGACAGGGGCTGCAGGCTGTCCCTCAGGGCCAGGCTGCCCACACCTCCAGCACAGCTCTGCAGTCCTCCTCTGGTATCCAGAAACCCTGGGAGGAAATGCTGTGTTCTCTGCACTGTCACAGCTGAGTACAACCTGGAAGAGTGTTCCTTAATTTGAGCTGGAGCAGTTCCACGTTCCCATATGGCAGCATCAGGGTAACCCACCCCAGCTCAGCCAGCTGTGGCCTCAGGGCACAGCTTGGAACAGAGGAATTCTGGCTGCTTGTAAGGAGGATGCATTTCATTTCCTGGCCTAGTTCATCTGAAAGCACGTTACCCCTTGGTATATTGGATTAGATCCTACTGGGTTTTACTTCACTTACAGAAACAGTCATGGAAGGCAGGGCTCTGTAGGTACTTCATGTATGGGGCTCCCAGATGATACCAAAATGGAACATAGAGCAGATACTCAATAATCCCTGTTCATGAGCTCTGCTGGAATACAAGAGAAGCTGTGCTGGCTTCAGCAGCAGTGACTGTGCTGGCTCAGAGGTGGGGCTGTGCCCGGACCTGAGGAGTCCTGGCAGGAGTTCTGATCATTCCTGTGCTCACACAATGAATGAGAGAGCCTTTCCTGGTGCTCTCATGGGAGGAATCAGAGTGTCATTTTTGGCATTTCAGAGGTTCCCCAGACACAGAGCTGGCTGTGCTGTGCTGTGTGGTAATCAGGCTGTTCTCTGTGAGTTACCCATGCAGTGCTGTGGGTAAAACCAGGTTCTGCAGCACCATGGTCAGAATCAGCAGCTGGAGAGAGCTCTCAGGGGCTCTTCTGAAGGTACTGCAGCTCTGCACACAATTGATCTGCAAACAGTAAATCATGTTGGGGCTTAATCCCCTTTCATTGGGAGCTCTTGGCATGAAGAGCTGGGAATCGGGTAATTGGAAGGAAGCAATCTAAGGTGAAGTAGTTTGCTGACAGAAGTCAGTTACAGAAAAGGCAGGTAGTTCATGGATTTGCTGGGAATTTTGTCCTCTCCTCCTGGGTGAGGTGCAGGTGTTTCTGTACCTCCCTTGCTGAGCAGAGGCCCTTCTTTCTTTCTCATGTTGAAGTAGCTAAAGGATATTTCCAATACTTTGGATAACCTCATTCATATTTAGTGTCTGTATTTTTACCCTGGTATTACCCAGTGTAATAAATATAATTTCAAGCTTGAGGAAGAATTATTTCCCTTAAGAACCTTCAGGATTCATCATTGTTATGCTTGCTCTGTGTTTGTGGTACTTAGCACTGTAGTTCTTAAACCTTTAGTAGCCCAGAGGCTAAAAATAACAATTCCAGTGGGACAAAGCCAGTTTGCTTTCTATTACAAAAGAGACAGCAAGTGAGTAATCTCCTGTCTATTAAAAATCTAATATTAAATGCAAAAGTGTGTCTTGTGAAAATATCTCTAATGCTGCTGTTGATTTTTTTTCCCCTTGGAGGAAATCTTGTAAGAAGTAATACTAATTACTGAGAGAGTTGGAAAGTTGAGTGGATGACTTAAAATATGAGCTGAGGCTAAAAATATGCCTGTTGCTCTTGAGACATGGGAATTCCCATGTTTTGGGTGAAAAATTAAATCTGTCACATCTAAATGAAAACACGACCAAGTGTGGGCCAGAAGGTTAAGGGAGTTATGTAACACAGCCTGGCATCCTTCTAAATCACAAAGCCAGCCCTAGATAAATTCCAACTGCTAGTACAAGGCTGAGTTCACTGGGCATTTGCACTTATGCAAATGTGCTCGTGTTGTTCTTAGTTCCAGGGGTTACCTGAAGCTAATATTCAAGCGTGCAATTAGCTGAATGGATGGCTACTATCTGCAGTGATTCTTGAGATAAATTTTCCCTGGCATGTTGCAGAAATGCGTGCCTGCCTTTTTGTCAGCTTTAGGTGAAATACTTGAAAATCCCTTCAGTGTTGACAAGATACCACCTTCTCTAGAAGTCTTACCTGTGACCCAGAGCCGCAGGCTCCTTCAGCAAGTCCTTGGTCACAGGATGAGCAGAATCCTTGAAACTGGGACTGGAACAGGGCCTTTCACTGTGAGCTTGTGAAGTGCTGAGTGGAACTTCTTCATTTTCAGTTTATTATTACACTCTTCATTTAATCTCATACTAGAGAGAAAACAATTAGCTTGAATAATTTTCAATCCAAATCATCTATTCCTGAGTGGCAAATATTGTACCTGGAAACAGATCGATTATGAAGTGTTTCCTCTGAGATGCATTTTCCTGTTAATTGTTGAAGCAATTAATTTCCTTACAGACACTTGCAGGTCTTTGTGTGAAGTAGTGAAGGCAAAGAGAGCAGCAGGCCTGGAAGAGAACAAAAGATGCCTGTAAGAAATGAGCACAGAATGGATAAATAGGATGTATGTGGAGTGCATTCTCTGTGCTGTCCATACATTATGCACTTGTCAGCATCCATAGAGGAGGAGCTGTAGCAGCTGCAGAAATCAGGAGATGCTGGAGTGAATCGGGGATGCATATTCATGAGGAGCAGTCTCACAGGAACACACGGGACCATGGGCACAGAGAGTTTGGCAGACAGGCTCTCACAAGTCTGGCTGTGACACGTGTTTCAAAATAGCATCTCCCTCGTGTCCTGGGATCCACAGGTTGGAAACATTTGGGTGGATTTTTATAGGGAAAACAAAGTTCTGGTTTGCACTTTGGATGCCAAACCCCAAATTTATCCAAGCTGTGTCCCTTGCCAGTCTTTGAGTCTTTGCTTGGAAGCATAAGAAACTTCATCATGTTCTTCTATTTCTGAGTGTTGATTTCCAATTCTAAACGTCTGTTAATATAAACAGACAAGGCTGTTCTCCTAAATTCCACTGCACTTGGCAAAATGGCTGCAATTTAACTTGGTGTTCCCAAAAGCTAGATACACCTCTTACATGGAAATTTATATCTTCATTTTATAGCTTCGTTTCTTTGCCAAGTTGTCAACTACTGAACGGAGGATGGTGAAACAAATAATTTTGAGTTGTCCTAATTATTTTTGTAGCTTTCAAATCCCCATGTTATATTTCCATGATCTCACCAATATCTATTTTATGTTAGAGATGCATTTACACATTCAGTGCATACCTATTGTCTATATTGCAATTCTTTTTAGGTTCTGATAGATTGAATCAGGTTTGATTTTATGCACGTTCAATACCGAGAAGGCTGAGGAAGAGAGGGGGGTTGTGGATTTATTCTGCATTTGTTTTCTGTATTTGAGTAAGATAAACCTCTGACTTAGCCCATAAGAGTCTCAAAGAGAATTACAATGTCTTGATGAAAAATTACTGTTTGTTCAAAAATCAAGACTTTGTTCTCATAAAGGACATGAAAATAAATCTTGTTTGCAGTGGCTCTCAGCAGCAAAGGATCAGGAATTTAGCTGTCTCCAGAGTTTTGGGATAAATGACAGTTTTAGAAATGCAGCCTTATGATCAAATCTCTGAGATGGTGGGAATCAGCAGTTGTTTTGTAAAAGCTGTATTTTTGCTCTTTACTTTAGGTGTGTGGATTTGGCACTGTCATCATTCTTATGTAATTCTCTAGGAAAATATCTCTTGTGCAGTGGTTTAAGGGATTAATCTTGTTTATGAAAAGAAATGCTTCTTCTGCTTCTTGGATAAACCACAAATAAAGATTTTACTCTTCAGTTGTAATCAGGACTTGTAAACTCACCCCAAAGTCCTAATGAACTGCTAATGATCACTGAGGTGCTTCCATCCGGAACCGCAGGGTTTAATTGTATGGAAATGCACAATTAGCAGGCAGGTGAAGGCTCCAGGTAGGAGCGTTGCTGTCAGGCACAGCCCTGTACCACAGGCCTGCTGGGATGGAGATGATGCTCTCACCCCCCTGTCACTTCAGAGGCTGAACATTTAATTTTCCATTACTAAAAAGATGTAGTAAATGGAACTTTTTAACTTGTAGTGGAAAAGGAAGAGCTGTGCCAGGGGCAGAGCAAAGAAGGCAAATATTTAGATGTGATCTAGAAGGAGAAGCAGGATGTGCATTTATGGAGATGCAGTGCAAACACAGGAAGGAAGGAGTAAATGACAGCGCTTCATTTGTCCCCCAGCCTGGTTTCAGTGCTGTGATGTGGGGTAGCAGGGCTGCTGTGAACTGGCCCATGCCAGGAACGAGCACTATCAGCACTGTGTTTACACATCTGGCTGTGGGGCACCATTCCTAAATACCAGTTTTCATGGCAAGCTTCCAGTCCCTCAGGTGCTGTGGCTTTTCAGAGCATAAATGTGTATTTAGATCCACCAGAAAAGGAGCATTTTTGATCTGTGCCCGTGCAGAAGTCTCCTGTTCTAAAATTAGAAAGTCAATTTGTGTGTTAAGCCAGGGGAAGAAGCAGCTCTACATGGCCTCTGAAATTAGCAGTGGAACAAGCTGTATTGAACTCATCTGCAGCTTTACACTCCGGGGCAGTGGCTGCATCCAAGACAGACAGTATTTCCCCAGGCTGGCACAGCTATTTGACAGGGGAAGGAGGAGGGGGAGCAGGGAGTTGCTTTAGTCTGATCTCTAAGTGAAATAACCAGCTGAACTTTTACAATCATCCAGAAGATTAAAGGACACTTCAAACAGTATGGTGTGTCAATTTATTCTGCTGAGTGTCTCTTCCTTAATTGTCACAAAAGGAAGACATTAAAGGTAACAGAGTCATGTGCTCTGCTAAAAGGTGCTGCTGCTTTAGAGAAAGGTGTTACTGGGGAGGAGAAATGCAGAGGGAGGTCTTTCATGCAGTGCAGAGCTAGGAGAAAAAAGGATATAAGGCAACAATTTGAATGCATTTGATTTTCCACAGATAGTACTTGGAAAGGATTCAGCATTGTTGTAGATATGCAAGAATCTGTGTCTGCAGTTACAGTGAAGTGATGGCACTGCAAAGGCAGATGAGAGGCACTGACCATTAACAGCTTCAATCCCCACAAATTCTACAGAACTGCAGCCTGGAGAGGCCCAAGGGCCTGGAAAAGTCCAGAAGCTTTCAAGGAAAAAGTGTGATGTAGTTGCAAAGAAGTGCACACAGCTTTTGCTGCTTCCCTCCCAGAGGCCTGGGTAGAAATATGAAAGAAATTTGTGTAGCAGCATATCAGCCCTTGAGAATGATTTCCATGACTAATAATTCAAATTAAGTTACATACATGTATGTGATATTAGGCGATTGCAATTTCAATATATTGTAGATTAAATTCACCTAATATTTGTGCTGTGCGGGCCACGTCTCAGAGAATGTGCATAAAGATGTCAAGTCAATTTCTCAAGCTTTTTTTTCCCATAATATGAGATTTTTTTTCCATTAGCTCGTAATTTACATATTGTTTCTGCGCTCTGTGGATATTGCTTTCTTTTTTGTTTATACATCAACAATATTCATGCTTTCTATTTTTAACATTATAATATTCCCCCTATTTCAGGGGAGTGTCAACAGGCAAGTGGATATATTCAAGTGCTGTGGTGCGTTGTGCAGATTTTTCACTAATAATAGGTGTAGGATGGTTTATTTCAAAGGAGAGAACTTATGCTTATTTCTGTCATAAATACAGCCAGCAGTACTGCACATGTGCTAGCTCCAGAATACATTTGTCATTTTTAATGAAGGAAATAATGAAATTAATGAAAAACTGATCTAGCTGTAGTTAGGTGCTTTAAGTTTTTTTCCTTTGGAGAAAAAAAAGGGGATTTTAGCCAGGTTTGGAGAGCAGACAAGTCTCATGCTGCCTGTGCATGTGTGCCTTAGATTTGACAGCACAAAGCTGACTCATAGATGGGCATTTCTTATCTGTGTCAGGAAAATACATAGAGTAGAGGAAAAACAGAACAGAGAATCTCCAGGCAGCTGAATGCTTATCAATAGGCAATTAGGGAAAAATCTTAAATAAAAGCTTGCAGTTTCTTGGACACAAGAGCCAATCAAGCTTGAGACAGTTCTGTAGGAAAGTGGCTTTTTCTTGCTCCATCCTCATGGAGTCTCTTCTTTTCCATGCTTAAGTAATTGCCAGAAAATCTTGGCTCTGTAGTGCAGACCTGGCTTTGGGGCTTAATAATCAACATGTGGGACTGGGGAGGAGCTGAAAGATGTGATCTGGAAGGCAGGGGTAGGAATTCCCTTCCATTGAGAGGAGCTGAAAGATGTGCTCTGGAGGGCAGGAGGAGCTTCCAGGTGTGCTCTGGAAGGCAGGGGTTGGATGGATGCAGGCAGGCACTCCCAGTGCTCCTGTCTCTGGTCAGTGCCAGTCCAGGGTGTTTGCAGGGCTGGGTCCCCCAGAGGAGAGCCCCAGTGCTGTGGTTAATGCTGCCAGTGCCAGGGCTGGACCTCCTGAGCTTGGGCAGGAGCTGCAGGTGCCCCCTGAGCTGAGGAACATCTGCCCACCTGAGTAACTGCTCTGTGCAGCTGCAGTGCCCCTGAGCTGAGGAGTTCTGCAGTTCCCCTGAGCTGGATGAACGCAGCCCAGCTCACCTGGAGCAGCACACACGCCAGCCGAGCAGGCAGCCACGCTTTGCCACCTCTGCTCCTCTCCCAAACCCAAAACACAGGCTCTCTCAAGAGGGACAGGGCTCAGCAGGGAAAATGGAAGTCAGAATCTTCAAGGTTAAAAAGTTCTGTCTAACCTTTCATATTGTTGCTCAGAAGAATTATTTTTTGAAGTTAATAAACCACGTGCATTCACCTCGTATGGCTATTTCCCTCCCCAAACAAATTGCTTTTATTGTCAAAGCTACAAATTCGGGCATTGTGATCGATACCGTCGTTTTATGAGCTGTCAGGAAAGGGACTTGAAGATGCAGCTTTGCTTGATTGTGTAGGAATAAAGATTGATCAGCCCTGTTGCTGCTCCTGTATAGATCCTGGCTGATTCCCATCCAGAGTACAAAGCAAAGCACCATCCCCTCATCCCTCTTCAGAATCACATAGTCGATAGCTTTCCTTCTGTGCTTCCCTGGCAGCTCCTCAAGGTACAGCCCCAGTTGATGTCTGACAAAGGGCACAGAGGAGGAACTCGGGTGTTCTGGTGTTGGGGGTCTGTTCCCGTTCCATGTGTGCCCTCAGTGATAAAGGGCTGTCCCTGCTGAGGGGGAGCACCTTCCTTCCCTCCTGCCTCTGCTTTGGCTGGCAGGGAGCTGCTTTGGCATCAGAGTGCCAGAAAACAGCACTGCCAGTTATTGTGGTGGGTGCCCAGAAGGGCTCAGTGCCCGTGCCAGGGGTGCCAGGGCAAGGGGAGCAGCTGCAGGAGCAAGAGAAGGCACAGGCTCAGGTGAATCCAGCTCCAGCAGCACATTTGGGGTGCCCTCAGCCAGGGGATGACCTGTTCCTGGTTTGGGTTCCACATCAAGTGGGGACATCACAGTGCAGGAGCAGGAGGGGACACAGATTCCTGTTAATCCAGCTCCAGCAGCACGTTTGGGTGCCCTCAGCCAGGGGATGACCCTTCATGGTTTGGGTTTCACATCAAGAGTGGGGACATCAATGCCAAGGTCCTGACACTGAGGGATGATATTAAACATCTCATGCTTTGTGTCTGTAAAAGCTTTTGACAATTTTGGATAGGAGGCTTACACAAACAAATCTCGAGATAAGAGTGGCCATCACTCTGTGGCAAGTCCTGCTCTTACTTAAGTGCTGGGTTCCACTGGATCTTCTCTTGAGTTTGTACCTTTGCTTTTATGGTCTTACCAGGAGCCCTCTGGACCTCTCCCTGTCAAAGGTTCCCTGCCCTAGAATCCCACTGAAATGGAGTGGAAAGCCCATGAAAATCTCGCTGCATTTGCACTCAAGTGACATATGGCCATGGTGTTAATTTAAAAAAAAAACCAAAACTGATGGTCCTGTAGTCTCCATGGAGACTGAGCATGCTGGAAGAGGTGGGAGTATAAAATATTTTCAATTTTAGGTTGAAAGGCAGAGATCAAAAGTTGTTCTGGTTAAAATGCTGGTGGGTGTCAACATGCCCAGTTGAATGATAAGGAATTTTGCACAAATGCTTTGCAAAATGTTTTGAAAATGAGATTTTAAAGCAGGTTTCCTGTAGTATTTTTAGTGGGTATCTGGAATAGAGCTGGATGTGTACTGTCTGTGCCTTTGTCACATTCCTACCAGAGTGCATGAGCAGGGAAGTAAAATACCCATCCTGGCAACAAGGAATCCTTGTTTTACAAGGCAGCATCCCAATTCTTTTAGAGGATCATAAAAAGTAAATGAAAGGAGACCCAGCAGAAATGGAGACATTCCATGTGATTAAGATGTCTGGCTGTCAAAGAAGCCAAAAAAAAAAAAGCTTTCCCAAGCTTGCTTTGGGGAGAAAAGAGCAGGAAAACCACATGAGAAGTATTCAGCAAAGGAGCAATAATCCTGTTTGTTGGTAGCTGGTGAATTTGCTGTTCCTCAGGCACTTGGAAGGTGTTACTGGGGGAAAATCACCTCACTGGCTAAATGCAAAGTGGACAGCAGCAAAGGATGCATTCTGCACCTTTCTGTTCCCAGGTGACCATAGAAACAGCTTTGCTGACATCCAAAACACAGCGTTTGTGAGCTGGGGTTGAAAAATCACTAACTCAATGGTTTGCATCTGAAATGGCCCTGGGGGGTGGGACTGACAGGTACAGGACAGACAGTTTGCCTCCTAGGATGATTTCCATGGCGAGGGCAGTTACAACAGCAGAACTGGCAATTCTGGCTGCTCTTGGCGCTTCAGCTGAGGAAAGTTTATTGAGTCCTCCCTGGCTGCTGGTGGATGGCACTTATTTATTTGAATTTTTTACAGGTATGGATCTGCTGCAAAAGCCAGGGATGTCAATGGGTTTAGCAGCCTGGGGTGGGGAAGAGCAGCAGCAATGGAGGGAAGGTGGCTGAGGGTCGGTGCAGCCATTGCTCTGCCTTTGGAGCCCTCACCCACTGAACTGACCCAGGAGCAGCAGATACAGGCTGGGGCTTCTCTTGGCTTCTGGGGGCTGAATGGGAATTGCTGGAACAAGAGTCAGTCTTATTATTTTGGGATGGGGTTTTGCCAACGATATAACCACAACAAGATTTCTTTATTAAAGTACTTTTTGAGCATTATTAAAACAAAAAATTAAAAGGCCCTGCCCTCTTTCTCCTTTCAGATCAGAGCTGAACAAATACATAATTTGGGGAAGACAGGAAGGAAAAAACCACACATGAAATGCAAAAATGCATTCAGTTCTGTACCCCTGTCTGCCTTGGAATTGGCTTCCTCTGTCAGTAAACAACTGAACAGATGGAAAAGGTCTGAAACAAAGGGAAAACATTACCTAACAAAAATGCTGGGTGCTTGTTACCTGGAGAGACTGCTTGAGTGAAGGCAGATAGATGAGGGCTTGGCTTGCAGCATCAGGAAATGTGCTTTTACAAATCATGGCTCTTGGGTTTTGTTTTAGGCAATGTGGTAATCTTGAAAGGAGCAGGCATTTCATGCTGTAGGTGCTGGCACCACCAAAAATAGAAATGGCTTTGGTAGCTGTGAACTTTCTCAGCAGTCAGTGCAGTGTTTTTCTCATGCTGTTCTGTGGGGGAAACTCAATCAGTGCCTGCTTTGCCCTGTCTGGTCCTTTTGTTCCCTGTCAAACCACCAGGTGATTCCCTGGCTTTCTCCATTTGCAGGAATAATTCAGTAACAAGAATTTTTGCCTGTCATGGATCCCATTCTGTATTTTTTTGACCCTGTAATAGACTGACATCAAATTATGGCTTAAATTTAGGCACCTGGTTTTGCAAGCAGCACTTTGGACAGTAATTCTTTATTTCTCAGAGGCTGGGAAATTAGACCTATTTTTTAATTGCTTTGATTTGTTA
Source organism: Zonotrichia albicollis (assembly GCF_047830755.1). Lineage (NCBI taxonomy): Eukaryota > Metazoa > Chordata > Aves > Passeriformes > Passerellidae > Zonotrichia > Zonotrichia albicollis. The sequence continues at coordinate 768,814 of NC_133836.1, forward strand.
GTACATTTATATTGAATCTGTTTATTCTTCCCCAACTCCCTCTAATAGAAATTAGACATGTAATTAATTTAATAATAGCACTCAGGTCAAAGAAATTATTTCATGCCACCTCTCAGTTAATAGGAATGAAGATATTTTATTTTGAAGACTATTGTGTATGCAGAAATTTTCCATTTGAGAAAGAATAATTAGCAGGATTGTTAAGTGAACTGGGTTTATCTTTGGTCAGCTTTGCCTTCCAGAATGAGTGAAGAGCAGAACAGCTGAAATGTTTTCTCTGCTGCCCAGTTCTGGCCTGGCACATGCAGTGTCCTTGGAGCAGTGCTGGTGCAGCCACTCTGATTTCTGTGCTTAGCCTGACTGGGAAATGGGAGCTGCTCCTGGGGAAGGGAGCATGCCCAGCTCCTGGGCAGGGTCAGCAACAGCCAGCTTCTGTGGCTCCGTGCAAATGTGAGGGGTTGGTGCACGGGGGCACATCCAAATGTACCCTTACGGCTGAAAATCTCTGAAAATCTCTGCTACTTCAGTTCTTATAGAATTCTGATTTCAGAATAGGAAGATGTTGTCCCTCTCCCCCCAAAACCCAACTAAACCCCTTTTGTCTGTGTTCACACACAAAGCTCTTTAAAAATCACTCTGTTCACTTGTAACCTGTATTCGTTTGCCAAGGCTCTGAGTGGGTGTTTAATTTTATTTAAAGGACAGTGTGAATAGCCTCTGGGGCTTAATTTAGAATTTATACAATTTCCCACTTCTCTGAGATAAATCCTAGTGAAGGAAACATCTTTCATATATAAAGAAAGTTGTGATTTCCACCCCATTTAAAGTCATGTTTTATTTAGACCATTCTATTTCCTCTTCTCTTGGGGCAGTATCTGAATTCCTTGTCAGGTCATTAACTACATTAGATGCATTAGATGAAAACATTTGAACATTTTTTGGTCAGAGAAACAACATTTAATAAATTAATGCTGTGTACATATTCTCAGCGGGAGCTTTGTGCTCTTTTCCTGCCTGCCCAAAATTGCAGGAGCTTTTTGTCTTAATGGAACTGGAGTGGGCACTTGAGTGGGCAGGTCCCTCTGTGTGCTGCAGCTCTTCAGGGGCTCTGATGGTGAATTCTGAACCTTTTCCTGCTCACGGGCTGGGCTGGAGAGCTCAGCACTGAATGAGCCTCAGTAAATGTCATTTTGGGAGGGGACATGGCAGCACCTTGTGCTGGTGTTATGCTCCATGCCCAGGGCACCTCATCACTGAATGAACCACAGTAAATGTCATTTTGGGGAGGACAAGGAGCAGCACCTTGTGCTGGTGAGCTGCTCCATGCCCTGGGCACTGCCAGCCCTGCCCTGCCCTCCTGTGCTGGCCCCAGCAGCAGCTCCCTGCCCAGGGCTCCATGGACTGTCACCTGCTTCAATGTGCCTCCATCCCAGGCAGCACAGCCAGGACAGCTCTTCCCTCTGAGGCTGGGGCACATCCTGCAGCTGCAGGGGCTCTGTGGGGACACGGGACAGGGAGCAGTGGAGCTGGCCCTGCCTTGGCTGCCTGAACAAGGAGCAAGGATCCATAGGAGTGTGGGTGCTGCCCTTTCATTCCTGGCACAAGGAGCAAGGTTCCATAGGAGTTTGGGTGCTGCCCCTTTATTCTTGGCACAAAGAGCAAGGTTCCATAGGAGTTTGGGTGCTGTTCTTTTATTCCTGGCACAAGGAGCAAGGTTCCATAGGAGTTGGGGTGCTGCCCCTTTATTCCCTGTCCCCCCACTGTGCCCTGCCCTCGCTGCCTGGCTCAGGAGTGGCTCTCAGTGAGAGCTGAGCACAAACACACACCCAGTGCTCTGGCTGGGTGTGCAGAATCACGGCTGGGGCTGAGGGATGCTCCAGTGAGAGCAGGAGAAGCTGGCATCACACAAAGCAAACAGCCCCGGTGGAAATGGGGGAGAGGAGCCACCAGCAGTGCACTGGTGACCTGCACAATGACAGCAGTGACCTCTTTCTTGGAAATGGGCATCGTTCACTGCTCACACCTGAGGGGAATTTGAAACTTGCTTTGACTGGTTTCTTATATTCCTATTGATTTTACAGTTTTCCTTACAATTAACAGATAAGGTGCTTTTTCCCTCCACTCAGCATGTTATTTATCCTTCCCAGACAAGGGTTATTACATGCTGTCTCTTTTTCAGGCAAAATCCAATAAATTTTCTGATCTCTGCTGTAAAACTGGGGTAAACGGATCGTGCAGAGGAGTCATCTGTCATGATTCCTCCTTAGTGTCTTGCAGGAAATGAGCAGCCAGGAAGAATCTACCAAGGCTGAAAGATGGCATTTCCTTCTTTTAGCTCAACCTCCAGGAACCCAGCCTCAAACAATGGAGTTTATATGAAATTCTCAACTTATTTCTCTCTGGGCCTTTTGTTTTGTTTTGAAGAAACTGAAAGCCTCACAAGCTTTTGAGGTTTCTGTTCTTTTTTTTTTTTAATGCTTATTGGATCTTTGGCTGGAAAACACATCCCTTCAGTGAGCACTGGCACATTTGTTCAGTTGCACTTCATTAATATGCACATACTTAGCCTGCCCTTGATTGCTCTTGCTGCCCCACCAGAGGTGGGGGATCAGCCAGTGGAACCAATATCCAGCTTTTGGCAATAGATAAAACCATGGGAAAGCTAAAAAAATGAGTGATTGCTCTTCACAGACTGGGGTGGTTAGCCAAGGAGAGGGACCATTCTGGGACACCTCATACCTGAGTTCAGAGGGGTGGGTTTTGCATAATGACTGTCCTGCAGTGCTCACTTGGCAACCTTCCTCTGTAAGGTGCCCTGGAGCACAAGCTCTGTCCTTCCCTTGCTCCTGAGGCCCTGAGTATTTCAGTTTAACCTGAAATCTTGCTGGCATCAGTAGGATTTGGACACTTGCTTGAATTTCAGCAATTATATTTTCTTGAAGCATTTATTGGAAATGAATTCAGTGGCTGGGCAGCCTTGGAGCATGGGAATAATGTGGGCTCTTACAGTAAACATGAGAAAGATATTGTAGGGTGAGTAGAGGACTTTGGATGCATCAAATTTGAGTTTTTCAAATTAAAAACTGAACTGAGATCTGATTTTCAGCAGTGCTGGAGTGCTGTTGGGGTGGTGGTGAGGGGAGGGGTGGAAAGCTCAGTCCCGTGTCCCCAGGCAGGCACATCCCTGCTTTCATTAACAATCCTGACCAGGTGCAATTGAAATCCTTCTCCTTTTATCCCTGCTTGCTTCAGCTCCTCTTTCCCTGCTGCTCATCAGTGGTGACACAGAACAAAGAGAGAGAAGTTCTCAGTGTTTCTTACCTGGTTCCTTGGTGACCAACAGCAGATAAACCTGTCGAGGTCTCGGCCAGAGTTTCCCAGTGAGGAGTGAGTGGCTGTGGGATCAGGGTCAGGATCAGTCACTGCAGAGCTGTGCAGTGCCAGCCCCTCAGCTGTGCCCACAGCTGGCACTGGGGACCTGTGCCAGAGAAACCTGCCCACAATTCCTTCAAACCCAGGCAAGAAGAGCCTTGGGATGGGGCAGGTCAGCCCTGGCTGAGGCTTTGGCAGCGTGGCTCTCCATCCCTGGGACTGACATACTTTACATGCATTAGCTAGATAATGCTGTGTTCAACGTTCTGGGGGTTTTGCATATTTTTAATAGGAAACTCCATAGAGGAGGCATTTATTTCATAAAGGAAGTTGATGCCAGTCTGGTCTGACAGCAGAGTGAGCCGATTAAAGTTTGGCAGACCCTATTGACATTTCTAATAAAGAAATCACTACCACAGCATTTTTCTCTACTTAAAGTAACAAGAGCAAGAATGGTGAAGAAATAAAACCTTTTGAGAGAAAGACGCTGTTGACAGCACCTTTTAAGTTCCTCCATTTAATCACAAGTGCTCAGCTTTTGCCACCACTAGAACCCATAAAATGGCAATGCTGCAATATATTCATTACTGACCATCCTCTGGAGTGCCTGGGAATTGGGGGTGTGCAGGGGCTGGCTCACAGGGGGAAAGCAGAGCATGGAGAGTCTGTGGAGAGGCCGTGCCACAGCCACAATAAAATCGCCCTGTGCCACATTCATTCTGGGGCTGCTGATGGGCTCACTGGCTTGCATCTGCCACTTGTACTCACACTGCAGCTTCCCCAGAACTCCATCATTGGGGTGCTTGGGGCGTTAGTGCCTCTGGGAGCCCTCCTCAGTGGGACTGAGCCCGGCCTAACGCAGGCTGGCTCCCAAAACCAATCCCTGCCCTGCCAGGGTCCATCAGGGGAATGCAGAGGCAGGATGTGAGCCCTGCAGCTGATTTTCACAACTAAAGCCTACTTTGTGTCCATACCTTCAGGCAAATCAGACACTGGGGATGGTTTAGTTAATCCTTATCATAATACAATGCAAACTAGATTATTAATTGCACAGTAATAGCAATGTGGTAATAATGGTAAGAGTTAAATGAGAGTTTGAAAATGCATTCCCACACCTGTGTCTGCCCCTTGTACCTCGGGATAACCATTGCTCTGTTCATTTGGCTAATGAGGCCATCTCAGGGGGACCACTTACATACTCAGGAGCTGCTTGTTTTGGTTTTCTCTGAGATTATTTTTCAGATTTTAAGCAGATTCCAAAGAATATCACAAAGTCATACTTGCAGCCTGATTTTGAACCCTCAGGATCAGCAGCAGTGCTGTAACTGGTGGATGTGTCCGGAGCTGTGTGTGCCTGCCCTGCACACGTGTGTGTGTGCAGTGTCCAGAGCTGTGTGTGCCTGCCCTGCACACGTGTGTGTGTGTGCAGTGTCCAGAGTTGTGTGTGCAGTGTCCAGAGCTGTGTGTGCCTGCCCTGTACACGTGTGTGTGTGTGTGCAGTGTGCAGAGCTGTGTGTGCCTGCCCTGTGCTGCCCTGTACACACGTGTGTGTGTGCAGTGTCCAGAGCTGTGTGTGCCTGCCCTGTACACGTGTGTGTGTGCAGTGTCCGGAGCTGTGTGTGCCTGCCCTGTACACGTGTGTGTGTGCAGTGTCCAGAGCTGTGTGTGCCTGCCCTGCACACGTGTGTGTGTGTGCAGTGTCCGGAGCTGTGTGTGCCTGCCCTGCACACGTGTGTGTGTGCAGTGTTCGGAGCTGTGTGTGCCTGCCCTGCACACGTGTGTGTGTGTGCAGTGTTCGGAGCTGTGTGTGCCTGCCCTGCACACGTGTGTGTGTGCAGTGTCCAGAGCTGTGTGTGCCTGCCCTGCACACGTGTGTGTGTGTGCAGTGTTCAGAGCTGTGTGTGCCTGCCCTGTACACGTGTGTGTGTGTGCAGTGTCCGGAGCTGTGTGTGCCTGCCCTGTACACGTGTGTGTGTGCAGTGTCCAGAGCTGTGTGTGCCTGCCCTGCACATGTGTGTGTGTGCAGTGTCCAGAGCTGTGTGTGCCTGCCCTGTGCTGCCCTGTACACACGTGTGTGTGTGCAGTGTCCAGAGCTGTGTGTGCCTGCCCTGTGCTGCCCTGTACACACGTGTGTGTGTGCAGTGTCCGGAGCTGTGTGTGCCTGCCCTGTACAAATGTGTGTGTGTGTGCAGTGTCCAGAGCTGTGTGTGCCTGCCCTGTGCTGCCCTGTACACACGTGTGTGTGTGCAGTGTCCGGAGCTGTGTGTGCCTGCCCTGTACAAATGTGTGTGTGTGTGCAGTGTCCGGAGCTGTGTGTGCCTGCCCTGTACACATGTGTGTGTGTGCAGTGTCCGGAGCTGTGTGTGCCTGTCCTGTACACGTGTGTGTGTGCAGTGTCCAGAGCTGTGTGTGCCTGCCCTGCACGTGTGTGTGTGCAGTGTCCGGAGCTGTGTGTGCCTGCCCTGCACACGTGTGTGTGTGCAGTGTCCGGAGCTGTGTGTGCCTGCCCCGTGCTGCCCTGCACATGTGTGTGAGGTGCTGCTGGGGCTCAGGAGCTGTCTGTGGGCTGTGCTGCCCTGGGTGCCCGTGCTGTGTTCTGCTGCCCTGCTGAGAACATGAGCCATGGGTGATGTGTGCCTGCAGCGGGCAGGGCTGAGCTACCTCTGTCTGGTACCATGTGCTGGTGAGAAAGAAGCCATGAGCCCTGTTCAGCAGATGCTGTGCTCCGCTTCTGACCCCTCTGTGGTGGATGACAGTATTTGCTGGTAAATTTAACTTTGGTTTTATCATCTGTATCTCTCACTTCATCGTATTTATCCATCACTTGCCAGGCCATTACTCACCTTAAAATAGGTATGACAGACAGAAGGATGAAGGAGGGTTGTAAAGGATAGCAATGTTTTCCATCCCATGTGTCCATCTTCCTCTCCTCTGAAGGAACCAAGGCAATGTGGAAAATAGCTTTGAATTCTCCAAAAGTCTGTTTCCCACCTGACACTTCCCAGGCAAGCCCTTGGCTGCCACTGCTGCTGTGTATTTATGATCAAAGAGCACTTCAGTCATTCTGGATGGCTCCACAACACACTTGTATTGTCCAAGTACTCTGTCCTGCACCGAGATTTATCTGCCTCACCCGTGTGCAGCAGACAGACAAACAGAAGTAACCTTGTAAACCTTACCATTCAGATGTGAACTTTGTGGCAAATGCTTGTATCAGTAAACCTCAAATAACTGGAAAATCCTTTGTTTAAATTATCCTTGCATCCCCGAGGAGATGTTTTCTGTGCTAGTGTCATCTTCCTTCACAGGAACTTCTGTGCACGTGCTGTGACAGTTTACATGGAAAGGCATCTTTAATGTGCAGTTTAGCACCCTCCAACACGTTCCTAGCTTGGAAATTGGGTGTGCAAAAAAGATGCAAAAATCTAATCTAAAAATACATCCAAGTGTCAGACTAAATTAAAATTCATGCTTCATTAAATGGGTACAGTCCAACTTAAAGAAGTCTTGGTAAAAGCACAACTGCTTCTTCTGTTTGCTTTTTAGCCAGCTGGGGCTAAATCTCCTTAGAAGTGCCCATAGTATTGAGCTAATGGTGTTCAGCAGTTGTTTATTCCTAGTTTGCCAGAATACCTGATTCTGCTTTTCCTGCAGTTGTTATGGCCCATCCTCAAACTGATTTTAGGCTTTACACATTGCCTTTATGTTTGATCAACCATCTTCTTGCTGTGAGTTAGAATACACGCCAGCTGCTGCAGCACACCTGTGATTTACAAACTGTTACTGGTCTGTGGAATATAAAATATAAAATACTCCTTTGTTCACCCAGTGGGTGCTGTGTGAGCAAACACAGCCTTGCAGCTGCTGTGGCTGCAGGCATTCTGTGCAAATACAGCCTTGGGGAAAAGCAAAACCAAAATATATCTATCTATGTCTGGGCTGATTTCCCCTACCCTTTCATGCTCAGCACTGGGCCTTGCTGTAAAGAGGGATTTCAGAGCAGCAGCTTTTCTGTACAGGAGCTGAGGGCTCTGCAGGCTGGGGCTCTGCTGTGCTCCAGCAGGTGCCTGAGCCTGGGGCAGCAGTGCTGCTGCTGATGTTCCACACGCTCAGGTTTGTGCTGCTTCAGCACTGGAGATACCAGGAGATCTGAGCCCACATCTGAGCAAGAGCCATGGCTGCTTTCAAGTATAAAATCCAGCAGAGTGCTTTCTGAAATAGGCAGGTTGGCTTTTGACACAGAGGCATCGATTGCCTCCCTGTCCTTTGAGTTCACGTTTTTACATTTCTTTGACTTCTGACACCTTGCAGATTTTTGCAAATGAATGTGGTGATAGACAGGAATAAACTGAATTGTGAGAATCAAAGATGAGCCAGAGGAATGCAAAGTAGGTCAGGAAAGGGAAAGGTAATGGGAGCGTTGTGGCATGACATAAGGCACATCTCTGTCAGGTAACCCAGGGAGAGGTTTCAGTCCTACAGAGCAGTCACGGGGCATTTCCAGCCTTTATTGCTCATCACAGCCCCAGCCAAGTGCACTGGTGTCTCTCCTTAAAGGCAGAGTTTGGCTCAAACCTGGGGCGTGCTCAGCTGGGAGAGCTCCCAGCCCAGCAGGGAGGGGAACAGGCTCTGTGTGCCCTGGGGATCGGTGTCCTGGCTGCTCAGGGTATCCATCACCCTGGCATCCCCACGGGAACAGCTGGAACACCTGGGAAAGGGCTGAAAGCAGATTCTGCCCGGTGCAAGGAGGGAGCTCTCTGTGGGGACAGTGCTGAGGCTGCAGAGCCTTCCTGGTAACAGAGCTTCAACTCCTGCAGAACCTTCCTGTTCTGCTCTCACTCCTGCAGAACCTTCCTGGTAACAGCAGCCCTAACTCCCTGTTTTACTGCCTTGGTGGATTCCAGGATGCACTGCCACACTGTTCTCTGAAATATTGCAACTCTCCGAGGCCAGGGCAAGTTTTCCACTGAAAATGATAATGTTCTCCTTGCTTTATTTTAATTAGCATTTCAGTGGAAGTGAGGAATTTGCTGATTTATGTAATTCTTTAAAAGAGGGCAGGGCAGCAAACTTGAGAGTAATTTATTTTTTGACATATATATTGCAGTGGTTTCGAAGACTTTTTGCAGCAGTTTGCAATCCTTTTCTGCAGAGCAAAATATTCACCTCAGACAGTGGAATTGCACGAAGTCATCACTGGTTCATGCATTTCATGGTTATTTGCTATTTTTGCAGCCTCATCTGTGCATTTTTACTCCGTGGCATCCTGCAGGCGTGTTCATTTCTATCTGCAGTGCTGAAGTATTAAGCAATATTTAAGAATACGTTTTCAGTCAGTTTAAGCAAAGCAAACTCTTCAGAGCTGCTGGCAGGCGCTGGGGCTCTGCAGGAGCATGTCCCTCACCTGGGCAGCTCCTGCTCAGCCCCAGCAGGTCCCGTGCCCAGGGGCTGCTGTGCCCTGATGCCCCCAGGCTGCCCAGGGAGGGAGGGCAGAGCTCCTGTGTTGTTCAGCTGCTGGCACAAATGACTGGCAATTGTCAGCAAGCGTTTCTTTTTCTCCCTTGGCATCTCCTCCGAGCAACACGTAGCATATACATTTCCTATCGTTTGTAAGGCTTGCTTTTTCCTTCTCCAATTTTTTGTGAGTCGGCAGCAAAGTGCTGGGTACAGGGAGAGAACGCACAAACACCAAGGAGGTCTCCAAGGCCTGCAGCAGAACCCACGAGCAATGTTTTCAGGGCATTCAGATTTAACTCTCAGCTGTTCCAGCAGCTCAGGAGGAGATAAAAAACCTCCAAGAATTTTGCAACAGCTCTTGAGAAGCTGAGAGCACACAAAACTCAACCGAAACAAAATAACATTTCTTACACTTGAATGAGTTTAGAATTGGTGTCATTTACTAGAGAAAAATAGAAAAGTGAAGGCAAGAATGTTAATAAATTCCACAGTAGTCCTTAGCATTGAATTATAGCAAAAAGTGAAGTCAAGGATGTGTGTGTGTTCATATGTGAAAGCCATAATTTATTTAAACTTCAGTGTGCCTCTGGTGCTTTCAGCTGCTGGATAATGAGATGATGGTGCTTCACCTTAAGGTCATACTTTACAATAAACTCCAGATATTATTATTTTCTTCTTGAGGTACCTCTAATATCTTAGGTGATTTTAAAATATTGCATAAGAATGTCAGACTGAAATTTGGACAGACAGCTGAGCAGTGGGAAAGGGCAGCATTGGTACAGAGTTTATTTATACAAGGCAAGCCATAATGTTTCACCTGGGAGAAGGTTTTTGGAAAGGGTTGGCTGCAGACAGGGAAGGTCAGTGCAGATCAGAGCTCTGGGATGAGCTTGCTTGGTGGCTTAGCTGCACCACAAATGACTTGGAGATGGGTTTTGTTTTGTCAGGATAAACATTTGAGGTGGGCAGGGCACCAGGAGATGGAGCAAAGCTGCATCCCCTGCTCTCAGTGCCATGTGTGTGCCACGTGTGGCACTGCCAGCGCACACCCAGTGTGTGCTGTCCTGGGCAGCTTTTCCATCACAGCCCTCTGTGCTGCTGCCCCCCAGGCCAGGGAACCCCTGGGTGCCCTCCTGCCCTCCCAGCACCCCTGACCCTCTGGTGCTGCATCAGCCACGGCTGCTAGCACAGCTCTGATGCACCATTTATCCCTGGTTTACATCTATTTCTTTCTCATCTGCACCTCTCAATGTGCTGTTTCTTCTGACATCTCAGCCTAGGGCTGACCTTTACCATTCCAGAAGAATCCAGGGCATTTTTAGGCTTTTGAGCAATGCTTGCTGCTTCATGTAAAACGAGCAGAGAACAGAAAGTCAGCAATGCTCCTCCAGATCAGCTCTGAGGAAGGCTTGGGGCAGGAGCTGGCCCTGGTGAACAGGCTAAAACATGGCCAGGGCTCATGTTCAAAACCCAAAAGACACAGATGCAAACTGAAAATCCTCTAATAATAATGCTGACCCTTGCAATATTTCACCCAAACATTTAGAAACAGTATCTTGTTCCAAATGTTTGGTTCCCTAACGCTGTTTTATTTCCTTTTTCCCCATAGAAAAGTGATAGTTGCCTGGTACTTGTTTAAGAGTTTCATCTCTCACTGTACCAGACTCAAATTGAAGCAAGTTGCTCTTTAAAATTGGAAGTGTGAAAGGTTGTAGAATTGCCCTCTGGAGGTCAGGCAGGCACTCAGCTCAGGTTGTGCATCTTAACCTCCTTTTTCTGTGCTCCTTTTGCTGAGTTCCTGCTGAACAGGTGGAATCCCTGCTTTGTGGCTCTGTCACTGTCCCCCCGTCAGTGTTTGAAAGCAGAATTGCCCTGCCGCGCTCAGGGATGAGGCTGCAGCTGGAGCTGGCCTGTGTGAAGATCTCCTCTGCTCCCACACTGGGGTGGATAATTGATGCCAATGGCTGTAAAATCCAGAGCTCAGGGGCTGGTTTGTTGTGGGTTGTTTTTTTTCCTCCCAAGCCATCCCTCTGGAAAAGAGTTTGATCAATGGCTGAGCATTTCACACTGGTATTAATAAATGCAGAATGTTAAAGAGCCACTTTAGGAATAAATAATCTAATTCAGTTCATAATCCTAACTGTTATTTAAAAAGAAATAAAAGTAATAACAAAAACAAATTAGCCTTTATTTAAATATTAATCTCTGATGGTAATTGTGCCTGAATAAATATTTCAGTTGCAAAGAGTGGTTGTATTGTCAGACTGAGGGCTGTGCTGTGACTGAAGCAGTGTCCTGTGCTGTGGCTGCTGCTCTGAAAGCTCTCTGCTCTCTGGGACTGTCACTGTGCATTAGCAGCAGCTCCCTGAGTGATGGGGCTGCTGAACAGGGCAAGGACATCCACTTGGCTCAGGCTCCTCGCTGGGGCTGCTCCAGTCACATCAAAATGATAGATAGAGATATATATATTCATAAAAACAGCAGCATCCACAGCTCTGGGACTTTGTGTTGTCCAGGAGTGCAAAGCACAGCTAAAAATTCACTGTGTTGTACTTTTAGGGGGAGCTGGTGTGGCTGATGCTCCCAGTTCCTGCTTCTCACCTAATCCAGTTGTAACACATGCACCACCGAGCTTTTCCTTATTTAACCAGGACTTGGAGCTCTGCTCGTGTAAAAAACTGCATTATCAGCTACTGCTTTTATTTTTGTTCCTTTCTGTTTCCCTCTGGACCTTGTGGAATGCCAGTGCCCTGGTTGCAGACCAGAACTACCACCCAAAGAGTTTAATCAAAGAGTTGAGGGGCTTCAAAACAAACTAATGGAGGACTTCATATCTGTGTTTTGCACTGTCAGGAAGGCAAATGTTGCAGTGGCCTAGTGCAGATTTAAATGCAGTGGAGAGAAGTGATGTAGCTAGAAAAGAGCTCTGCAGTCTGACCCTTGGTCTGGGGACTGCCATGGGCTGGGCAGCTCTGGAGCTCAGGAAGGTGGGATACAGGTACCTGAAGGTGGGACACAGATCCCTGACCATTCCTCAGGGCATTCCCCTGCTGGCTGATCCTTCTGTGTCAAAGGATGGGGTTCTGCTCTTGGAGGATCTCAGTGGTCAGGATCTGTTCCTTTGAAAATCTCAATTTAGCCCTGAACTGTTGCTTTTGGCCTCCAGTGAGAGATGTGGAGCCCTGAGTCACACTGAGGATGTCAGAGATGTGCAGGGACGAGTGGGGACGTGGCTGGCACGGGGTCACTCAGCAGAGCAGGGACACAGCCAGACGTCTCCTGTGCTCCCAGCCCAGTGTTCCACGTCAGCTGCAATTGTTCATGGCCGTGTGGCTGCTCCCGTTGCGTTCCTGCTTGGCAATGGCCCCAGTGCCATGGTGTCCCTGAGGTCAGTCCAGTTCTGGCCCTGGATTTCACCTGCAGCTCCAGCAGTGCTGTGGCCGCAGTGGAAGTTTCTCTTTCTGCCACCTGCGATTGATGAGAAGAGCAAAGGGTGATCATGTTTGTACCATGGGACCTTCTGGAAATAGGAGCCCCCTGTAATTTATGATTGACACTCATCAGGGCTGATGGAGGTGTCACTTTCTTTGTACCTATGGGAGAAACGTCTGCTCTGGAGCCACTCCCTGCTCCAATGCTTTTCATTTCTCTTTCTTACACAAACAGCTTCCAAGTTGTTTCTACTTCATCTTTTCTCCACACTATTCATCTGCCTACTTCTCACATTCATGTAAAAACTCTGGCACCAATCCTTGGCTGTCTCATGTTTTAGATTACTTTGCTCCTAAGCATTGGAAAAGTCTGCACCAGTAATTCAGATGATTTTGTTGCTTCTTGTCTTACATCTCCACAAATTCTGCAGAACACAATGTTTCTTTTATGAACAAAGAGTGAGAGTTGTAAATCATTAAGCACAGAAATAAGAGATAGAGACATATTTTGTAGCGCTTTTCTTTTGGAATTGTCCAAGAGGAGTTTGATTCAATCATGTTATTCCATGTTTTTGCCATGAAAAAAGACTTATTCCTTTTCCTTGCTTCAGTTTTGGAGTTGCTGCTGTTCAGTGTGTGTCCTAGGATGCTCTGATACAGCAAATACCCGTATTTTATTTTGAATGTCCATGAGCTGTGCTGGCAGTCAGAGGCAGCCGTCCAGACAGGGAGTGTGCTGTGTGTGAGCAGCTGAGCAGTGGCACAAATGCACAAATGCCATTTGTTCCTGCAGGCAGTGTGGTGGTGCCTGTGCATGTCTGGGAGCAGGAGCCAGGCCGTGCTCTCAGTCCTGGGATTGCAGGGTCATTTCCATGGGCGAGGGCAGGAGTGATTCTGTCAGTATAAATTGGTGAATTTACTGAGATGAAGTGCAGATTTGGGTGATCAATGAGAGCCCAGCTCAGCAGGACTCAGCTGCTGGGATTCATGGCTGTTCAGCAGAGCACTCCCTGCGTGTGCCGGGCTGAGGAGCTGAGTCCCAGGGAGAGGCAGAGCTGCTGTGGATGCAGCTGTGGATGGAGCTGTGGATGGAGCTGTGGATGGAGCTGAGTCGCAGGGAGAGGCAGAGCTGCTGTGGGCTGAGCTGTGGATGGAGCTGTGGATGGAGCTGGGACTGCAGGGAGGGGCAGAGCTGCTGTGGATGGAGCTGAGTCCCAGGGAGCTGCAGAACTGCCGTGGTCTGAGCTGTGGATGGAGCTGTGGATGGAGCTGGCACTCCAGGGAGAGGCAGAGCTGCCGTGGTCTGAGCTGTGGATGCAGCTGAGTCCCAGGGAGAGGCAGAGCTGCCGTGGTCTGAGCCGTGGATGGAGCTGTGGATGGAGCTGTGGATGGAGCTGAGTCCCAGGGAGAGGCAGAGCTGCCGTGGTCTGAGCTGTGGATGGAGCTGTGGATGGAGCTGTGGATGGAGCTGTGGATGGAGCTGTGGATGGAGCTGAGTCCCAGGGAGAGGCAGAGTTGCTGTGGTCTGAGCTGTGGTCTGAGCTGTGGATGGAGCTGGGACTGCAGGGAGGGGCAGAGCTGCCGTGGTCTGAGCTGTGGATGGAGCTGGCACTCCAGGGAGGGGCAGCAAGCCATGGAATGGGAGCCGTGCTCAGCCAGCACTGGCTCCTCTGCCTGTGCTGCCCAGGAATGGGGGCGCTCAGGCCGTGCTCTGCATCCCTCCTCACGCAGGCACCACCCCCTCCCTTCTGCTCCCAAAATTTAATCATTCTTCACCTCTGCTCTTCTCTCTAATTCTGCTGAAATTGGTCTAATGTACTGCAGGGAATGACAGGGACTCAGATGGACTGATTGTATAATCCTCTCTTTATTAAGGAGCTTGGAAGAAGAAAAACAACTCTCAAACCAGCTTGTTATAGCCATCTATGCCACTGCAGAAATGATTTCATCCTAAGCATTTTATCCTCTCTACTTTTAAACTTTCCCAGATATTGTGTTTTCCATTTCTTTCTGAGGCTCTTCCACTGTCCTTTTGCTTTGAATTTGCTCCATGTTTCCTGTTGTTTCTAATTATGGTCTCCTGCCTACCTGCTCTAGCAATTTTCTCTCCTTGACAGATAAATCCTTGAAATATTTGTGGAAAGTGAGCACTTTCTGCTTCTTGTGCCTTTTAAGCCTCACCTACTGATTTTTTTAGAAAAATCACCAACCTACCTTCTGCTCTACTTGATGTTCCTTTAAGTACTGCTCATTCAGGCCCTCTGGAAATCTGGCAGATTATTTCTTCTGCCGTTTTTCTAAAAACCCTGCCCGTTTCCTGCAGTCCTCATGGCTCTTGTTTGTACCTTATCCTGCTGTGCAATGACAGCAGAACTAAAGTCAAGCAGCTTGAGCAAAGCAAATGGAAAACCATGCCTGAAAACCCATTTATATTCGCAGACTGTAGTGATAATTCTGGCAGGGCTGTGTTTTAATTCTTCACATTGGCTGCTTTTAATGCCCATAACAGCTGCCCGTTGGATTTCTCCACACAAAGTCCAAGAACCGTGGTAGTTTGGAGGTTTGGAGTAAGTTCCCCATCCAAAATTTCCATTTTGCTTGCTTGGAGCAGATACTCTAAGCCCACATTTTTGGTGATTTTGTGTCCCAGCTCATACCCCCTCGAGGATTTTCATTGCAGGGAAAGAAGAGCAGTGTCTATATTTGCAAAGGTTCCATGTTAGCCTTGCAAAGAAAGGGAGTTTACATTCAATTAAGTCATTAAAGACTCATAATTGGACTAAGAAACTGTGAGGCAGTAGCAGTAAGAGTGAAAACTAAATAAGAGCGAGTAGTTCGAGCAGTCCCGTGTTTAGGTGTGTGCTGTGACGTGTTACTGGAGCAGAAATTGATCTTCACTCACTGCTTCTCCCCCTTACGTGAATGATTTATGAACCTGTTGAAGCTGTTAATGATTACTAACATTACTGAATTCATAATTATAACAATTAGGGTGTCTCTTCCCCTGCCTCCAGCTCAATAAAATCGATATGTCTTTTTCAAGGGCTGGATGTGCACCTTCCCACAGTCACTAGCAAAGATTTCTGAGCTCAGGCTGAGGCTCCCAGCAGGAGCAGGGCTGTGCTGAAGCTCAGCAGTGAATCTGCTGTCGGGGTCCCTGCAGACTGAGCCCTGCTCTCAGCGTGGCTGTGGAGCCCAGGCTCCAGCAGCTGGAACTGGGGAAGGGTGGGTGATGTGTTCTGGCGTCCCAGCTGACAGCATGGGCTCCTCACCCTGGCTAGGGGATATTTCCTATTCTCAGGGGATATTCCTTATTCTCAGGGGATATTATTTCCTGTTCTCAGGGCCACATTCCTGAGGATTCCAGGGAGCATTCCATGCCATGGCTGTTCTTCTGTCTCCTTCACTTCTCTAGTTATTAGTCTGATCCTGTTATTATTTTTACTGAAAGAGTAATTTCCTTTTGGAAATGACAAACAAGTGCAGCCACGTTCTTGCAGAGTGCATTGAGGTAAGGAGGTGGGAGCCCGCCATTCTCATCTGCCTCCTTAGATCAGGCAATATTTAAAGTCCATTTAAGTCTCTCTGCAGTAATGGGTTTGTTTACAGCTGTTTGGCTGGAGGTGATTTGAGGACACAGAAACTTGGAAGGAATAATTCTGGAGGAGGGAGCTGTTCCCAGCCATTGCACGTTCCAGAAGCTCAGTGTTTCACTGAGAGCACCGGCAGGAGGAGGAGCTGCGCTGGCCATTATCCCTGGCATGTCTGGGGTGGGATGGGCTCTTGGAATTGTGACTTCAGCTCCAGCCAGGGTGGCTCCTCCGGCTGCTTCAGCCATTCGAATAATCAGCTTCTGCAGAAGCTTTTCAGGGAATAGGCATTTCAAATCCCTAAGTGCTTTTAGATGGAGCTTGGTGAGGTTATGGAGAGATGGTTTGGTGTGGTGGTTGTCCTGGCAGGGAGCAGCCGAGCGCAGGGTGCAGCTCTGCTTTCTGCTGCCTTGGATTTCTCTCTGCAGGGCAGGATCTGCCTGCCACAGGGCTCTCTGTGCTTGGGGTTTGCTGCTGCAGCTCCTGCGCTGCTGGCTGCAGCTCCTGCGCCCCAGCTGCTGCTGCTGGGGACACAGAGCCCCCCGGGACAGAGATCCCAGCGGGGACACCCAGGGACACAAACCAGTGCTGCTGATTCCTGCGCTGATTGCTGCACTGCTCCCTGCCCTGGGGGGCTTTGCTGTCTCTGGGCACCCCCTACGGGATAATTCCCTGCAGTGTGACTACAGTCATCACCTGTCACTCCTATTATTGTTAATATTTTATATTTTTATTGTTTTTGTCCTTCCCATCTCTCCCGAGAGCACACCCAGGGATTGCCAGAGCCTCGTGTCCCCGTGCCCCTGCCCAGCCCTGAGCTCAGGGGCTGCACCAGCAATCCCCAAAAGGGTTGACTCCAGCAGCTCATGCTGATAACAACATGACTTCTGAGAGCTTTTGAACTCACACAGTTTTTAATGTCAGCAGTACATCAAAAGCAGTGATTTGGTTTGACAGGCCCTGGGACTCGGCTGCAGACCTGTCCCATCATCCTGTCTGCGTGATTTCCTCATGGCTGTCACATCATCCCAAGGTGTGTGGAGGGGAAGCATCTGCTCCAACAAATGTACCACAGCTGGAGCAGGGACAGGGGCTTGTCCTGATTGGTACAGACAGAGCAATTTACTGAGAAATAATCCAGCTTGAGAAAGGTGCTACACCAGGTGGATTTCAAAGGTCTCTGCTAACCAAGATTGCCCTGTAATTCTGTGATTTAAAATATATTTCAGACTAAAGCTCTTTCAGAAAGTTGGGTTTGGAGGGAGGCAAGGTGTATCTTCTTTCTTCAGTTTATTTTTCATATTACTGCCTAAAAATAAGAAACAAACAGGATTCTGGAAGTTTCTGTTTTAATATTAAGAAAGGTGAAAAGTATTTCCTCTTTTAATTCTAGACTTGGCAAGCACTGAACAATTGTGTAAAGAAAAGTCTTTCTAGAAATTTTTACTTTAATTGAAAGGGACTTTGCAGTTTTGGAAGATGTATGAGTTCAGCAGAAATACTTGCTGAATAGTTCACAGCAGAGGAAATTCCTGTAGCTGAGGGTACTAATCTCATATATTGGATGTGCCTTGGCAGGTATCTCCAAATAAGTCACTAATTTTGAAATACTTGGACAGCTTGAGTCTTGTGGAATGTAATGCTGCTTTTATATATAATTGCATTTGTGGAACCAGTGTGGACACTAATAAGCAAGACATTAAAAATGTGTTACAGATCTCACCATGGAGAGCTGCAGCTAAATGCTAAGGCACCAGTCTGGATTCAATGCCACAATTAATTTATTTTAAAATTAGTGGGGACATAATTTCAAAAGCATTCTGAACTGCAAAGTCTAACCCCACATATATTAATGCACAAGTGTAAATGTGCTGGTCCTGTGTGAGAGGGGTTTTCAGTGGGTAAATATTGGTGGGATGAGGAGTGGTGGTGCTGCAGGGCTGCGTCCTGAGCACGGTGCTGGATCCCGGATTACTCCACAGTAAATATTTGCAGGGCTGCCTCTGGAGGGTTTAGCATGGAGATCCTGGGTCTGGTCCCCTCCGAGCAATGCGGGGCTTGTGCAACTCCTGCCGTCCGCAAAAGGTTTCTCTCATTTCCAGGAGGCTGTGAGGGTGTTAACAGCCTGCCAAACTGTGTGTGAATGAGACATGGAGAGCTCTTTTAGGAATGCTCAGAGTGCTATTGATCCGGAGCTCAGCTCTGGGGATGCTGTGAATTCTCACTGGGCAGCCCCTCCTGCCTCGTGTGCTGAGCTGTTCCTGACGGGAGCCTTTAGGCCTGGCTGTCCTGCCCGTGCCATGGCAGCTGTGGCTCATTTTCCATTTCCCTGTTCAGCCAGCCATCTCCACACTGCCTGGCTATCCGGTACAGTGTGGGGTGAGCTGGGCTGGAGCGGCAGACACTGAGCTGGGAGCACCTCTGTGCCCGCCTCCTCTGCAGTTCTACCACATTACCAGTCAGTTATCCCACATTTATAGTGATTTTTGTGCCGAGGACAGTAAAGCAGCGGGTGGAGAGAGCTGGATCCAGTGTATTTGCAGGGTTTTATTGGGCTTTGCACGGTCAGTAAAAGCATTTTTGTATCCTTCAGCTCTGCCTCCTGCACAGGAGCTGGGGCTGTGCTGCTCGTGGGGCGGCTGCAGAGAGACTGAGTCCCTGCCTGCTGGGTGATTATCACATTTATTGGGGGATTATCACATGGGATAAATCAGCGTGATTTACCCTTCCCTTGGCACCATGTGGGAAATGATCTCTGCGTCTGCCACACCACAGGATGCTCAGAACCCTGGTTCTGAACTGAACTGCTGGCTCGGTGGGTAATTATATTTTAAATTGATATTCTATTAAGAGGTTTGCTAATTTTTGCTCACTTTTGAATTGAGTTATCTGGGAAAAGTGCTATCAACAGCTGGAAAATCATATAGTGAATAATTTATTTGACAATAGCAAAAAAATAAAAGTCAAATAAATAATTCAGCAAATATTTCTCAACCAACACTACTGATGTCAAACTCCAGAGAGATGGATCAATTTTTAAAAATAACTCTATTACATGATTAGCAGACTCATTTCTTGGTGATTTTTCTTGCTAGTTGGTTCACTTCATATGGTGATTCCCACAGAAAAATGACTTTTCAGTCTACCTATCCTGAATTTTTAATAGTAAGATGACACTGAATAAAGTTAAATTTTAATGTAGTGCTTTATGTACCACCTTCTCTTGATCCATCAGTGGTGAGCAATGATCTTTACTGTAGCACAGTGCCATAGGTTCTGCAGACATTGGGTTTAGAGTGCCCTCTCTGACCTTGGGATGGGCTGAGCCCCAGGTCTCACCTTCCTGTCTAAAATATTTTAGTTGCTGTTGTTTGTGTGATGTGTGGAGGATGGGCTGTCGGTGTGCTGCACCGTGCTGCTGGTTTGGGTTAATGACATTCCTGCTCTTTGGGTGAGCTCTGAGCTGTTGCTCTGAGTGCCAGGGCAGCTGTGGGTGCTGCTGGCCTGGCCTGGCACATGCCAGCCTGGCTGGGTGAGCTGAGCCAGCCCCTCAGTGCGGGCAGGCACTGCCCTGCCTGCTGGAACTCCTGCTCCTGGCAGTTCCTGCAGCATTTGGTTTTTTACCTTAAGTACCAGTTGTAGGAACAAACAGTCCACGGAAAACCTGCAGTTGTTATCGCAGGTGTAAAAGCTTTCTCCAAAAACAAGGTGAAAAATATTCATGATTGCACTCCGGCTTGGAAAGCAGAGGAAAAAGTCAATTGGATTGGATTCATTAAATAAGAAATGTCTCTCTGTAAGAGTACTGTGGGGGTTTTACCTTGTGGTGCCTGGGAGAGGGACCCAGAGAAGCTGCCCCAGCCTGGCCAGCCCCAGAGGGCTCCTGCAGGAGTCAGGGATTTTATTTACAAACAAATCTGGGTCTGCTGCAAGGCACAACTGCACTGAGAGACACAAGAAACAGGGGAAGGACCCTACTGATGGGTGAAGGGAATGAGAGGGGTTTGTCTTTGCAAACCAGCTGAGGGTCTGCTGGCAGGGGAAGTTCGATACACAGAGGTGAGAAATAATGGGAAGAACCATGGATTCCATAGGAAATTCACTGGGTGGCACAGGGAGAGGAAAAGGGAGGTTATACATGAAAAGGGGCATTGGGTATTAGGGGTTTGGGAGGTCTGCTCCTCTCAAGCACCTCAGGCAGTGGGGAAAGAAAGAGGGAGATGTGGCTGGGATAAAATTGGGATAAAAAGGAAGCTCCGTCCTCCAAAATTTCCTCCGAGAGACCCATGGGGAATGCCCGTGGGCTCTCCCTTTGCTCAGACAGGGTTACAGGATGCTGTGACTCCTTTTTGGGCACCAGCCCTGGTGTTTGTGGGCTCCTGTCCTGGCGCTGCCCGTTGGTCCCTGCAGGACCCCCGGCACGAGGGGCTGTGGCACACGGAGCAGAGGGCTCAGTGCATCACAAGGGGCTGTTTATTCTGCAGAGATGTGAGCTCTGGCTCCAGCAAATGTGGACAGGAATGCAAATGTCCCTCCTGCCACAACAGTTTGACTCAGATGGGAAGGCTGCTTAAAACAAACAGAAAACCCTCACAAATAAAAGGATTGTCTCTCCTGAGACCAGGGTTGTGGATATTTTTTAAGAATTCAGCAAAGACTAGACAGACAATCTTTTCTTGGTGAAAATAAACTAAAAGATTATTGGGATTCTCTCCTGGCTACTTTAAATATAGATGGGATATATATATATAAATATATTCCTTCTGGTACAGGAGATTTTTCACTCCGTGATTTCTTTTCTCTTAATATCTTCTAGTTTCCTCCTCCTTTTTTCCCCCACCCAAAATCTGTTTAGGTGTGAAGACAGTTTGTTACTGGGCTGCATGTTCCCAGGAGCACTGCAAAAATATGGATAAAATCCACTTTATTTAAAGATTTTGGCAGTGCTGGGGATCTGCTGCTCTAGGGGGGTGTAAATGCAATGCCCATGGGCTCTAGGGGAGCTCTAGGGCTGGGGAGGGAAGGGAAGGAGGTACCAAAATGCAAATATTCTGAAGGAAGGACTGATTCTCTAGTGATCCTTTGATTTCCTTTCCACCTCCTCATTCTTGGTTAGGAAACAAGTCCTGTTCAGTGATGGTATCAGGAGTAATGGCTTAAAATTCCAGAAGGTTTGTGAAATCCTTTTAGTGAAATTGTTTGCATTCTGGGGAAAATACCATAGGAAAAGGTTTGGTTTTTTTCATTTTAAACAGAATCTGTATCAGAAATGAAATGTTTTTTAAAAAATACAGAGCTTTGTTCCAGCGTGGTAGTGCTTTGGCTTTTCAGGCATTTCTCCTGCATCTGCTGTGGGTTGATGTTGTTTCCTCCCACACAGGGAAGGAAACTTGGGGGTTTTATCTGAATGACAACACAGCACATGGCCTTACTTTTACCCAAAAAATTAACTTCTGTCTGAAATGTCACCTTTTTTTCCACTTTGTGCTGCATAAATCATCTCATCCCCTCTTTTTAGGAGAAAGTAATTTTCAGTTTAATTTTCTCTCCCGTGTAATGGTTTTCACAACCCCCTTCAGGCCTGCTGGGGTGAGCTGCGCTGCTGCCACCCTTCTCTGAGCTGGGAAGGTTTCCCAGTTATGCCAGGGACCATTTCTCCCTTTGCTGAGCTCTGCTGTGCCCCTTGCCCTGGCTGTGCAGCGTTTCAGGCCACAGACTGCTTTGGTGCCTGCAGGAGATGTGCTGTGCACCTTTGTGGGGCTGGAGGAGAATAAAATTCCCTTTCCTCTCCTCTGCTGTGCCCTGGGCTCAGTGTTCACTTTGCTGTGACCCATCCTGGCGTGCATATCCATGGCTGCAGGCTGCTCCTGTCCACTGCAGCCTGCAGCAGCCAGGGATGGAGCTTGCTTCGGTTTGTGATGGGAGCATTGCAGGGCTGCTCTGGGGAGGTTCAGTTTGTGATGGGAGCATTGCAGGGCTGCTCTGGGAGGTGCAGTTTGTGATGGGAGCATTGCAGGGCAGCCCTGGGAGGTTCAGTTTGTGATGGGAGCATTGCAGGGCTGCTCTGGGAGGTGCAGTTTGTGATGGGAGCATTGCAGGGCTGCTCTGGGAGGTTCAGTTTGTGATGGGAGCATTGCAGGGCTGCTCTGGGAGGTGCAGTTTGTGATGGGAGCATTGCAGGGCAGCCCTGGGAGGTTCAGTTTGTGATGGGAGCATTGCAGGGCTGCTCTGGGAGGTTCAGTTTGGGATGGGAGCATTGCAGGGCTGCTCTGGGGGGGTTCAGTTTGTGATGGGAGCATTGCAGGGCTGCTCTGGGAGGTGCAGTTTGTGATGGGAGCACTGCAGGGCTGCTCTGGGAGGTTCAGTTTGTGATGGGAGCATTGCAGGGCTGCTCTGGGAGGTTCAATTTGGGATGGGAGCATTGCAGGGCTGCTCTGGGAGGTTCAGTTTGGGATGGGAGCATTGCAGGGCTGCTCTGGGGGGGTTCAGTTTGTGATGGGAGCATTGCAGGGCTGCCCTGGGAGGTGCAGTTTGTGATGGGAGCATTGCAGGGCTGCCCTGGGAGGTGCAGTTTGTGATGGGAGCATTGCAGGGCTGCTCTGGGAGGTTCGGTTTGTGATGGGAGCATTGCAGGGCTGCTCTGGGAGGTTCGGTTTGGGATGGGAGCATTGCAGGGCTGCTCTGGGAGGTGCAGGAGGGGCTGGGGGCACAGAGGGCACAGCTGGTGAGGGCAGCGTGGGATCCTTCAGCTGAGAGCACTGCCCGTATCCAGAGCTGCCCCTGGGTGTACACGGTGCCTCCTTCAAAGCAGGGTGTGAGATCCCTCTGAGCAGGGATCACTGAAGAAGTGTGGTGCCAGCACTGGCCAAGGGTAGCCATGATATTTTCTGAAAAATGCTTTCCTTAGGATTTTTCCTCCTGAGAAGCTGAGAGGCCTCAGGAACAAAATGCAAACAATGGTTATCTGCTGCTGTGGAATGCAACAGGTGCATCTGTGATTGGTCTCATGTGGTTGTTTCTAATTAATGGCCAATCACAGTCAGCTGGCTCGGACAGAGAGCCCAGCCACAAGCCTTTGTTATCATTCCTTCTTTTTCTATTCTTAGTTAACCTTCTAATAAGATCCTTTCTTCTATTATTTTAGTATAGTTTTAATGTTATATATATAATAAAATAATAAATCAGCCTTCTGAAACATGGAGTCAGATCCTCGTCCCTTCCCTCACCCTCAGACCCCTGTGAGCACCATCACAGTCCAGGGCCTCGGGCACAGCCCTCTCAGAGGCAGGGGCAGCAGAGATTGTCTGAGCATTCCAGAGCTCCTCAAGCTCAGAACTGGGGTTTAGGGACACCCTGCACACACCAGGCTCTCTGCCAGGGATGGCAATGCGCTGGCCCTGCTCACACAATCCAGGGAACTGAGATTCAATGGTCACAGCTGCACAAGGCAGCTTCTGATCCCACCTAGGGCACCATGAAATGAGGCTGCATTCAGGGCTAGTTTAGAAATCCTGCTCTCTTTTCCACGACATGAAGAAATGAGAAATTGAACACAATGTGTTCCGTTTTGGCTCGCTTTAAATTCCATCCAGGAGAGACGAGCACAGCGCATCCACTGAAATACAAACCTTGAAGATGATCAGAGCAGCCTCTTCAAGAGGCATTGGGTAAGCTCTGAATTCAGTCAGCACAGTGGAAAGCTCTGAGGATCTTGGGAAGAGTCCCAGTCTGGGGCTGTTGTCATAAATGGTCTTCATAAAAGTGAATCCTTAGTTTCAGCTCTTTTCCCACATCAGCTGGGAGGCCTGCTGGGGTTTGGGTGCATTTTGGGATTCTCTAATCAGTTGCTGAAATGTTCCTTTTTTCCTGGTTGCACTCTCCAGCAGAAATGCCAGCAGTGCTGTGCCAGTCTGCCTCCTTGAGGATTATCCCACAGAAAGAAATTCTGCTCTTTCCTTTTCCCTCCACACAAGCACTGAAGCTGGCTCAGCATTCAGTGCTTCAGGAGTAAAAGCATTCTCAGGAGATTGAGATTTTTCTGTCTCTCTCGATGCCACTGGCCTAAGGAGCTCATCTTAACAATGCAATCTTCACTGCCTTTCCATGCAGTAGCTGCTTTTATAGCAAACTTTACAGGAATTGCATCAATTCCCTCTCCAGTCTTCCCTCTATGCATTTCTACTGTATGGAACTCTCCGACACAAACCTGGAACCCAGGGAAGGACAGCTCCCAAAGTGTGGAATTCTGTGGCAAACCTGGAACCCAAGGAAGGACAGCTCCCAAAGTGTGGAATTCTGTGGCAAACCTGGAACCCAAGGAAGGACAGCTCCCAAAGTGTGGAATTCTGTGACAAACCTGGAACCCAAGGAAGGACAGCTCCCAAAGCCCCCACAATGTCACACCCAGCCAGGCTTTGCTCTTCTCTGGGGCTTTTCTCTCTGGGATCCTGCCAGGGCTGGCTGCTATTAGACAACCCACTTTTGTAACTCTCACAACAAGCTCCATTATCTGTAATTCCTGGTTTAGCAAAGGACAAAAGGAGCTTCCCACTGACACTCACAGCAAGGTAGCAGTATAGCCAAAAATTAATTCTGAGTTTTGCAGTCCTCTGCTCCCTGCTGCCCTTGTTCATGGACCCCATCCAGAGCTTTGACCTCTCTTCTGTGACTGTGTTTTCAATAAACAGAAAATACTTTGGTGCAGTGGTTTCCCCTTTCAGGCAGTGATTCCCTTGAGGTTTGTTCACGTGCTGCTTTAGCAGGGAGGAGATGCAGTGTGCTCACTGAAGGGGTCTGGGAGTCAGTTTGGGCTGCACTTTCAGCCTCTGTTTGCCTTTGATCTGGTTGTGTTTCTCCCCTGTGAAATGGAGCAGTGCACAGTGATCCAGTCACAAAGTTACTGAGCCTCTTGAATTGGTGGGAAATAACCTGAAATCTTAAAACAAGTACAAATTATTAATTCATTGTTAAATCCATCATCCCACCAAATCCTCTCTTTGAAGGAGCCTTAATCCAAGGTATTATTAATATAAAAGCAATTATATTCCTGGCTTATCAGTGATGTGATTGAACATTTCATTCCTTCTTTCTGCAGTGCGGAGGGTCCTGCCTCTGAAATCATGCAGATTGATTTTGAAATTGAGGAGCTGACTGACCTGCCTGAGACCCAGCTCATCACCTGGCAGGTGGAATATCCTGGGGACACCACATCAGACCTGGGCATCTCCAAGATCTACGTGAGCCAGAAGGACCTGGTAGGAGTTCTCCCTTTGGCTATGGTAAGGAGCTGTTTGGCATTCTGCAGGGCTTGAGCACTCCATAGCTGGGAGGGACACAGGGAAACACCTGGAGAGGCAGATCCTGCCTTGGGAGGGCAGAGCACAGCTCCCTTGGAGGCCAGCTCCTGCTCTAGGGCTGCTGCAGTGGGTCTGGGGGGCAGGAGCTGGGCTGATGGCATTTCCCTGCTCAGGAGGGTTTGGGTGCAGGAGCTGAGTGAGCTGATGGCATTTCCCTGCTCAGAAGGGTTTTGGGTGCAGGAGCTGAGTGAGCTGATGGCATTTCCCTGCTCAGAAGGGTTTTGGGTGCAGGAGCTGAGTGAGCTGATGGCATTTCCCTGCTCAGAAGGGTTTTGGGTGCAGGAGCTGAGTGAGCTGATGGCATTCCCCTGCTCAGAAGGGTTTTGGGTGCAGGAGCTGACAGAGTTGATGGCATTTCCCTGCTCAGGAGGGTTTTGGGTGCAGGAGCTGAGCTGATGGCATTTCCCTGCTCAGAAGGTTTTGGGGTGCAGCACCAGGTGTGCTCAGGCACTCCTCCATCGTGGTGCATCTCTGATCTGAGTGCTCTTACCTTGGGCTGGGACACAATAATCCTGAGAGACAGCATTGCCACTGAATCCTGACTCCATGTCCATTTGAGAGTGAGAGAAGAAATGAAAGGAGTGGCATGAGCTCTGATTAATTTGAATTAGTCGGGAGCACAAAATGCAGTGTGTAGCCAGCTGTCTGTTCCACAGAAATGCATTCAAACAGGCACCCCATGGTCACAGTGGAAACCACAGGACTTGAAAATGGCCTGATCCTTCAGCCTTGTTTTTACCTAAAAATGCCTGTTAGATACCCAAGTTTCAAGTACAGTCAGAAATCTGTGCATTTCCTCTGCTGTCCGTTTCACATTTCTGTGTTGTTGGAGATGAAGCACACTTGTGTCAGGTCTGGCTGTGCCTCATTTCTGTTCTCAGGCAATCTGTTAGAAAATATTGACACATTATTATTTAGTGCTGAAAGAAAACCAAAAATCAATCTCAAAGCATTTAAAAAAATGTAACCTGGATGTTTGCCTGGTGATAGCAAGTTAATTATGCCATTACTGAGGACTGGAGGTGTTCTCTGCACTTTGAGACTCCCAGAACTGGCTGCTCTTGTTATTTGTATTTACCAACTGCAACCACTGAGATGCTGTGGTTCTTTATTTTACCAAGCCCCCTTTTTCTCCCTGGTGGCTCACAAATGAGAGTTGTGCCACCCTTTGCATGGCTGCTTCCTCCTGCTGAGCCCTGGGGAGCCTCTGCTGCTGTGCTGGGAGGGAAGAGGCTCTCCAGAACGTGCTGGGCTGGGGCATCAGTGCAGCCCTGCAGTGCAGCCACGGGTTCTGCTGGGGTTAAGGCTGTGGGACTGATGTAATGTGAGATGCTGGGGGTTCTGTTCTCTCCATACATAATTGAAAAGATAAAAGGTTTCCTCCCCAGTGGTCCCAGGAAAGCAGAGTTCTCCTCAGGTGTGCCCACGAGCCGTGATTGCTTTATTATCAAGTGATATAGTGGCAAAATATAGCTCTGAGAACAAAAATAGCTGCTGCTGGCAGCTGCTACAAATCAGCTCACTCTCTTAATTTCCATTAAAGATGAAGAAAAGCCATTCTGCAGCAGCCCAGAGCTGTGTGCTCAAAGGTCACCTGCAGCCTGTAGAGCTGGCAGGAGGTGGCATTTGCAGCAGGTGTGGGCACAGTGGGAGGAGAGCGGGCACAGACAAATGGCAGCAGTCCCTGGATCCCAACAGGCTGGGCACAGAAACCCTCCTCTGCACTGGAGTGCCAGGGAGGGAGCTCTGGGGATTCCCAACCTCCAGGTCTTTGTCCTGCTTCACTTTGTGCTCAGGAAATGATGATTCACATGCAGCCCTTTGGGTGTCCAACTTTGATTAGTTTGGTACTTCAGTTTTCCCTGTGCTCCTTGCAAAGCTGGCTTGGCATTTGCAAATTAAAGTGAAATTTAAAAATAATTTCTCCTCTTCCATTTAGAAAGAAGCACAATGGAAATAATGTGTTATGTTATTTCGCTGGTTTTGGAGACAGGAATAATTTGGGTTGGTTTTTTACTGGTCTTTATAGCAGAACATGTAATTTCATGTGTGCCATTGTTTCAACCTGCTCCTGATGTTCTTTTTAAAACTTTAATGAATATGTTGACAGCTAGTAAACTGTTCTACTTACCATCAGCATGAGAAGCTGGATAAGCAGACCAAGTAAATAAATAAAATCAGTTGTGGCAGTAAAGAGGCTATTTATTATAAAGGAAACTTTATTTGTACTACAATTATTTCTAATAATTACAGGGATCAGCTGTCATGGCAGTGGCTGGCTCTGATGGATTCTATAAATACCCAGGGCATTAATGCCCTGTAAATACCTGTACCTGACACATGTCATTGGTAAATAGTTCATGTTCTGCTGGAGACTGGGGGTGCATTCAGGCTTGGCTACCACAGTTCCCAGTGGGAATCTGGGGCTGTTCAGCCTCCTCTCCCCACCCACCCTCTGAGCTGACACCCAGGGTGCTTTGGGGTGAAATTTGGGCTTTTCTGAAAGCTGAGGCTCCCCCTTGGCAGGGATATAAACGAACAGATTGATTTTGGGGGATCTGTTTGGCTGGGAGCAGCCTGGGCTCTGCTTGGCAGCTGAGCAGTGCAGGATCACGTCAGCCAAAGCCTCTGTCCCACTCAAATTCAATGAGGGAATGTTCCGAACGACTTCACTGACAGCTTTATGAAAAAGAAAGAGATGTCTGGAAAGTAGATAAAAGCTTTTACCTTCCTAATTCATAGCTTTTAAATTGCAATTACAGTAGTCGGCAAGTTTTCAAATATTTAATTAAAATGTTACCCAGTGCTGAAAAGGAGCCTTTTTAAATCAAAATGATTAGTGAATCATGGATGAAATCTACTCCTAAGAAAGGGAGGAGCCGTTGGATCACTGTGACATTGCCAGCAACCACTTTCTTTTCAGAAATATATTCTATTGCTTCCTGAAATTAGGCAGGTCAAGGACTTCAGATGTCACACCACAAACCAGAGTTGCCATTCCCCCAGCGATGGCTCAGCACTGTGGCAGTGCCAGCTGTGCCCACCAGCCCTGGCTTTGGTTTGTGTGCAGGGTGGAATGAGGAGTGCAGGCCCCTGGCAGTGGAGCACGTCCATGTCCAGTCCAACAAATGCCACCTTCTTTGGGGTTTCCCTGCAGATTAATGACCACCCTGGGGTCCTGAGCATTTGCCATGGCAGGCAGCAGCTCTGTCCCTGCACAGCCAGACCTTGTGGTGCTGTGTGGAGCGTGCAGTGCAGGAATCACTGCTGTGAAGGAATCACTGTGCACTGCAGGAATCCCTGCTCGCTGCAGCACACACACACACACACACACACACACACACACACACACATGTGTGGCTGGCTCCTCACACCCCAGGCAGTGACAGCCATGGGCAGATCTCCTGCAGCCCATCCTGTCTCTGCCCCCTCGCCACAGGGATCCTGTGGAGCTGTTGCTGAGGACAGGAGGTTGGAATGTCAGGTTTGTCCCTGGAGCTGCACTGGGGCTGAGTGATGCTGTGATCACCTGGAACAGCAGCAGCAGCCCGGCTCTGTCGGGGGCACTGAGGGATGAGGGCTGGGGCTGCTGCTGGCACAGCTGCTGACAGCCACCCTTCGGTGTGGGACTGGGAATGGGGCCTCCAGAGAAGCAGGAACAAGCACAGGGGCGTATTTTCCTTAGCAATTACCCTTGCCTAAGAAAAATGGCTTTGCATAAGAGCTGCTCTTTCTGAAGTGTGAGTTACATGTGTTTTCTTTGATTAGACTGAACAGGGTTTGAGGCAAGTCCAATCCTTCACCCTGACAATCTCTGTGTTGCTCTGGAGCTGTGAAATGTAGAAGGACCAGGAAAACACGGCAGATGTGAATTTAGAGCAGGTTTCACCAGAACCTGTCCCTCCTCTGGACACAAGGTTTAGAAGTGCTGGCCTGTTTTCACACTGCTGTAAAACCACTGTTATTACAAATGTTCTGAGTTTAAAACAGAAACAATTTGGTGGTGAATTGAATTTTCAGAGTGATGGTCTTGTAATTATTTTGTAATTTAATAATTTTTGTGGAGCCAATTTCAGCCAGCTGAAAGGGACTTCATTTTGAGTAGAAATGCTGTGGGGAGCAGCTGTGGGGAACAACAGGGATCCAGCTGTGGGGTTCCAGCTATGGGTTCCAGCTGTGCAATTCCAGCTGTGCGATTCCAGCTGTGGGGCTCCAGCTGTGGGGAGCAGCAGGATTCCAGCTGTGCTGTTCCAGCTGTGCGATTCCAGCTGTGGGCTCCAGAGCAGCCCTGTCCTTGCCTGGGCTCAGCTCTCCCTTGGCCTCCCAGCTGCAACTGGCGTGCTTATGGAAAGATTGTTCCCTTTTGGCGTAATGAAGGGATGCTGCATTAATTGGTTCCCTTCAGATGAGTGATCTGAATGCAGCATTGCTGAAGAGAGGCAGAGCATTTCTCCCTGCTGAAATAGATCATCACCTCTGTGCTGCTGCTGGAGCACACCAGGCTGGCATCTCTCTCTGCAGCTTCTTGACATTATTTTTTGATGTTCTTCCTAATTTTGAGGTACAGTTTGATGGCTGGGGGCTTCCTTTTTTTTTTTTCCCCTTTTTTTTTTTTCTCCTGGGGATTTAAGGTTTTGAAATTATTTATTTATGAGCCATGAAAATCCCCCCAAAATGGATTTTAACAAGTGTGTAATTGGATAATTTGACAACTGGTAAGCTGAAGCCCCAGAGATCAGGAATTACACTTCACCACAGAATAGTGGTTCTTCATGTAGAATTAATTAGATTTCCTCTAGATTACAAGTAGTAAGAAGAGTAGTCAATTAAGAGAATTATTCCCTGACTTTTCCATCCTTCTTCAAGCCAGTGGTTTTAAGAATTCCTTTTCCTTTGTGAGATGTTCTCAGAGGCAGGATGGCAGTCAGAGGATCAGGGCCAGTGGATTGAGCACAGGAATTCAGGCTGAGCACTGTGCTCAGGAATTCAGGGTGAGCACAGGGTGTTTTTAGGCATTCCCAGGTGTTCTCAGCAGCAGCAGCACAAGCACAGTGGTTCCAGCTGTGCACAGGGGTGTTTTGGTGGCTCCCAGGGCCCCCAGAGCCTGGTGCTGCTCCCCGTGCAGAAGGAGCAGTGGATATCACACAGAGGGAGAGCACAGGGACCCAAATCCCCCAGACTGGGTGAAGATCTCAGACCTGAATGCTTCCTGAATGCAGAGAAATAGATTTTGTAACAGCACATCTGTTTCACTTCCATTGTGACCTTCAGAGAAGGGATGAGGAAAGAGTGAAACAGGAAATCTGTGCAGCTGAGATTTTGGAATACCTAATGTTGTTTTATAATCACTGATGTCATTTCTAATTGTGAGGAGAATACCAAAAAACCCAACAACATCAAAATGTGGAAAGTGCTCATTTTAAAAAGCTTGACATTTAAAGAGACTAAATTATAGGCATATAAGAAATGTAAATGTTAAATAAAAAAAGTCTGGTTCTTTTTCATACCACTTACTCGTAGTTTTATCGTAAAATAACAGAATCACTACCCTGGAGTGGGATTCTGCAGAATTCCTCCCCTGGAGACACAGCAGTTACAGTTCAAAGTGACTTTGCCTGCAATGCTAAACTTCTATTTCCTCCACCCATCAGCTCCAAACAGAGGGAACATCAATATTGAAACCGCTCTATACCTGGCCTGAAAATCAGTCCTGACAGTTTGAAAATAACTGGCTGGACTTCCAAATGTTCCAACTGGCTGTAAAACCCAATAATTGTTATGTTATATAGAAATATGAAACTTACACAGTTCAATAAAGAAAGACAATACACTACAGTGATGAGACTTTCCATTGTAATTCAGGGTAAAAATTCCAAATTCTGGTTGTAGTGTTTGTGAGGCAAACCAGCTTTGAATTTAAAAATAATTCTCCCTGTTTCAGTGAAATGAAGGTGTGTTGTTTTCACATGTGTATTTTCTCTTTGATCTTAAAAAGATGTCAGAAAATGGAATTAAGTTTCCTTGTCAGAAGTGGTACAATCTAATATATGTATATAGCTCTTTGCTGATAAGGTGATAACAGGAACCACTAAAAAAAGTGAAAAGCTTAGACATGAGGGGGAAAACAAAGCATTTCAACATTTAAAACAGAGAGGAAAAAAGCTGAACATATGTAAAAATATGTAAAAGTATACATTAATTTAGCCCTAAAGAGGAGCAGAACAGAACAGATCTGTACTGCAGCTGGCACCAAGGAACCACAGCTCTCCTTCCTTCTCTGGGGATTGCTTGGGAGGCAGGCAAAGCCAGGGTCAGGTTTGACAGGTTATGCTTAGGGTAGGTTTGGGTTATAAGGTTGGGTTTATAGGTTTGTTTATAGGATGTGTTTTCTGGTCTGTGCTCTGTCACACGAGTTATGGATTTCTTATTGTGAAAAACTGAAATGTTTCAGACTTGGCTTTCTGAGGGTGTTCTGAGCTGTGTCTCTCAGCTTTCACAGTGTGGGTGGCAAGTCTTCAGGAGAAGGCAAAGTCCAGCTCCAGTTTTCTTCAGGCATCCCAGGGCTGAGAATGAGGTTCAGTCTCAGAGAAGAGATTGGGAACTTCCTGCTCAAAATATTTTCCTTTAATTTCCACACATCCCAGTAATCCAGATTAACAGTCTGGGAGGAAGCATCGTCAGGGATCTCTTGGGAGATTGAGGAGGAAAGTTTTACTGCCCTGTCCTTGTCTCTAATGGTTTCTCATAGTCCAAAAGACTACAGAAATTGAGGTGAGAGGATGTGCTTTTCTGTTTCTCCTGATAACATTGCCCGGGGATATCAATGAAGAACACAATCTGCGCAGAAACTCTGAAAATTCTCCAGTAAAGGAAGAGCAGCAATTGGTTTTGTTGCATTGCCATTTATCAGGGGTGCTGAGGTTCCTCTCCGGAGCTCTCTCACATTCCCAGCAGAGGCTGAGTGAACCAGAAGGGAGCACTCTGACCTCGGGAGCTGACCTGATTGCATCCCTGGCCATGCCCTCTGGGCACTGCCAGCCTCACAGCCAGGTCCTGCTGCAGCCCGTGGTGTTCTGTGCCCCAGGGTGCTGTGTTCTCTGTGTGTTCTCTGTGTGTTCTCTGTGTGTTCTCCCTGTGTTCTCCCTGTGTTCTCCCTGTGTTCTCCCTGTGTTCTCTCTGTGTTCTCCCTGTGTTCTCCCTGTGTTCTCCCTGTGTTCTCCCTGTGTTCTCCCTGTGTTCTCCCTGTGTTCCCTCTGTGTTCTCTCTGTGTTCTCCCTGTGTTCTCCCTGTGTTCTCCCTGTGTTCCCTCTGTGTTCCCTCTGTGTTCCCTCTGTGTTCTCCCTGTGTTCTCCCTGTGTTCTCTCTGTGTTCTCCCTGTGTTCTCCCTGTGTTCTCCCTGTGTTCTCCCTGTGTTCTCTCTGTGTTCTCTCTGTGTTCTCCCTGTGTTCTCCCTGTGTTCCCTCTGTGTTCCCTCTGTGTTCTCCCTGTGTTCTCCCTGTGTTCTCTCTGTGTTCTCTCTGTGTTCTCTCTGTGTTCTCCCTGTGTTCTCTCTGTGTTCTCTCCCCCATGGTGTTCCCTGCCCCAGGGTCCTGTGTTCTCTCTGTGTTCTCCCTGTGTTCTCCCTGTGTTCTCTCTGGGTTCTCCCTGTGTTCTCTCTGTGTTCTCTCTGGGTTCTCCCTGTGTTCTCCCTGTGTTCTCCCTGTGTTCTCCCTGTGTTCTCCCTGTGTTCTCCCTGTGTTCTCTCTGTGTTCTCCCTGTGTTCTCCCTGTGTTCTCTCTGGGTTCTCCCTGTGTTCTCCCTGTGTTCTCTCTGTGTTCTCCCTGTGTTCTCTCTGGGTTCTCCCTGTGTTCTCTCTGTGTTCTCCCTGTGTTCTCTCCCCCATGGTGTTCCCTGCCCCAGGGTCCTGCGTGCCCCCCCAGCTGGCAGTGCCACCCCTGCACCTTGCCTGGCCACCAGTGCCCTGTCCCTGCTGGGCTGGCTGGGAGCCAGGGGCCCCAAGAACCAGATCCACCCCCTTGGCAGAGCTCTGCTCCTGGGCTTGGTTTCTGTTTCTGTCCTTTCCAGATTTACAGAATTTCTTGTTGCTTTCTGGAGTGGCCAGCAAGGAGGCATGTTAAAGTTCAGTGACTTTTTAATAATGGTTTGGTTCTCCTTCCTGAAAGAACTTTGTTATCCACATCTTAATTGCAAGAATTGCTGCCTGAAAGCAGTGAGCAAACATGAATCTTCTGGGGAAAAAAGAGCTATCAGTAAAGCACATTGTGACACCTGTCTGGGGCTGCTGGTGCCTGTGGGTTGCAGATTAACCAGGTGAAGCTGGGGAGGCAGCTTGGCTGTGCAAACACAGAGCTCGGCTGGCAGAGCTGTTCTGGGATCCCTCTGTTGCTTTTCGTGCTGTTGAGCAGGGTGTGTGGCTGAAGGCTCTTGTGCAGGTCTCCACATCCTAACCCCCGCTCTGGGCAGCCTTGGAATAACAACAAATTAGTACTTAAAGCACCCAGGGTATTGAGATGTAGTCACAACAGGGCTGTGGCATTTTAAACCCAGGTTGCAAGTGGGGATTTCATGTTCTCAAAGAAGGATTTGCTGTCTCTGAGGAACCACCTGATCCTGTGGTTGTCACAGGTTCTGGACAGACCAGTTACATAACTGAAACCAAGGCAGAGAGAGGCACTGGTATGGAAACACATCCTGGGAACATTGGGTACAGAGTCAGGAGAGGGAACTGTAATTCCTCCTGTGACACGGGCTCTGTGCGTGTGCCTGAGTGGTTCTGGCACAGCACAGGGATCTCCAAGCCCAGCTGCCCCTCTGTACATCCCCTCCTCACCTGGGTCAGGGCCCTGTGGGGGCTGGCTCCTCGCTTCTGAAGCAGCACGGGTTTTACTCAAATAACCTTGTCCAACAGTCTGAATCCCTCCAGCAGAAATTTCCCAGAGGCTGAGAATGGAAGGAGAATGTGGATGCTCTGCTAGACTGAACACACCAATTACCTTACCTTCATACCTGTCTTCCCAGTGCCCTCTGCTGGGAAGTTCATCCAGCCTTCCCTGGATGGAATTGGATCACACTTGAGTCTGTGCCCTCCACCCGTGAGCATCTTCGTGGTGACCTTTGTGTGCTTTGCACATCCCTGGCAGGGGAGAGGCTGCCCAGCCACGCCCTTTCAAAAGTCACTATTTCCACTAGAAATGTGTGTGTGTAACATCCCTTTAGTGCTGCTGCTTGGGGCACTGGAAGAACGAGGGGTGGGAGGGAGGAAAGGAAGGGTGGGAGAGCAGCAGCAGCTGCAGGGTGTTCTGTTAGCGGGGTGACATTTAGAAATACCTGCCAGTGGACTCTTATCTCCTCTCAGTCTTTCTTTTTTATCTTAAATGGATCCAATCAAGAGTTGCTTCACGGACAAATAGCTGGAAGAAAGCATTTAACTTGTTTCCTGCTTTTAAAAGTCTTTATGCTAAGAAGCACTGAAAACAGTGTGTAAGTGCATAGAGTGCTTACAGCCTAATGTGAAATTTATTTCCTGCCCATGCAAGAGCCCAGCCTGGGACTGGTCCCCCTCCCTCCAAGCCCCATGTGGGAGGGCTGCAGTGAGTTCCACATTCCCCTTTCCTACCAGGGCCAAACATCACTGCCCGAGTGTGTGCCTGCTTTGTGTTGGATGGAAGGAGCTTTCTGTGACTCTGGGGAACCTCTGGCCCTTGGTCAGACCAGGCTGGTGACCCCAAACCCACGGCAGGGCTCACAGCAGCAGCTTTGCTCTGGGCTGCAGTTTGACTTTTCACTGCAGGCATCTGACAAATAACTTCAAATGTCAACCTGTGAAAACCCCTGTGGGAAACAAGAGTTAGTCCAGCTGCTCTTGAAGGGAGCATTTTACCTGTCCCTGAGGCATGGAGGCAGTGAGAGAGCACTCTGGTAATGGGCTCTGATTGGTTTTATTTACAGAAAGACTGATCTCTCTGTGGCCAAGGAGCAGCTTTTGGTTTGTTGTTTCTTTTATGTCTGTCTGATTCTCTTTCCACATCCATTCTCTGCCTGTTGGTTGGAACTCGGGAGGGAAAGGCAAAGTGAACCTTTCCCACCTTGCTTGCATAAACAGATCATATTTGTTAGAGAAGTCCTCAGCACTGAGTAAATGGAATTATTTCTGGCAGGAGAGGAGCACAGGAATATGTGACTACACTTCTTTATGGCTGCAGAAATGACTTGCAGCTGCCCTTGTGTACTGTTCACAGGGCAGTTGACAAAAGGAATGATTTTCAGAATTCACTGGAAAGAAAGGAAAAGAAGATTGTTAATAAAGGTATGAGTGCAGGAGCTCTGAGTCACAGGCCTGTTGGCTTGTTCCTCCTGAGCAGGCTCCCTTTGGAGGCACCGAGACAGAATCACTCCTGTTTCACAAGTGTTCTTGTGGAGAGATTGATGCCCCACTCCTGCCCTGGATATCAGTGCAGAAGTGTACGAAAAGATCATCAGGTGATCCTCAAAATGATTTTAAAAGACTGAAGTTGGCTATTTTTGTTCATGTGGGAGTGGCATTTATATTGTTTCTGGCTGGAGGCTTTCCATAGGAAAACATGAACTGAGCTTCAAAGGTGTCTGTCTATTTGCTGATTTATTTACTATTTCTAGGCCTAAACCAGTAGGATTTAATATTTTCCTGGATGCCTGCAAAGCACAAAGCCTTTAAAGCAGCCTTGGTTTGTGAAAGATTTCCTTCTGAGTCACATCCAAAGGGGAGAGGAGCGTGGGGAGGGAAAGGGAGGGCCAGGAAAGAAAGGCATTTGTCAGCTATTAGTTAAATGCAGGTTTATTTGGAGAAAAGGGAATAAAGAGGAACTCATCCATCTGTACATATGAGTTACACCCTGGTGGCTGTGTGTAGAGGCAGGGCTGGTGCTCTGCTGTTGGTGCAGATACCCTGCTCACCAGGGCAGGGTGTGATACACCCTCAGGAGATTGAGTTCTACTGCTCCTGCCTCGGCAAAGGGGCACGCTGAATACCTCACCTTGTGCATATTGCTATTGATTTGTAGTCTATTCCTTCTCATTTTCTTAAAAATGTGGATTTCAGGTGTGTTTCCAGTTACCAAGCAGGTCCAGTGCATGTGTAATTTCTGTGCTCAGCCTTAGGGGTGGTGTCAGTGCCTGCAGTCAGCCCTGGCACAGGATGGTCTGGGATCAGCTCCCGTGGGGTGTCAGCACAGGGCTGCATTTGGGGTGATGTCAGTGCTTGCAGAGGATGATGTGGGATCAGCCTTTGGGGTGAGGTTCTGCAGGAGCTCCTCTGGGCTGTCACAGAGAGCTGCATTTGGCTGCCAAGGGTTAGGGCAGGGCTGCTGGGCACACTCAGGAGTGAGTGCTCACCACACTGCAGGCTCCAGAGGACACAAACTGAGACCTGGAGTCACCCTGGCTGTTTGCATACAGCCCCTCTGCGTCTCCATTTGGGAAAGCAGAGGTGAGTCTGGGCTGCCCTCACTTGGGCATCGCTGGGGAATGGATGGGAGCGGTCAGGGCATGAGGAATCCATTCCCAGAGGGGCTCAGCAAACCCCTGCTCTGCCTGGGCACCCCAAGCCCCATTTCTGCAGGCAGGGTGGGCAGTGCCCCTGTGCAGAGCCTGCCTAGGGCACAGTGCCCCCCAAACACCAATGGGCCTGTGCCAGTGCTGGGTGCAGTGGGAAAGCAGCAATCTGTGAAAAGCCATCCCTTTGGGCCAAATCCTGGCCTGGGATATGCACACTGAATTTCCATTGGCCTTGACAGGCTGTGCATGAATACACTGGGGAGAGGAATTTCATCCTTAGTTTTTCTTTTCTTTTCTGCAGCTTCCTGCAGCTTTTTGGTTTCCCTTGGTTTAAGTAATCAAAGCATCCCTGCCTTGCTGCATTAAAAGGAATTTTCTTGAGACCATTTACTGCTTAGTTTAAAATTATTATTCTTGAAAATCAATTAAATGAGGTGTCTACCGTAATAAAATAAAAATTTTTGCTTTATTCACCATGCATTTGGTAGGTGGCTGATCCAATAGCTTTAGAAACTGTGCCATGTGTAGTTACAAGAGAGTGGAACTTGCACAGAACACAGACATGGAGCACAGATCATTGACCTGAAATCTTTAACAATAAGTAGGAGTTCCATGTGTTAACTTGAGCATTGACCTTTTATCTTTGTTGAGCATAGGATCTGCAAATTAAATACCAATCAGTAATGAGAAATAGCCTGGTATTTGAGCAAAACCAATCAGCTGGAGCCTGGGCAGAGTAAAAGAGACTGAATTTTATTTTTTTCAAGGCACTGAGTCCCCCTGTGGTGGGCAGAGCCTTCCCCAGACAGGCTGGGCTGTGAAGGAGTGCTTGGTGTTCAAACCCTCAGCTGGCAAAGATGAGCATTGCTAATCACCAGGCTCTGAGGTGCAGCATGCAAACTCCCAATTAGCACCTTCAACACAGGGGACATCTTGTCATCAGTCCTGGCTCTCATTTTGGTGTGAGGAGAGGGAGAAAGGAGATGGTTTCCATGCTGGGTTTGGCTGACACTTTATTGCTGCTGTTGAACTCCTACCTTCCCATCCGGGTGACTCCTAAAATCAGCCTTGGCTCTGCTTTCTTCTTCCTCTTTGAGCCTGCCCTGCTCTCTGTGAGCCTGTTGTGGCCCAGGTGAGCTCTGCCCCTGCCTGGGCAGGGATGGGCGCTCAGGTGGCCCTGCCAAGGCCTTTCCCAGTCCCTGGGTACACAGCCCGTGCCCGGCACTCCTGGGCTCTGCTCTCCCCACATCCCAAGCCAGCCTGGAATCCCAGTGTCCCCTGGGCTGGGATTTCACACAGAGGGAATCCCATTCCATGGAATCCCCCTTCCCATCAGGCAAATGGTAATTCCCTGCAGGTGTCAGGGGTGCAGAGCTGGGTGATTGCCTGTCCTCCTGAGCAATATCTTTGGCATGCAATGAGTGTTTCTGTGTCCACCTGCTTTGCAGGGTGTTCATGGTGGAATGGAAGCTAAGCCCCATTGATAGAGCCTGTTTCTATCAGGGCATTGAGAAAGATTGTTTAAGTGTGTCAATGCTGATGAGTCAATTAAAAAAATCCATGCTGTACAGGCAGTATGGAAACAGCTCATTTGTTTGCTGAAGTCAGGTATTCAGGGGACACCAACACTGCCATCATTACAAAGCCTCTGCTGGGAATAATCAGAGTATCTCACTCTCCATGACAGTTTTTTGGAAAGCAGCTTGTGACAGACTATTTAATGAAGCAGAAAGTGGAGTTAGGTTTGCATTATAGAATACTGACATGAAATACCATTCTCAAAGAAAAACACCCCTAACTTTCTAGCTCCTCTTCTTCAGATGTCTTCATTTAAATGCAAATAGCATCTTCATCCACAATGAAATAAAAAAAGCCTTTTTTCCCTGGGAAACAATAATGAGGGTAAATTTAAGTAATTTCATTTCTGTAATAAGATAATCCTTTTCAATGCTCGTGGTAATATTATGATAAAGGTTGATTTTAAAATTATTATTTTTGAGTAACAGAATGTATTTTTGGCTTTAGTAGAAGCAGGAATTCTGAATTCACTGTAACTGCCCAGATGCTGCTCCTGGGGTCAGGAAGTTCAAGGGTCTGATCTGGATTCCACTGAGCCCAGTGGGCAGATAATCCATAATATTATCTGCAACTAAATCTTGTTCCACCTACGCTTGATTTGCTGATGAAAGTGATGGTTTGGTTCTGGTGGGGTTTCCTTGTGCTGTTTGTGCACAAGCAGCTTTCAGTGCTCAGGTCTGGGGCACTTCCATCATTTACTCACCTTGGGGACAGGGCAGGGAGGTGACAGAGTGGCTGTGGGCTCCTGAGCAGCTGGTCTGTCACACACTGTCCCCAGCATGGCCCAGACTGTGCCAAGGGGGTGGATCACAGAATGTTGTGGTGTGCTGTGCTTGGTGACACTGAAATGCTGTGTTTGGTGAGCTCTCTGTTCCCCTGAGAGGCAGGGATTCCAGCTGGATAAACTGCAGTGCTTGTGATAGCTGGATAAACTCTACCTGTTTGTGATAGCTCCATCTGCACCTGCAGTGACTGCAGCTGCATAAACTGCAGTGCCTCCAGCAGCCTGTTGTAGCTTCATCTGCACCTCCTCCACAGTTACTCCAGCCCTCCTGCACCTTGCCCACCTCCAGCAGCTCCAAAGCTCTCTCTTAAGAGAATCCCAAACAGAAATGGTTCCTCTCAATGGAGTGAGGCCCAGGGTAGATAACAGGCATGCAGAAAAGGAGTTGGAGTTTGTAGGTAAGAGGAATAAGAATTTTCTATAGCAGTTTAACATCCAGAACTGAAAATGTTGCTATTTAGCCATGAAAGGTCCAAAGGCAATGGGATATCATGGAATATAGATAAACAGCAAGGTGTTTCCAAAGGCAATAGGATATCATGGAATATAGATAAACAGCAAGGTGTTTCCAGCAGGCCAGAGAGCAAAATATTCTTTTATTATTAATATATCCTGTGTTTCTCAAAACTCAAATTGTGAATGCAACTGCTAACAGATGCCAGAGCACTTGTTGATAGAGGTCCTGAAAGAGAATGTGCTCCCTGGTTTCCAGGGGTTGCTCAGATCTACCCAGATGCCCTCAGCTGTCTGGGGGGGATTTCTGTCTAAGATAACCAAATGTCATTTTTCAGCCACGTACAGATCTCATAGAAATGAGTGGGAAGATTTGAAATCAGCAAGGACCATTTTCTGCAGCTGTTATTTATGGGCAGTATTAGTTCTAATAGCACTCTCAGCAACATGCAGAGTGTTTGCTTGGTTCAGTCAAGGCTTTCAGGATGGTTCATGTTCATGTCAGTCGTTCCTGGCTGATTCTTCAGATAACTGGGTTCTGTCCTGCATTTTGAAGTCTCTCTCAGCTCAGCAAGAGGTCAATAACACAGATTATGTCCAAGATGGTCACTGCAATATAATATAGATATACATTACCTGCATTTGGTTTCTCTTTCTATTGCAAATTTTTCCATTGTTAGACTTTAATTTGCACATTAAACACATAGTTTCCCTTTATGAAGCCAGAAGGGTTTTCTTTGCAGTGAAAATGAGTGGCTCAATTACCCTCCTACTAATGGATAAAATGTAATTAACATTGTCTTGGGGCTAATTTTCATTTATGCTGCCATTCTGCGTAAGCTGAACATCATTCTCTGGAAAAAGTCAATGTGTCACTTTTATTAGCCCAGTTTGCACTTTAACACCAAGAAAATTAATTCCAGATACATTAAAATACTTAACTTGAAATCCAGTGGAATGATCTGAGGGCAGCAGCTAACTCTGACGTGTCTTTATGAAGTCCTGCATTGGGGGTGCCTGGTAAATGGGGTGCAGACCTTGGTGGGAAGGGCAGGGTGCAGGAGCAGCTCCCAGCCAGCTGCTGCCCTGAGCCCACCGAGCTTCGCACACCTGAACAGCCAGAAAACCTTTTTTGGGTGGGATTCCTTCCCATCAGCTTGTGCTCAAGGGCTGAAGCTGTGTGGTTGTGGTTGATTTTCAGGCCTGAGGAATGCCACCAGCACGTGTTGCATCCCTGTAGCACAGTGCAGAATGTTTAACAATACATTTTGGGGCATGTTTCAGTGTCTTGGAAGCCTGTGAGGAAAACCACTTCAGAAATGCAGGCTGTGCTCAGAGCCTCCAGTGATTTTTTGTATTCTGTGTTTTTAAATATCTGCTCCATGCTGACATGAGTGAGACCATGGGGAGGTTTGTGCTCTCGCTGGGATTTTGCAGTCAGCTGTTTGTTAGGAGACATTTCTCCATGTTCAGTTTGTATTTTCCTTTGCCCACTTTAATCCCACAGCTCCTGCTTGGGGTGCTCTCTGGCCCCTCAGCTCCAGCCCTGTTGCTGCTGTGGTTCGGATGAGCCTCATTCCCTGCTCGGGGGGATGCTGTGCTGTCAATGCAGGGTTCGCTGCCACAGACCCTTCCTGGCAGCTGCGGTGCTGCTGCCCCCCTGTGCAGCTCACCCGAGCCAGCTGCCGGCCTGTTCACCACCGTCAGTGCTGCTGCACGTCCTGGTGCCTTTTTGGGAGCTGCGGGAGCAGCCAGAGCCCTGCTGCCATCCCAGTCAGCGAGCCAGCAACTGGAACTCTTAATTGCACTTTGGCAGAAGGCACAGGAGCCGCCAGGTACATGGCACAGAATGAAGCCTTAGCACAGCTGCCTCATTTCTGCACATTTTCAGCGTTTCCAGCTCTTTAGGCTGAGCATGTGTTTTAATGATTTAGGTCCAAGTGCATCAAATATAGGAAGAAAAAGAGCATAAGCGCTAAATCCAGAGATAAGGCATGGTTTGCACCAAAGCAACAGATTTCTTCCTCTTTTCTGGATTTGAGTGTAGTTAGAAAAAGAAATATGTTCCAGAAGAAATCCAATTGCTCTGGCATTAAATATAAATATATATCCGTGTGCGTGTGTTAGTGACAAGGCTGTAAAAGGCCTGCCTGACAAAGGGAACATGAAAAGACACTTTCTGTTGTAATTCCCAGCCTGGTCCTGTGTACAGATTATGTTAAGAAGCAGCTTCAAAGGGCAGGTTTTCCTGGCAGGATCTGATCCTGGCAGGAGCCCTCAGCCCACCTGCCCCTTATTGTGCTCATTAAATCCCTGAGCCCCATCTCAGCTCATTTCAGGTCTGTCAGCATTTCCATTTCATACCCAGCTCGTGGAATGCACTGGCCCCTTCCTTTGTGCTGCTCGGGGGTTATCAGTATGCTGTGGACACTATTGTATTTTACAATATATTTAAGAAGCAACAGGATTTTAAATTTGCTGGAACAGTTTTGTCTGAGGTGGTGGATTAGCATTTCAAATATTTCTTTTGTGCTAACCTCTTGGGTAAACCGTAATTATTTAAAAGCAAAAAGCTTTCAGAAATAGATGACATTGCTAATTGAAACAGTCACCAACGAAAAACTAATGTAAATGCTTTAAGTTACCCCAAACAATTTGTCTGTCTGTGGGGAACATTAGAGCAATCTGAGGTAGATTAACTGTGGGGAGGAGCAGAGGGAAACAGGGAGTCTGTAGCAACATTTACTAACTGGGAGCCAAAACTCATTTGTTACAAAAGCTGTACAGCCTCAGTCTTTGTGTTATCTGATGGTGTGAATTATTACTGTACATCATGGGTATCTTGCATAATTTCAGAATAG
The DNA here is from genome assembly GCF_047830755.1 of Zonotrichia albicollis. Classification (NCBI taxonomy): domain Eukaryota; kingdom Metazoa; phylum Chordata; class Aves; order Passeriformes; family Passerellidae; genus Zonotrichia; species Zonotrichia albicollis. The sequence continues at coordinate 811,228 of NC_133836.1, forward strand.
GATTCCTAGAAAATGGCATTTTATTTTCCTAGTAGGAAAGAACAAAACAAAATCCAGGAGACAATAAGAATCCAAAGAAATGCATTACCTTTGGACACTAAAATTCTGCCTAGTACTTTTGAGAAGATTAATTATTTTAAAGCAGTCCTTCAAGCTGATGTTTAAAATAGTTTTTTCCCGTAAACATCCAGGGTCTCAGTGGTTTTAGACAGCTCATTTAATCTGCAGCTTGAATACAAACCCCAATTGCTGCATTACCTGGCAGCCAGAGCCAGGAGGGCTCCATCTCAGCACTGTTTGAGGTGTGCTGCCACGGGGGGTGAGAGGGCTTTCCCTCCAGCAGCATCTCCCTGCGCCCTGGGAAGGGCAGGAAGGGCAGGTGATACCTGAGCATCCATCAGTTCATCCCTGAGCATCCCTCAGTTCATCCCTGAGCATCCCTCAGTTCATCCCTGAGCATTCCCCTCAGTTCATCCCTGAGCATCCCCCTCAGTTCATCCCTGAGCATCTCCCTGTACCCCTGGCAAGGGCAGGAAGGGCAGGTAATCCCTGAGCATCCCTCAGTTCATCCCTGAGCTCTCCCTGCACCCCAGGATGGCCAGGAAGGGCAGTTCCCCCTCCCAGCAGGGGATTCAGCCACCCCAGCTGCTGCTGCTCCCAGTGCACAAAGCAGAGGGGTGATGAAATCCTGTATCCAAAGGCCAGGCTCCAATTTGTTCATTTCTTTCCCACTGTAAGGACGCCTTCCTCTGCTCAGAATCTCTTTCCCCCCTTGCTGACCCTGGTTTGTGCCCTGGCTCTGTGGCTGCACTGTTCCAAGCACAGCCAAAGGCCACAGCAATGGAAGCAGAGCCAATCTTTGTTACCAGGTTCCCTGGAATCCCAAACCCTTCCCTGCAGAGCAGCAAGCCAGCACTGCCACCTCTGTATGGCAAAGCTGAGGGTGTGTTCTTCACAGGGCTGGGGATAATTGAGAATTGTTCAGAGAAAAGAGAAAGAAATGTTCTGGGCTGTACTATGGAGTTCTATCCCTCCATCCTAATGCAGTTTCAGAGCAAATCCCTCCATGTCATGTAAGCAGAGCATTAAAGCAAACAGCACTCAAGATGATGCTGTAAAATGTGCTTTAATACCACAATCATTTATTATGCTCCTGTTGTATCTTTCATAATAATAATAAATCTGAAAGCAAGTGTTTATGCAACATAAACCTAGCTTAAGGCAGACTGCAGAGTTTAGAAAGCTCCAAAAGCTGTTCAAAATCTCTCACAGGCTCTTAAAAAACTTAAATTCTCAGTGTAGGATTTTTCCAGTGAAAGCTGTTCCTTTTCCTCCCGAGGACAGTCTTTCCCTCAGGTGGATGAGAGGGATATTTTTATGTCCTGGAGCTTTGCTCTTTGATCTGTGTGAAAGCCTTAGGAGTGCCCACAGCCCCCAGAGCACATCTCAGAGCCCTGAGAGGGGCTGGGCTGGGCTGGCTCCCACAGGCTGTGTCTGCTGAAGGCTCTGGTGGTGCTCTGTGTGCCCACAGATGGGCATTCCTGGGGCCTCAGCTGCTGGGAGCCTTGATAATGCACCCTGCATTTGGCCAGAGGGACAGGAGCACCCCAGGAGCTCTGCTGTCCCTGTGGGGATGTGTCTTCCTCATTTTGGGTTCTCCTTCTTCCCGTGTGTTGAGCCATTTGTGTTTCTGTGCTCCTATAGCTTCAAACAGTGCCTTGTCACTGCCCTGGGCTGGCAGGAGTGTTCCTGGCTGGGCACTGGCACTGCCCTGGGCTGGCAGGAGTGTCCCAGGCTGGGCACTGGCACTGCCCTGGGCTGGCAGGAGTGGCCGTGCCTGCTCTTGCAGGGCATGGGTGTGGGTTTGGCGGAGCACATTCTGTAGGGTGGCAGCAGCTCTTTGTCCCTGCAGTGACCCTCACTGTTCCCCTGCCAGTTTGGGAAATAACTGACAGCAAAGCTTATCCCATGGGAGAGGATGGGAAATTCTCTGTGAAGCCAGCCTTTTGTTGTATTTATAACACTGGTTCTTGTTCTGGCAAGGAACTCCTGGATGGTGGAACCACCCCTGGAAATGTCCTCTGAGATCTGCACTGCAGTCTGTGGTACTTGGGATTCAAAAGGAGCTGTGTACATCCTAAAACTGGTGTACATCCCAAAACTGGTGTACATCCCAAAACTGGTGTACATCCCAAAATTGGAGTACATCTCAAAAGTGGTGTACATCTCCAAACTGGTGTGCATCTCCAAACTGGTGTACATTTCTGATGTGTTGTGCTGCTTCCAGCTCCCTGCTGCCCTGCAGGTGCCCCAGAGCATTGTCCTGTGCTGGAGAGCAGTGCAGCCAGGGAGTGTCCGTGTCACATCTGGAGCTGCAGGTCCCTGTCCCCACAGGGCCGCGCTGACACTGCACAGCCCCTGCCTCTCCCACAGCAGGTCCTGCTCAGCTGGCTGGCACTGCATTGTATTTTCTATAATGAAGCATGATCTAGCCCAAGTATTTAGCATAATGGAAGAACAATAAAGCATTCTGGAGCTGTCAGCAGAAGAGCTGGATGCTTTACATGAGGTAAATAAACAGTGCCTCATTAGAGCAGGAGGCTGTGTGAAATCAGGAGGCAGGAATTGTATTACTTTGTTTCCAATGGGTGATAATTGTTTTAAACCATCGGAGTGAATAGGTTGTAATTCATTTGTCCCTCCCTTTTGTGTGCTGCTGAAGAAGACTTGAGAAATTGCCGTGCTTGTAAGCAGAGCTGTGTGTCTGGCACTGATAAATGTATCAAACTCCAGCGCGACTTTATCTGGGAAACAGATTTTGATAGCTTGCTAGGATTTAGGTCATTGGATAATTCAGTGCAAACTGCAAATCTTAATGCTATTGACAGAAGACAGAGCACAAATAGGCAGCACTTTCTATAAATCCCAGACCTGTAAGTAGCTCTCCTTCCACAGATTTATGGTAAATGTCCTTGAAAGCTGTTCAGGAAAATGAGCACACGGGCTCTGGATTGACAGGTTGGCTTCTCAGATTCATGGTACCCACGTTTGCCCCACAAGATGTTGTAAAAGATCTGGAACAGCTGTGGATCTGTGCAGAATGCAAACTTTGCAGGATTTACAAACTTTGTAGGGTGCAGGTCTGACATCCTGCAGTGCTCAGGGAGAACTCTGAAATTACTGGGGCCACATGGCTGCCAGCCTGATTTATCTGGGACTGGAGAAAGTTCCCCCTGCTCAGCTTTTTGAATGCTAAAATTGTAAACCAAGAGGCTGAAATACACTCAGACACCCAGGAGCGTGGTTTGTGTGAGGAAAGAAGTCAAAGAAATTTTGAACATCAAAAGGGTGACATTAGGTGAAAAGATTGATGATTTTCTGGTACATCATTTGGTTTTATTTAGCTGTAATTAAAACAAACCCCCCAAACAACAACAAACTGCCCTTCAAGCACAGAGTAAGCCAGGTGTGTCCATCTTCTGCACAATGGCTTTGTGAGCCTTTCTTTCAGAGGCTGGTCATCTCCTCCATGCCAGGAATAAATCTGACATGACATGTATGATTGCAAAGTTGCTTTTATTTTTTCCAAAACTTCACGTCTAGCCTAGCATGAAACAGTCAGTGACAATGGTGAAGTGGCATATGTCACACCTCAAGGAGAGTGCAGGCTGTGTGACAGACACTGCTGGGCTCAGGCTGATCTCAGCCTGCCTGTGACGTGCTGCGCTTGACACTGCTTTAATTCAGCTGTGCAATGCAGGGAAAAGGCTCTGCCAGCACCTTCTCCTGCAGCTGTAAAAACCCCAACACAGCTGTGCTGTGTTCTGTCACTGAAACACATCCCTGGGGCTCGGTGTCATTCCAGTGGAAATCAAGGGAGTGAATCCCATTGTTTGTGTTTTAGGGTTGGCAGAGCAAGCTGTGCTCATCACCCTTCCCTCACAGAGGAAATTTGGACACAAGAGTTGAACACCCCTGGTGTGCATTAGCACAGCTCTGCTCTCTGAGGTCCTCATGGAACTCTGAGCAGGAACTTTGTGCTCAGGCCCAGCAGTTGCACTTCTGTACCTGCTGGAATTGCTGTAAGATTTTGACAGATGGAGAAATCTGGGGGTGGAAGTATTGGTATTAATCATTTTGTCAGATTTAAAATCAATTAATGCCTGCCTTCTGCTTGTTCTGTGATCATGGAAGTTTCCTGATTTGAGATTCATGTTTCAGAACTGCTCATTTCCCAGGAAAAATCAGAATAAGATTAGTAGGCGTGCAGTGTGTACATTCTCTGTAATGGCTGTGCTCCCTGTGATCAAAGGCACAGCTTTTCAATATGCAGTTGCACAGTATCATGATCAAGAGCTGGCAAGAATAATCTCATCAGATCCGTGTAGGCAGGGTGATAACAAGTTGTTTATAGGAATTAATAGTGTGAGCTTAAATTTTTAAGATTTCCCCATGAGTGTGCTTGACCTTTTCTTCTTCAAACACTGTCAGTTCATTTTCTGAGATTCTTTGGTTCTTCCTTACTTACTTGGAGCCTGAAGACAGAGTTCAGGTGTCGCCTGTTGGTCAGGTGTAACTATGGTAACAAGGCAGGAAGCAAGGTTTGTGGGCTTCCAATGCATATTTTGCCTGGGGTTAATAATGACCCCAATATTGGCAGCACTTAATATCCCCAAGCAATTACAGAAGGAATTGAAAGAAAATGAATGAGGATATTCGTACTGATAATTCTGGACATTAGAGACCAGCTGGGAAGGAAATGAAGTTGTGTGCTAGGTGGGGAAAGCAGAAGTTCAGGTTCCAGTCTGTGCTTTTCTGAAGATCAGACATGGACAGGACGTGGCCAGGGTCCTGAATCAGCCCCTGGGAGCCCTCAGCTGGAGCCTGCTGTGGAGGGGACACGAGCTGCTGGCCCTGAGCTCTCAGCTGAGGGTTCAGAGCATCCTGGGCAGCGTCTGCATCCCAGCCCAGCACAGACTGCCCTGGAGGGCTCTTCCCTCTCTTCCCTCTCTTGGCTCTCAGCAGAGCCCAGGGCTGCCAGGGCAGCAGCGGAGGGGCAGGAGGGGCAGCCTGGTGTGCGTTATCAGGGCAGCTGTGCTGGGCCAGCCTGGCCGCTTCCTCAGGGACTCTGCTATTTAATTACAGGTGGATGGTGTCACTTCATTGCAGATGAGCTGCTGACAGCTCTCTCTGCATTGCTGTGGCCAGGGTGGGTTCCTGAGCTGGCCTGGGGCTGAAGCTGAGCTGTGCCCACCTGCAGCCTCAGCAGCCAGAATTGCCTGTTCCTGTTCCTGCTGCTCTCCTGTCCCTGCTGCTCTCCTGTTCCTGTCCCTGCTGCCCTCCTGTTCTTATTCCTGATGCTCTCCTGTTCCTGTTCCTGCTGCTCTCCTGTCCCTGCTGCTCACCTGTTCTGTTTTTGCTGCTCTCCTGTTCCTGTCCCTGCTGCTCACCTGTTCTTATTCCTGATGCTCACCTGTTCTTATTCCTGCTGCTCTCCTGTTCCTGTTCCTGCTGCTCTCCTGTCCCTGCTGCTCACCTGTTCTTATTCCTGATGGTCTCCTGTTCCTGTTCCTGTCCCTGATGCTCTCCTGTTCCTGTCCCTGCTGCCCTCCTGTTCCTGTTTTTGCTGCTCCCCTGTTTTTGCTGCTCTCCTGTTCCTGTTCCTGTTGCTCCCCACCCACCTGTGGCCTGGGATGAATAGGGATTAAACTGTGCTTTAAGTATTACTTCTCTGATTGCAATTTCTGGTCCTCCTCCTGAAATGGTTCCTCTGGCTGGTTTGTGTTATCAATGGGAATGCTTTGAAAATTGCTTTGGTGCTAAGGAGGAAAGCATTGCTTCACGGTGAGCATTCTGAAAGAGTGTTTGTACCCAGAGCATCAAATTAATTTCCCCAAAGAACAGGTTGAGCTGATCAAAACTAAAAATGATCATTGGTTTTGCACATATTTGAATACAAATAATTTAATTTCAAGAAGTCTGTTAAATGCAGCAGCTCGTGGTCATTTCCATATTTCCTCAAGCACAACGTAATTATTTTCTTAGACTCCATTTTCTTGGTTTTAGCCATGGAATGAGCTGCAGCATCCTTGTCTGGCATGCAGGCAGGTGTAGCTCAGTGGCTGGGCAGAGTCAGGGCACAGCCTGATGTTCCTGATCTCAGTTCCTTGGGGTGCCAGCCAGGGAGGTGGAGCAGCAGCACATCATTCCTGTGTTTGCATTTTTCATGTTTCTCTGCAAAGCTTCTGATCCTCAGTTCAACTCCTCTGACAATCCTAATGGAAAATAGTTGAAAGCTTTAAAATATCTAAAATTTTTGCCAGATCTTTGTAGATTCTCAGAAATCCTTTAGCATTTGTGAGAATTGACAATCAGCAGCACTGCCCTACTGAGTTTTTAATACATTATATACATATATTTCTATTTTTTCTATGTGCCTATCACAGTGGTGAGTGAATTGCATTGCAGTGGCCCCATGCCCTGCAGGCTGGAGGATTGTGATCCTTTGCTAAGCACAGAGGAGCTTAGCCAGAGTTCAGAAGTGTTCTGCAGCCCTTTCAGGGTGTTTGTGGCTGGAGCAGGGGTCAGGGTCAGGGTCAGCTCTCCTTCCTCTGAGTCCTTTGGTCCCACACTTGGTAATTGCTGCCCAATTCCTTAAACTTGTTCTGAACCTCATCTCTGTGAGGGCAGGAGTCACAAACAGCAAAATAGACTGAAAATGCCAGGACGTGACTTGGGTTACAAAAGTCTGGATTTGTCCTCCCTAACAGCAAAGTTATTTAACATAAGAAGGGCAAAAAGGCCTTGAGTGTGAGGCTGCTCCTCTGGAGGGCTGAACAACCAGGATGGGAAAGCTCCCAAATGAAGGAGAGCTGGTCCAGCACACACACACAGGGTTTGGGGCTGCACTTGGGTGATCTGCTCTGCACAGCTGCATTCAGCTAACAGGTCAGACACGAGAGTGCCCAATGTTCTGAGAATAGCCTTTGTAAAAATGTTAGCTAGTGAAAAAGCAAACCATTTAATTTGATTATAAGGAACCTTACCAACCATTCCCATTAAGCCATACACCAGCAGGGGCTGTGTCTCTTTCTGAGTCCAGGCAGGTGTGGGACCTGCCCACACCTTTGAGAGACTGACACAGGCCTCTCTCCATGGGTAAATGTGAATCTAATTACAGGGAGTTAAAGCAGAAACCCTGACATTTTCAAAGCAAGGACCACATTCTGATGGGAATGGTTCAAGTGTGACACCCAAACTCAGATCCAGACTCTGCATTGCAAGGAGCCTGATCACTGAAGTTCCTCAGCAGGCAGTTCCCAGGCAGATCACTTTCATTGAATTTTAATGGACTAAATTCACTTAATTACACCTGTAAAGAAGAATTTAGGTGAGTAAAGGCGCACAAGTGTGACAGTGTTGTGCTTTGGCTTTTTGTGCAAGCTGGGGCAGTGGAAGGTGTCCTGCCCGTGGGATCTGAGGTCCCTTGCAGCCCCTCCAGTCTGGGATCCTGTGTGAGTGGGATGAGGGGGCTCAGCAGTGCTGCTGCTCACAGAAAGGCAGACAGCAGTGCTCAGGATACCAGAAACAATATTTTCCTAGATAATTACATAGAATAAATAAGCCTGGTACGGAATTTGTTCACACAGTTGAGGAAAAGCAGATTTTAATTTCTCAGCATACAGTTTAATGTGAGCAGAATCTCTAAACAGAGAGTTGACACTGTTAACAAAGGTAATATTAGATTTGAATGAGAAACTTTGTATGGTTAATTAAAAATCAAAGGCACAGTTATAACAGAAGTAATTATCCAGGAGTATTAAATCAGTTGCAAGTCCAAGCCCATAAAAGAATTAATCAGGAATAATTTAATATTTGATATCGAGAGCTTATATTTTCCACTAATGTCAAAATCCATTCCATTAACCAGTACAATTCTTCAAGTCTATCTGCAAACTGGGTCCCTAAAGCAGGACAGGAGAGGAGCAATCCAATGGGAAGAAGCTTTAATTCTTCTTTTACAGTGCAGTTCCAGTAAACAGAGGGGTGTTCCATTGAGGATCCCTGTGTCTGAGGCCAGGGGTTGTTCTGATCCCTGATCCTCTTGTGAATTCCTGCTGTGGCCTCTCTCACTCATCTGTTATTCTTGCCTCACCTCTTTGGCCCCCGTGGGGCCCTGCTCAGTTGTCCTGGTCATGCACAGGAGATAACTCAGGGAAATCAGAAGGGATGGTTTGCTTTTTGTCTGAGGGAGCTGAAATGCTGCGGGCACTGGGAAATTCCTGAAGCAGAAAGACACAAAACCAGCACTGAGTGCTGGGGAGATTGTGATCACCATCTAACTGTTCCTGAGTTACAGGAGATTGTGATCACCATCTGACTCCTGAGTTACAGAGATTGTGACCACCATCTCACTCCTGTGTTACAGAGATTGTGATCACCATCTCACTCCTGAGTTACAGAGATTGTGATCACCATCTCACTCCTGAGCTACAGAGATTGTGATCACCATCTCACTCCTCCTGAGTTACAGAGATTGTGATCACCATCTCACTCCTCCTGAGTTACAGAGATTGTGATCACCATCTCACTCCTGAGTTACAGAGATTGTGATCACCATCTCACTCCTGAGCTACAGAGATTGTGACCACCATCTCACTCCTGAGTTACAGGGGATTGTGATCACCATCTCACTCCTCCTGAGTTACAGAGATTGTGATCACCATCTCACTCCTCCTGAGTTACAGAGATTGTGATCACCATCTCATTCCTCCTGAGTTCCAGCCTGGCTGAGCTCAGAGCAAGCCAGCACAGGTTCTGGAGAGCTGATTTTGGAAAAGAGGCTTTTGTTGGGCCAGGCTGCCCTTGTACAGTCAGGGTGGCTCAGGAGCTTGGCACAGATTGTGGCTGCAGGGCCTGGAGCTTGCAGTAAATTTTGAGCTCACAGGAAAACCTGACCAGAAGAAAGCAAAGTCAGGTTGTGTTGGTCCGATGTGTCTGGCAGTGTCTTGCAGAAGCAGCAGCATTTGTTATTGTCATCTACAGACTGCTGTCCTGCTTTGTAACCCAGTGAACAAGCTTGTCACAGAGCCCTGAGCCCCTGCAGCCATTTATCAGCTGGGCAGGCTGGCAGCAGGGAGATAAATGTGGGCACACCAGGCCCACGTCTGAGGCACTTATTGATCACATCAAGGGCTTGATCAGCTCTCAATAAATGCTCCTCACCCTCCCCTTCCTTCCTAACTGTGAACTGAGCCCCACACAGCTTACCTGGAAAAACCCCATTCCTCAAGCAGGTATTTCTTACCTCTCAGAATTTCCAAAAGAAACCCCCAAAGACCTTGGGGTGCTCCCAGCTGGGTTTGTGTCAGTGTGTGCCCTGGCAGTGACAGAGGGCAGGTGAGCTGTCGGTACATTCAGGGGATGTTTGCATTGGGCTCAGCAGAGCCAGGTCCTTGCTGGGTGCCTGCCCTTGGGAGCAGCTCCCCTGCACCCGCCAACACCCACTGACACCAAAGGAATGGTCAGGTGCAGATCTCTGCATACACCAGATTAGGAAAGTTCTTCAGATGTCCTGGTACAAAATATGCAATTTGACGTCAAGTCCAGATTTATTTCCTTGAGGACATTGGGCTGATACCAGCACGAGTTCTCTACCAATCCTTCTGGAAGGATTAGATGTTAAACAAGAGTCACAGGACACACAATATGGTCTTAAAGGCATTGAATCTGAAGCAAGCATGTTCCCCAGGATATTATTACAAGATTCTTCATGTCTTTTTTCTAATGGCTTTTTGGATTCCCTGCTTTCAGCCTGCCACAACCAGCTTTACAAGTGTCCAACCTCTCTTTTTCTCTGTTATTAATGTTTTTTCCTATTGTGAAGCATTCTTCTGTCTGTCTAACTGCTTCTTAAGTTTATTGCTTTTCTGTGGTGCTGTTAGGGATTTTATTTCCCAATTGGTATTACTTTTTAACTACTCATGTAAATCTGTATCAGTTCAGATTCATGCAGAAAAAACAATTTGTCACAAATCTGTAAGGGCTAAATGATCAAAGCAGAGCTTGCAGGCTCACTGCTTTCTTTCCCAGCCTGCTTCTAGACCTAAAAGTGTTTTATCTTCCTTCAGATTCTGATACTGCCCTTTAGCACAGCCTTTATCTGTGGCGGGAGTCAAGTGTACGGGTCACTTCCTTGGCATGGCTGAAACCAGCAGAGTTTCACCCATTTATATCCTGGCAGTTGGCACTGGCTGATCACAGAGAAGTTCTGAGTGAGTCGTGCCACTGAAGCCACAAAACCACCACTGTGGGCACAGAATTTGTAAGCAGGGGGATTGTTGGAAAGAAATCTTTGGTCGTTGTGTTCTATTAAAAAACATAAGAATAATCATTTTCTTCCTGAGACCAAGTGCAAGGATTTGGCTCCTGAGCTGCAGGGCTGGCAGTGTAGAACCAAAGTAGCCGGGGATAAATGGGTTTGTGCCTGGAACGGGGTGTGGGTGCCCCTCTCAGACCCAGCCTGGAGGAGGGTGCAGGCTCTGCAGGCAGGAGCAGGTCCTGTCCCCTGCCATGGCTTTGTGCTGTGACCCAGATTCTGTCCTGGCCACCGTGCTGTCCTCACCAAGGTCAGGCTCACATGTCTCTCAGCAGACTTTGGCCCCGTTTGCCATATGGGAGCTGGAACATCATCTTTGTCTGAATGTCCCCTTTGTTTATTTTTGTGTTTCTGTTTAAAGCTCAGCTGAGGAGCTAATTAGGAGGCAGCAGAGCCCGGGGGCTGCAGGCTGCCCCCTGCTCTGCCCTGAGCCTGCTCATGAATGAATTGCTGGGTTGCAGGCAGCTTTCCAAGGCCCTGTGTTGGTCCCAATTTAGCTCAGGCTGCTTCTTGCCTGACATTCCTAAATGTGAATGTGCCACTCAAACTGCCAGGCCAGTCTGGGAGGAGTTTTGGAGCAGGAATTTGGTCACTTCTCATCCCAACAGTGACCTGCAGAACTTGAGGTCTCTGTTCCTTATAAGAAAAGTGAGAACCTGGAGGCTTGGGCAGCTCCTGACCTCCCTGCTTCTCATCTTCCCCTCTGGAAAGCTGCAGGAGCAGCAGCAGAACTGCTAAAACCATGGGAGAATCAGCTCAGAGTGGATGAATGTGTTGATAAATGGATTTCTTTATCTGAGAGGTCTCTTTCCCCTCTGTGGTTCTGGGTGCACCTTGATTTGCCTGCTTTGCCAATGGGTCCTGCTTAACCCCAGAGAGTGAAAGCAAAGCTGTGGGGGTGCCTGGCAGCCCTGCTGGGGCAGAGCCAAGAGGAAATCCTCCCCAAACAAACAGGTTGGTTTGTTTGTTTCCTTTCAGGAGCAAGCTGTGCTGATGAGCAGCTCCAGCAGCCTGTCTGGAGACTGAAATCAAGGATGCACACACAGCTTTGTGCAGTTACACTTTGGGGCCTGTGAATTAATTAGCAATTCCTCTGAAGAACCACAGCCTGACAACTCTGAGGCTTCCTGGGTGAGACTCTGATAAGCAGGGAAGGTGCATGACAGCTCCCTGGGCTGGTGGCAGCCTAGTTAGCCCTGCAAACCACCCAAACAGCACAGGACAGCTCCCCAGAAGGATGCTGGCACAGCTCCTAAGTGCTACCCATCACAGGGACTTTGTCCTCTTGAACCTGAGACAATTAAATTGACGCTGCCGGTACAGCCAGGAGAAGTGAATTCCCATGGGAGGGTTTGGCTCCCCAGCTGTCAGGGTGGGAGGGGGACCTGGTGCCTTTGCTGTGCTGTCCCAGCCTGTCCCAGTGCCAGCAGCTCCCTGCCCTGCCCAGTTTGCCCCCAGAGACACAGAAAGCCCAGGTTTAGCGTTCCCTTCAGCTCAGGGCAGTCCCTGTTGGAGCCCTTGGTGCCCCGTCCCAGCCCCAGGCTGTCAGGAGCAGGGAGCCCCCTCCCAGCACTCTGCATTTGCTGTGTTTGCCCTGCTGGACCTGCCAGGAGCTGTTCCTGCTCCAGCAGCCTGACCTGGCTCTGAGCAGGGCTGGACACTGCACAAACCCAACCCAAGCCCACAATCCCTGTTTAGAGCCACTCCAGCTGAGCCAGCGAGGCAGACAGGGATAGGGAGAAGGGACACAACAGGCAGATGTGTTTTTCTCTCCCTGGGAGTGAGATGATTTATTTCCTGGCTCTTTTCATCACTCAGAGCTGTGGAATTGCATCCTGCAATCACAGGCAGTGTCCACAGTCGGGATTGCCTGTCTTTGCTGCACACCCTGGGAAACAAGGGAATTACCAGCCTGCTCCATGGGGCAGCACAGCAGCAGCCCTGACCCTGCCTCTGCCTGCTGAGATGCATTTCTGTCCTTCCTGAGCTTTTTCCTGAGCATCACAGGCTGTGGAATGACAAACCCCTCACTGCTGGTCATCTCTAATGATCCCCCTGTTCCTCTGTACCCCCTGCCTCTCCCTTTGCTCCTTGTCCCCTCTCTGCTGCTCTCAGCACCCTGTTACATCTTGAGCTTTTCTTCTTCCCCACCCCTCCTCCAGCCTCAGTGATAGATTCCATCTACACCCAGATGAAAGTTCCTTAATAAGAATATAAAATAGCTGGAAGGCTTTGCAGAAGTTCAGTCTGAGATGAAATATAATTAGGTATTTTCCTGGCTGCCTTGTGTGTGACAGTGGGAGGGGCAGACAGGCTCTGTGATTGTGCCACGTTGTCTTTTCCCTACAGCACAATCCAGCCATTGGCTGTTCTCTGTTTTTTACCTGGAACGTTGTCATTGCTGGGCTTGGGGTGTATTTGGGGTTTTGTTTCACTGCTCATCCTTGCCCCATCTGCTCCCCCCAGTGATTCTGCCCCAGTGAGGAGCAGTGGCAGCGTGGCTGGAGGTGTCGCCCCCATCACAGAGTCAAAATTATCCCAGGAATCACAGGCTCAGGAAGAAAGGGTGACAAATATATCCTAGTATTGATTCTGCCACCCACTCCTTTCTAAACAATGGTGTGCAATCACATTCTGCCATTCAAAGAATCCATTTTCCCCTCTGTGGCAGCTGTGTGGGAGAGTGGGACCAGCAGGCAGATTGTCCAGAGGTGCATTTGGGTTCCTGGGCTGCTCCTTTCCACCGTGTCAGCACACCTGCCCCTGGAGCTCTCCTGCCTGCTGCAGGAAAAAGGGAAACTGGATAAATAGCAAGGACTTGAATGAAATGTGATTAATTTGCTTATATCCCCCTCCTCTCTGCCATTCCCAGGGAGTTCAGATTTCATTCTGCATGATGAAAGGTGCCCACATTAAACCAAACATTTAACCTTGGAGTTCATGTCAGTCTTTTCACATTTTCTCATTCAGCTTTCACCATGATTTCTCATACTTGCCATATTTAAACTTGTACTTTGAACTCTTGTGTTTATATTAAAGGTCTCACAAATTAATTTGGGTTATTTCTGGCCACTGCTCCTTTATTCCCTTGGACACAGAAGAATTGCAGCTGATTTTTCAATAATTTTACCGGCGCATCCTAAAGAATCTGGAAACAACAGGGGAAATAAGGAAATCAGAATTATATTTTCTATATTTCAAGCTGTTTGCCAGCTCAGAGCTGACAATAATGCACTACAGGCGAGGAAATCTGCTTTGGAGCAATTCTGGTTTCTCCACACCACCTTGTATCTGGCCCCAGCAGCTGCTTCTAAAACTTGTACTTGAGCTGCCATAATCTCATCATTAAAGGTGGATTTAGGGTTTAAGAGGCGCTGGAGAAACCCTTTTCCTTGCAGCCAGGGGCTGGGAGATGACTCTGCATTTCAGGTGCAAGCTCAGCTCTGCTCCAGCTCAGCGTTAATCCCGGCTGAGGGAGGGTTGGTGCCACGACCCTCGGCAGTGCTGGGGAGATGCTGCTCCTGCCTTTTCTCTCAGCTCCTGCCTCCTGGCTCCTCAAATCCCTGCTCTCTCTCTGCTTTTGTTTCCTGCCCTTGCAGTGGGACAGGAGGAAAAAGCTGAGTTTGACCACATCCATGAGAATGTCAAGCATTTAGACTTTATTGGTTTAGAAGCTTACTAAATTTAAACAGAAGCATTAACATGGCCTTAGGCTCTCTTGACAGTTATAAACTCTTCCTTGGGGGGATTTCTGTAATGCTTTCTAATCAGCTTAAGGAGTTAATTAAACAGCTGTCACTTAGCTGCTTAATTCTGAGACTTGATGCTAAATAAGATTTGAAATTGGTTATGCATGACTGGAGCATGGATCCTCTGATATGGGCAGGATGGCTGCTGCTTGGGCAGGAGGCAAATCCAGGTCTTTATACCTAAATAGTGAAAAGATCCAAGGTGGGACCCTGGATTAATGCTCTCCATGCTGATTAATAGAAAATACATTGAAAATGGAGAATTTAGGGAATGTCAAATGGGAGGCATTTCCAGGCAGCTGTTCAGGCCCGTTTGTGCATGCTCTGGACTGCAGGAGATTTCAGGGGGCAGTTTATTCTCTCCCTGATTGCACTCTGTGCATAACCCAGGAGCCACAATACCTCCTGAAACCCGAGAGGAGCACTCTTGATTTTTGAAATTAGATTTTTAGCCTGCAGATATATTCCCCTGCTCTAATGAGGAATGTCTCTGGAGATCTGCTGAGCTTCCAGAGCAGGAGTTGCAGTGTCCTGCTGGGGAGATTTTAACCTCCTTTTGCCTGTGCATTGCAGCAGGACAGGCTCTCCTCCGGAAGGGTGTGAGTGCTGGGTGGCAGGGTCACTTGAGGGCAGGAGAGAAGCAGCAGTGCATTTTACAGGTGATGAATGCAGGGAGGTAAATCCAGTGGAGAATGTGGTTGGACAGGATGCAGTGCAGGGGCTGGTGAGCATTTCCAGCCAGCTCAGAGCAAACTGCCAGGGACAGGCTCCTGTAGAGTCCTGAGGGGCAGAAGGGACCCCCTTGTGTCCCAGGCATATATATATATATATATATATACACAAACACAAACTGTGTATACACAGACAACAGAAACAGACATTTGGAAAGATTTATAAAGATATTGTAAAGTCCTTTTGCACCCCAGGAAAGATAAGGCAAAAGATGTCTGAAGGGAAATTAAATTTCAGGCAAGCTACCTATTAAAATTGAAAAAACCTAATACGTACTCACTTCTGCATTTCAACTTAAATTGATGCTCACTGTGTACATCTTCTGAATATGTTTCTGCTGGAGGGCTTAATATGCTCAGTTATTTAATATGAATCTCTTCAGTGAGCAAAGAACACTCGCTCTGGCATCTTCTTTAAAGTATTACTGTTTATTTACCGTGGTAGCAATTTCAGAATAAAGATTACCTGGTCTTCCATTTCTATTACATGCAGAGACATGTTTTTCTCTGATTATTTCATTTTATTATTGGAGGGGCTCAGTGTAAGTGAATTATAGAGCTATGCTGTGTTAATAGTTAGAGAAAGTTCAGCACCTTTTTAATAGCTGCTGAGGGAATCAAAATTCACCAGTGAGACTGTGGCTGTAGCTGTGCAAAAGCATAACCATTCCCATCCCGAGGTGCCCTGACACCTTATCTCCTGTAATCTGTGTTAGTTATAGATAAAGAACATCATATTTCTTCGGGAGATTCCTTTTCCACTCAAGCAGCAAAAAGCAACAGTTATAAATTAGTAACTATTTAGATTTATAGCTTTTACATGCTGAGGCTCTGAACTATAAATCTCAGTGTGGCTAAGTAAGAATGGTATTTGTTTCCTCAGAATGAAGCAGTGTTCACATGCCTTCAGCAGGGCATGTCCAGCCCTTCCTGGCTGCTCAACAGGGGCCTGCAGGGGCATTTATTGCTCTGTGCCCTGCAGGGTGAGCTGGGTCAGTGTTGGTGTTTGTGCCCTGCAGGGTGAGCTGGGTCCGTGTTGGTGTTTGTGCCCTGCAGGGTGAGCTGGGTCAGTGTTGGTGTTCGTGCCCTGCAGGGTGAGCTGGGTCAGTGTTGGTGTTTGTGCCCTGCAGGGTGAGCTGGGTCAGTGTTGGTGTTTGTGCCCTGCAGGGTGAGCTGGGTAAATGTTGGTGTTTGTGCCCTGCAGGGTGAGCTGGGTCCGTGTTGGTGTTTGTGCCCTGCAGGATGAGCTGGGTAAATGTTGGTGTTTGTGCCCTGCAGGGTGAGCTGGGTCCGTGTTGGTGTTTGTACCCTGCAGGGTGAGCTGGGTAAATGTTGGTGTTTGTGCCCTGCAGGGTGAGCTGGGGTAAATGTTGGTGTTGCTCTGTGCATAGTGGGGTGCAAAGCAGTGCCTGGAGAAGCCGTCCTCAAGTCCTTCTCTGGATAAAGAGAAATACCTTTTCCTATACCTGGGGAGGGGCAGAAATGTCTGCAGGCAGAGCACCCAGCTCAGTGACTGCAGGGCAGGACAGCCCAGTGCCACCCAGTGCCACCCAATGTCACCCAGAGCCACCCAGTGCCACCCAGTGCCACCCAGAGCCACCCAGTGCCACCCAGTGTCACCCAGAGCCACCCAGAGCCACCCAGTGTCACCCAGAGCCACCCAGTGCCACCCAGTGCCACCCAGTGTCAGGGGGCTCTGGGCAGGGCAGGGCAGGGACTCAGAGGTGCTCAGGGCAAGGCTGTGAGCAGCTCTGCCAGCCAGGGGCAGGGACAGCTGCCCTGGGATGGATGCACTCTCTGTTCAGAGCATCCAAAGGCAGCCCTGCAAAACTCAGAGACTCAGAAGAAATTCCTGGAGCTTCTGAGGCTCCTTCTCAGTTAGTGGCTCTTACCAGGGGAAATTGCATTTGCCTTTGGTAAGCAGAGCTCATTAATCACGCTGCTTCAAAGGCTCAGTTATTAAAGCTGCCTTTGCTTTATGCAATAATTGTGGGGGTCACGCTAATGGATGCAGGGGAGGCAGGAGCTGTGGCTGCCTGGGGGAGCAGCTCTGGGCAGCTCAGCTCAGGTGTGAGCAGCAGCAGGTGGGTGCTGTGGCCTCCAGCAGCCCCAGGGAAATGGGATTGGTGCCTGAGTGCTGCAGCACTGCTGGGAGCAGGGCCTGACGCTGCTGCTGTGACTGCAGTGGGTGCCAGCAGTGCTGCTGGCTCTTGTGCTGCCCCCTCTGCAGCTCTGCGGGGCCCATGGGAGCAGCAAAAGGTGCTGGGGAACTTGGGTGCAGAGCCCAGACAGGGGGAAAGGCACAGAACCTGGAAAGTTCATTGCAGACCTGAGCACTCAGTGCCTGAGCAGTGCATTCTGCACTGAGAGCCAACGTGTACTCAAGGCTGACTCTACAGGCAGATATTCTCACCCCTGGATGAATTGCAATTTAAAAATATCTGAAGGGCTTTTGTGCTGAGGGAGGGAGAGGATTTTCTTCTCAGGTTCTCTTTTTGTGAAATCCTCTTTCTCCCTTCCCTAAAGATCACGGGGAAGGATGGGGCAACCTTAGCAAAGCAGCTATCAAGTGACCAGGAGGGGTTTTTCTTTCTTTAAATATTGCTTTGAGTCTGAATAAAGTGTGTCTGTTTCCTTAAGTAAGAGGAAAAGGTCTTTTTGATGTGAATACTTTAGAGGAGAAAAATCTCAGCTTCTCCCCTTTAGCCCAAGAGGCAGTAGGAGCAGTCATCATCTTGGTTCCAATCCCCACTCTTGTCTTCCAGGAGTAAAATCAGGTCAGTCCCAGAGCTCAGAGTGGGAGCTATTTAGGTAATGAGAATTTAGCACCTGGGGGGCTTTGGGAGCCTTTATTGCACAAGAGCCAACTGAAATCAAGAGCCTCTTGTTCTACAGGATGGTCCCAGCATCACAGGCACAGCTCTGAAAGGCTCAGAGACCCTCCCAGAAATGAGCAGGATCTTGCAGTTAGGGTGGGGGGACTTGGGCAGCAGTTTGTGCTCAGTGTCCTGGCAGAGACCAGCCAGTCTGTGGTGCCAGGCACAGGTGACACCCAGGTGACAGAGCTCTGGTTGGTCTGGTGCTCTTCAGGTGACCAGAACTCAGCCCTTTTAAATTAGAACTGGTAAATTAAATGGGAGGAATTGCAACAGGCACTGGTCATGACAGAGCTGGTTTTGTTTGGTGAGCCCAGACCCTCCCAGCATCCCCCCTCTGTCTGAGAGGGGCTGGGTTTGCACAAACCACTTTAAGAGGTAAAGAAAGAGCTGTGGGGAGGTGCTTGCCCACCAGGAGCCAGGGTAAATCCCACATAACTGAGGAGGGTGTGATCCCACATTCCTGTGGTGCACAGTGACCTACCCAGGACATGAGACTGCCTCTGGTTCCCCTGGAGGCAGAGCCAGGGTGCCCATAGGAGGGGCAGTGGCCTCACAGGCTCTGGGGCTCTGGCCTTCTGCTGCCCTGGGAGCAGTCCTTGCCACAGCCATGAGGAATTGAGGCTGAATGCAGGTGGTGCTAATGAATTAATAGCAGAATATATATCTGCTAAGTGGGCTTTGGTTTCCTTTTCTCCTAGGAAGCAGAGATCCTGAACACAGCTATTCTCACTGGGAAAACAGTGGCTGTCCCTGTCAAGGTGGTTTCTGTGGAGGATGATGGCACTGTGACAGATCTGGTGGACTCTGTGGAATGCAGATCTTCAGATGAAGACGTCATTAAGGTAGGATCAGGCTGCTCCATCCAGGGAGGCAGAGGCCCTGCAGGGCAGGGCTGTTCTCTAATGGAACAAGTCCTTTCATTTCCTGACGGCTCTGCTGCTGGAACACCAAGATTTATTATTGCTGGTATTGCTGTGTGGCTCGCTCCAGTGAAGCACAAACCAAACACCAAATCCCAATTTCCATCCTGCTCGTCAGGCACGTGGGGCTGGCTGGCACTGCCCATTGGGGGGCATTTCCAGGCTGGCACATTCCTCCTGTGCCTCTGCAGCCCCTGGCTGTGGGTGCAGAGCCCTGGCAGTGCTGCTGCCCCTTGGTGTGGCTCAGGGCTGCTTTCAGCCACAGGTTTGGTGGCTCCCTGTCACAGAAAGTGAAGAACAGAGCTGGCCAGAGGTGTACATCGTGCATGGTTTGTTCTGAGCTATCTCTTCTGGCAAAAAAAAAAAAAAAAAAAAAATTAATTGCAATTTCTCTGTTCATTGGACTTGTTTTAAATAATTTCCTCATGGTAGTTTCTTATACATGAGATGAACCCCAGCAATTTCAAAGTTTGGTGTTTGTAATGCTTCCCTTTTAGAATCTTCTCAGTGCTCCTGTTTACCTGGTTAGGCACCATGTTGGTATTTGCTGATTAAATGTGTCTTTCTGGCTGTATTATTAGCAACCTTTGGGGTTTGGGGGTTTTTCTCTTCTGTGAAGCCTTTTTGGATCTGCTAAATCTGCCAAATATAGCAAATTGTTGGACTTAATTTAGATTTGGAAACAGAAGGAAATTATTTGTCCTTATGTTGTGGGAGTTAATGGACCAAGTCCTTACTAACTCATCTTTTTGGTGAATAGGGAAAAAAAATATTTTAAAGCCAATACATCATTTGGAAGACATGTAAAAAAGCAGTTTTGCTCTCTGGTGTTTTAGTCATTGCCTGTAGGGACATGGATGTCCCAGTCAGTGCTGTGTGTGGTGTGTTCACATCCCCACCCCATTAACTGGGCTGTTGGTGACAGCCCTGGATCAGGATCAGGATCAGGACGTTCTGCTCCCCTCCTCAGCAGCACAGAGGGCTCTGCACAGCTGAATGAGGTGCCAGTTTAAAGTGAGCTCTTAATTGGAAATGTGTCTGGAGTTTGCAGTTTACCTGCTCTGGTTCAGAGCGAGCCTTGTTCACAGGCTCCTAATGAAGATAAAGATATATAATTACTGGCCAGCCTTCAGCATGCAGCAGTAATTAGAGTTCTGTTCTCTGGGCAGCAGAGTGGGGAATAGAAAATGGAAGGAAAACCTGCTTAAGATGCCCATTGAAAAATAAAGATTAAGATTACATTTCTTTGGGTCTTTAGTGTTGCTGTTTTTCAATGCAGCTGTCAAGTAGCATCTAACAGATTGATTATGTCTTTGTGGCTTAGCTTTTATTCCTGGTTTTTTGGTGTTGATTAATGAGGAGGTTAAGCTCATTTTCCTTGCAGAATGAGGGTACCTCATTCTTCTCTTCGTTTCAGGGTCCACATTTATTACTCACTTCTTTCATCTGAAACTTCAAAGAACTTTAAAGATCTGGTCCAAACTGCACTGACTCTTTTTGTGCCAAACTGCACCTACCTGAACCTGGTTGAGTATGTCAGAGCAGAATTCAGTCAATTGAAACAATATTTTTGTTGACAAATGATTATCAGAAATTACTTGGTCCAGCCTGATAGAATAACCAGAAAATGGAGGTGTGCTATAGACTGTGTTTCACTAATGAGACACAGAAGAGTTAAGGTGTGAATTTCAAAGTGCTGTCAAGTACTGACCATTTGTGGATAGTAAAACTTCTACTGAGCTAATGGGAAAAAAAGAGAGATTTTGAGCCAACTTTATTTTTGCTGAGTTTTTAGTAAAGAATAAACTCTCAGGATGATTTTAATCACGAATAAGAAGAGAAGAAAATCAGCTTCTTTTAATCTTTCATTTTGAAAAGACATTTCTGTTTCCAAATGGCCATTTTTTCAGGGCTCAACAAAGCCTGGAAGTTTCCAAAGCAACACTTTCCAGTGCTCTGGGTTTTCAGTTTGAGTTAATTGAAAATCTGCATTTGCTTACCCTGAAACGAAAACTGCTTTTTGTTCATTTTGTTTGATCAGACACCTGAAAGTTGCCAGAAGTCACCCGGTGCTGGGGCCAGCCCTGGGAACAGGATTCAGCTCCTGTTCCCCTTTTTGTGCTGTACTGTGCATTTCCTAGAGGGCTCCTTTTGAATTCAGTCACCCAAAGCTGTGTGCTTTTCCTCCAGAACCCCTGCAGCTGATGGATTGATGGATTGATTGATTGATGATGGATTGATTGATGATGGATTGATTGATGGATTGATTGATTGATTGATGATGGATTTCCTCCTGCAGCCGTGGCAGGGCTGCCCGTGGGGCTGGGCTTTGCCCGGATGGCAGGAGCTGCTGGGCTCAGGGAGGGGAAGGGGTTGGTGTTGCTGCTGGCACCCCTGGCACAGCCTGGGCACAGCCTGGGCACTGCCCCAGAGCCCTGCAGGGTGCCCAGAGCGGCCCTCTCTGGGAATTCCCTTCCGCAGAATCACTGAAACACTGAATCACACTGAATCACACTGAATCACACAATCACACAGAATCCCAGAATCACTGGGTTGGAAGAGACCTTCAAGAACATCGAGTCCAACCCAGCCCCAAGCCCTCAGCTGAGCCCTGGCACCCAGTGCCACATCCAGGCTTTGTTAACCACACCCAGGGATGGGGACTCCCCTGCCTCCCCAGGCAGAACATTCCAGTCCTTTATCACCCTTTAAGCACCTTTTCCTGTACCCAAGCTGCATTTCTCTGCTTTGGCCAGCTTCCCCAGAGCTGTGCAGCCCGTTGTGGGGCTTGCCTGGTGCTGTGCTTGTCCTCTGCAGGCTCTGGTGTCCCCAGCTGTGCTGTGCCGGGATTCTGATCCCCCCTGCTCCCCAGGATGGCACCGTGCTTGCTGGGCCCCCTGCTCCCCAGGGTGCTGCAGAGATGGGCACTCACTTCTGGTCCAGGGAAGGGTTGGCAGCTGCTCTGCTCTGACACTTTGGAGTGTATTAGAGGGGAGAGCAGCACACTTGGCAATTTGTAAAATATTACTGCAGGCTAATAAATCTTTCACTGACACTTAGTGTGGCTTTATCAGCGGCAAAATAACATCTTTTAACCATGTGACAGACTTTACAGAAGCTGAAGTGTCAGAGCATGTGAAGTAGCCTGAAGCAGACAGTGTTTTAAAGCATGAAACTTTTAACAGCTGTTCCTTTTCTCCCTTACACTGGTGCACTTCAGGGAGAAGTTGAGTTCTTCTAAAGTCACTGGTGTGACAGAGTAAGAGATCAAAGGGAGCAGAGGATGGAGTGGGGGATGCTGTCTGCTCCTGGCTCAGCCTGGCAGCTGCAGGGCTGCAGATCTGAGGTTCTGGCTGTCCAGAGTGCTCCTGGCTGTCCCTGGGTCACTGAGTCCCACTGTGTCCAGCTGGAACGGGCCAAGGCTGAGCTCCTGTGGGGCACTGGCACACAGAACCCTCCAGGCAGGGCCAGTGCTCACCCCAGTGCTCCAGGATCAGTGCAGGGATCAGAGAGGGATCGTCCTGCCCAGGAGCAGGGCAGAGTGCAGAGCCAGCAGGAGCAAGGCCTTGTTTGAGAAGCAGGGATCTGTCACACTGCCTAACCAGGATGTGCAATATTTTATATACATAATATATAGCATAGCTGATGAATCTGTGCCTTGGGAGATCTTCACTGAAGATCCGGGTTGTGTCAGGATTTTCCATAATATAAAGGGTTTCTCCCACTAGCTGAACTGCCTTATTCCAGCCCCAAAAAATTTTGATCCGTCTTGGAAACAATCTTGATTTAAGTCAGCAAATGTATGTTTTTATTTTCTGCAATTTCTAAACATTTCATTTTGATAGAAAATGATGAAATCACATCATGTCATTTCAACTCAGTTTCAGTATTCCTGACATCAGAATCCATCTGACCTTTTCACCTTAGGATGGAGCAGCTTTAAAAATGAAAATGCTTTTTGTGCTCTGCTCTAGGAATACAGGACACACTCAGAAAAATGCACTGTCAGAACTAAGAGTTGTAATAATAACTGTGGAGTTCAGTTCATGTGCTGCTGGTGTTGGTTATGAAGGGAGAAGGCACAGTTTTAATCTCTCTCTGGTGTGAAAAACAGACGTGGCAAAGATGAATTCTGAATGTGGAACCAGTGAAACAGACTGGCACCTCCCAGGAATTGTCTGGAACTCACCTAAAGCTGCTGGAGTTACTGGATTTGTCTCTTTCATATTCTGCCAATTCATCATTCTGATGGGAGTCTTGGGAAGTAACGAGGTTTCTGTGGTGTTATTTGCTTTTTGTAATCATCCATGCTGAAAGCCCCAGTGGGGCTGCCACAGTCACTGTTGCCTGCACCTCCTTTGTGTTTTTGAAAGGCTAGAAGCTTATAAGATAAAAAACTTCTCTGTAATGGAAAAAAAAAAAAAACAAATAATTTCTGAGTTGAGGCTTCTTCAGAATTCTCCAGAAGATACCCAGGAATCTGAGGTTTTGTGCTTCATGGGAAAGAATATGTGTGGAAGGGGTTGGTGTGGCTAAAATAGAAATACATGTGACATCTTTACAAGTAGAAATACATGTGACAAGATCTTTTCAGCTGATTCAAACATGCCCAAATGCAAGGACTGTGTCAGTATTTGCTGAGGATGGGGCTCATCTTCTGGAGTTAGAGAGAAATGCTGGTCAGAGCTGGGGTGTCCTGAACATCAGCTGTGGAATCCTTGCAGGTTCCCAGGGCTCTCAGAGGCAGCTGGAGGAACCAGGGGTGACTCTGGACATTGATCTGAGCAGGAGCAGGGGAGGCTGGCTGAGTAAGGAAGGCTGGGGTGTAATGAACCTGAATTTTTAATGCTGTCCTGCTCTGCCTTTGCTCTAATGAAGGAAGGAATCGTGCTCTAATGGCTAAAGCGGGGATGGGATTTAGGTGTTGCAGGTTCTAATGAAGAAAGGAAGGAATTGTGCTCTAATGGCTAAAGCAGGGATGGGATTTAGGTGTTGCAGGTTCTAATAAGGGCTCAGCCTGCACACAGCCTGTGACACTCGATTTTCATTTCTCCCTAATAAGAGTGCACACCAATTGGATATCCTGGGTGGTTTCTGGGGTGCTGCAGTGACAGTGTGGGCTCTGGCATTCAGCTGGGCCATTGTGGGCCTGGTTTACCTGATCTGCCTCAGCAGACACACAAAAGGTGTCAGGACTGAATTACCCTGGCAGACAAAGAGCATTAATGCTAAATCCCCAAGGAGTGCTTTGGGATGTAAAATGTAATGTATGAGCATCCTCATTAGGGCTGTTAATAACATCCATAACCCTAACTAGGACAGAGCACAGGCTCTCCAGAAATCTTTCCTGTTCAATTGCACTTAATCACAGCCCATACCAAATTCTGTCATGATAGAACATCGGTGGCTGAGTAAGGAAGGATTTAGAAATATTTTCAGATTTCTTATGTAACAGACTCTGTGCAGGTCAGTTGACTGGAGGATTCTTCTCTTTTATTCGCTGTCTGGACCATTTTGCATTTCTTTTAGATGGTGACTTTGGTTACCCATGGACTTTTTCTCTTTGCAGTTATATAAAAAAGTATGCAGTAGTTAAGGATTTCAAGAGAAAAGAAAGTAAAGCAGTGAAACACATGTGAAAAGTGCTGGAGATGCCAGACCACCAGGAGCTCCCTGGGTGCAGTTTTTCAGCAGAGGTGACTGTGTGTAGCTCTCACTGTGCTTTACCTGTGTCACAGCTCTGCTCTCAGGGCTGGGTTCCTTTGTAGGACACACCAGAGCCTTGGTTTCCCCATCAGCTGCCCACAGAAATGCTGGACAGTTCTCCTGTTTCAGCCTGGGTTTGCAGCATCCTGTTGAACTGGTTGTTGGATGACAAGCCTGATTTCTGAATCAATTTAGGCATTCAAATCCAATTAATTTAATTGCAAATTAGAAACCTAAGCACCTACAAAAAGTGGCTTTAATGGCTCTTCAATTTTAACTAAAAGTGTAACTGTGTATTTAGAGCAGGTGGGTATTATACAAAGCTGATATTTCCTCCCAACTTAAATAATCTGTTCCTTATAATAACTCTTAAAATAATGTGATTATTTGCAAGCAGGTAATTATTTTGTAGCTGTAAAGGGGTTTTGTTTGAGTAAATTTAGGGCATCTTCTTTAGACTTGGGGATTTGAGTGCTCTCAGCAATTTCTTGGAGCATTTGTGAGCGTGTGAAAAGCTGCTGTGGTGTTTGAGACTTTGTGCAGACCTGGAGCTGATACAGAATGGGATCTGTGAATATGACGTTCCATTACATGCTCCATTTCATTGCACTGAGAGGCTGAGAGGGAGAATGAAACTTCAGTGATGAAGGGAATATCATTGGCCCTGCTGAGGAGGCTTCCAGAGGCACAGTGCATGGGACTAAATGATGTTTTATGCATTGTCTGTGAGCATTACACTAATTGCACTGGGCTGTCAGTAAAAGAAGAATTCAGTCTCACACGCACCCACACACACAACTCTGTTCATGACTGGATCTCATTTCTGCCCCTGCAATCCCAGTGTAACCCGGTGTGGTTAATGGGATTGCTGTGCCTTTATGGGATGAGGAGAGGAGGAGTTCCTCCCTTGTGTTTGTGTCTGAGCAGGGCTCTGGCGCTGCCCCAGTGAGAGCAAACAGCAGCCACAGCCGATTGCATTGTTCCATGCCACAGCCATGCCTGCCCCTGTTCCTTCAAAGCTCTTCACACTTGGTGATGATGCTGAGCTGGGTTTCAGCCTCATAACAAACCTTGAAAGGCAGTGTTTGCCCAGGGCTCAGCATCCATCCCGGGGTTTCACAGGGGCTGCGCAGGAGCAGCACAGCCCCTCTGGCAGGGCAGTGTCTGTGCCCTGCTGATTTCTGAAGACACCTTGACAAGTAGCTCTGCAAACGGTGCCCTTTGTTCCAGGTTAAACAATGCATTTGTCTGATCTCATCTGGAGCTCCCTGAGCAGACTGGGCTGGGCACATTCCCTGACCCTGCTTTCTCTGAGCTGGGTGCAGGTGTGATTAACAACCTCATCCTGGGCCCTGCAGCTCCTGAGCTGGCAGCTTCCATCTGATCTCCAGCAAGGCTCAGCGCTGACAGGATTTCCTTTGCAGGCTGCTCGGTTGTTTTGTTGCTGTTGAGCGGATAGAATGAGACACTGAATGTCATAAGGTGTGCTCAGCACAGGAAAAGTGCAGGAAAGACATTTCTGGGGAAGAAGGAATGGGGTGGCCCCAGAATGTCATTGCTGAGGGAGGACTGCCTTTCCTGAGCAGCACAGGCAGCAGGGAGGGGAGAAGCTGCTCCGTGCTGGGGGGCAGTGTGTCTGGAGGCAGCCCCAGTGTGGCCATGAGTGCTGGCAGGCCTGTGGGCACTGCAGGTCGCCCTGAGCCCTGGTGATTTCAGCCCCATGGGGAAGAATGAGGGCACCCCTGAGCCAGGCTCTCCTGCAGCTGGGCTCCCCTGAGCCCGGCCTGGCCTGCGGTCAGAGCTGCCCTGCAGGGACCTGGAGCAGCTCCTGGGGCTCCTCTGCCCTCCCAGCAGGGCCAGACTGGGCAGAGTCTCTGAGGTGGAGCTCTGACACATTCCATGCTCCTGAAGGAGGAAAACAAGGAAAAACCGCGCTGAAAACAACCTGACTGTGTGCATGGGTGTCATGGCAGAACAGAGGCCAGCTGCAGAGGGGCTTTTCTTGTACAGATACCAAATGAGTGCCAGCCTCCCGTGGAACAGACCCAGCTCCAGGATCTCCCACTGAGGAATTCTCTGCTTCACTAAAACCTGCCCAGCCTGGGGCTCCTGGGGCTTTCATCAGGCCTTCATTTCTTACAGGCAGATTTTACCCTTTCCCGTGCAATGTAGCCTGAAATACAGAAAAGAGCAGTTCCCAATTAAACTCCTGCCTAAATCCATTATAGCTTCTGAAGCCATTGAGACAGGGAGATGAAAAGAACCTTAATGATCCCAATATGTAAATAGAGATGTAAAAGTTTGTTTGGAGGAATGAAGGTTGGAGGCCAGCTAGGAAACCAAACATAAAGGCTCTTGGTAGAAATTGAATCACTGCATTAGTTATCATGGATTTTCATAAAAATAAAGTAATAATGCACATCCAAGTTTCACTTGGTAAATACGAAGTGACAGCCTCTGAGTAAGGCACTGAAATTACATTATAGACCTAAAAAAGAATAATAGAGAAAATTGAGAAAGCATAAGAGGGAGTTGTAATAGAATTGGGCATTGGTATAAATACAAATCATGAAAGGGAGATTGATTTAGTGAATGATGAAACTGAGGAACTCGAGGTGTTAAAAAGATCATCTGCTCATGTGGTAAACAATGCCTAAGGCTGCACAACTTTTAGCTGAAACAGCCAGATTTGCTTAAGGTAGATAAACTTTGAAATTGTGTGAGGAATTATGTACTGCCAGGGAGCTTGCTTCTGCAGGACACAGTTGCTGTATTAAGACAATTACCTTTGCTCATCAGTTTAGTCAGAAGTTTTACAAGGAGTTGTGGGAATAGGAGCTGCTGTTTCCAAGGAGCCTCCACAGGGACATTCCATGGCAGCCAGCAGAGGGGACTGCAGGAAGCCCTGGTGGTGAATGGGTGTCCAGGCTGTTCCCTGGTGATTTTCTGTCCCTGCAGGAAGCCCTGGTGGTGAATGGGTGTCCAAGCTGTTCTCTGGTGATTTTCTGTCCCTGCAGGAAGCCCTGGTGGTGAATGGTGTCCAGGCTGTTCCCTGGTGATTTTCTGTCCCTGCAGGAAGCCCTGGTGGTGAATGGTGTCCAGGCTGTTCCCTGGTGGTGAATGGGTGTCCAGGCTGTTCTCTGGTGGTGAATGGGTGTCCAGGCTGTTCTCTGGTGGTGAATGGTGTCCAGGCTGTTCCCTGGTGATTTTCTGTCCCTGCAGGAAGCCCTGGTGGTGAATGGGTGTCCAGGCTGTTCCCTGGTGGTGAATGGTGTCCAGGCTGTTCTCTGGTGATTTTCTGTCCCTGCAGGAAGCCCTGGTGCACATCCATACACAGAGGGGGGGTGAGACAGCAGAGAGGAGTCCAGGGAGGAACTCTGCACATCCTGTAATCAGCTTTTCTCTTCTTTCCATGGTGGGGATCACCTCTGCTTCTGAAAAAAAATAAATCTGAATAATCTTAGAGAGTCCAGAGCATCCTCCTGAGGCACACAGCCCTCGTTCAGCCCTGGGGATTGACCAGCCACGAGGCTTTGTTATTGCCACCATCAGTTCCCAAACCCAGAGCATGCAGGGAGTGTGTGTCAGCACAACATGCACTTTGTGTTCAGATGGAGCCCCTTTAGAGGCTGCCTGTTCTTTGCTCTTGCTTGTTTGGAGATAGTTCAGATACCAAGCTCCAGGACTCAGCTCAATTTCCAGTAAATAGATCCGTGCTATGAGTGCTTGTCAGGATGGAAGGAGTGTGAAAGCATTTGAGAGATCAAAGCAGCACGACTCCCATCAGAGTCAATGGGAACAAGCAGCTAAAATCTTACAAAATGCTTTCAAATTATCCTCCACCTTCAATTCCCTAGCTTCCCTGAAACCAGCTCCTGAAATATTTTATTGAAAGTGTTCTCTTGTCATTTCTCTGCAATAAAAGGAGGCTTGGAGGAGCTGTGGGCTCAGGCTGGCAGAGATCCTGTGCGTGCCCTGCTGTGCCCCCCTGGGCTGCTCGGGGAGCTGGCACTGCTGGGTTCTGTTACCTGGTCTGGGAGAAAAGCTGATGTTGCTGTGCTCTGCAGGGACCTTGGGCGTGTTCTGAGAGGGCTGCCAGGGCTGTGAGCCCCAGGGCTGTGCCTGGGCTGGTCCTTGCTCTGGCCGGCCTGGCACTGCCCCTTTGGGCACATTTTTATAGGGAGAGCTCCTGCAGCATCTGCCAGCACACTGAGCCTCGTGCAGGAACTGCAGAGCCCCTCAGAGCCCGCCCTGTGACACGAGCAGCCATGAATAAAACATGGATGAATAAACAGAGCACAAAACACCTTCTGTGAGGTCAAATGGCAGAGACGGAATAGAAACTGCATCTCTGCAGTCCTCACCTGGACTTCCGCCCATTCCACAAGTGTGGGCTGGTTAATAAGTTTTTCTGGACTATGTGAGAGGAGCTGTTTCTGGCCTGGCTTTCCTATTTATGCTAAATGTAGCTGTTTTCATTCTTTGATTGATTATTCTCCAAGTCACAGTAGTGGGACTTCATTTCTCACCCCAGATAGCACTCCCAGCTAACATTGCCCAGCGCTCTGTGGCCATGGGAGAGCTTTGTAAACAGTTAATTCCTTCACTCCCACAATGAGGATAATGCTGGCTGTGCTACAGAAATAGGTGTTTATATGAAAAATGCACACCGGGACACTCACCTGTGTCATGAGCACTGAGCCCTCACTCTGATGTGCTTTACAAAGTGTTGCAGGAGGTTTTTTTGCAAAATGCTGAAGTGCTGTTAGATAATGGGAGTGGTTCAAATATAAAATGTTCATCAGCAGCACCATTGTTGTTTTTATTTTACCTGACTGTGCAAAGAAAGACACAGAAATGAAACTATTGATCCATAGTGATTGTACTGTCCTTAACCAGGCTTTTGTTTAGCTGTTTGAGGAAAACAGGATGCCTTTTCTTCCATTTTCTTAATACCTTTTTTCCTTGAATCTTCTTGATTTAATGCAGTGTGATCAATTTTCAGGCAGTGGTTTGTCTTGCACGTCAGGATGCTTCACAACTAATGCTATAAATACAGGTGGGAACAATATCTTTAGCATTTCTCACATCTGAGAAGGGAAGAAGGAAGTTTGAATAATATTTACTTTGTGCACTGCACACTTATTTACCTGCATGCCAGCACCATGAATTACTAAACTGTGTGCCCAGATGTGGTCAGGAGGGTGCTGAGCACTCAGGGGCTGGGAGGGGAGGATGCCACAGGGCTGAGCTCTGCTGCCTCTGCTGCTGTGCAAAGCACATCTCCCACTGCAGCAGGGCCTTTTGCCTTTGTGATCAATATTGAATCTGAGCAACAAAGATGAAATACTTGTGTCCTTTTTACCCAGAAAAACTCCATTTGTTGTGGATGGCATGCATGGACTACAGACAGGAAAAGTTGTGCATCCCTTATCTCACCATAAGGTGTAAGAATCACTGGACTTTTCCTACTGAAAAGAGCATGAAAAAGAGATTAAAAGAGCAACACTTCCAGCTATGGAAAACATTCTCGAAAGTCATTTGTGTGAGCAGGTCTGAAATGTTACTGCAGTTGTTAATTATCATCTCAGCCCTCAGTGGTCCCCAGAGTTTTTAGTCAGATCCTGTCTAGTTCAAATCCTTTTCTGCACTGATGTCACCAGGCCAATCTTCCCCATCCTGCATTTAATTGTTTCTATCCAGCTTTGTACTTCGCCCTTACCTTTCTTCAATCTCATCTATTTATTTCAGATAGTTTTCCACACTACAAAGATCGTTTTGAATTCTAAGCTTGTTCTCCAGAGAACTTCTAACCCCTCCCAGCTTGGCATCATCTGCAAATTTAATGAAATTAATTAAATGAAAATTAAATGAAAGGCTCGCATTGACTTCAAGGGGCACTGGAGTGAACCCAGCCTGTCTTACATCTTTCACAAGTGGTTCAAGTGAAATACACTTATTGCTTCACAGGCCATTTCTGTAAGGGAGGAAGACGGATGCATGTTGAATAATTCAGGGTTCTCGTTGCTGACTGAGAGAGATTTAACTAATTTGTCAAAATAATGACCCCTGTTCACGGCAGAGAGCAAGTGCCTTTGGATGATGGCTGTCCCCAGAGAGGGGCTGGAGCAGCCTGGCTCAGCTCAGCCCTCGGGATCAGGGGATGGGCAGGGCAGGGCAGGCACAGGTGTGCAGGGCTGGGGGCTGTGCCAGGTGAGAGCAGAGCTGCTGCCAGGGCAGCCGGGCTGCACACGGGGTGCCACTGAGCCCCAGCCTGGTGAGGACCCTGTGGCACAGCTCAGTGCCCAGAGTGTGTGGCACAGCTCGGTGCCCAGAGCCTGCGCTGCTCTCGGGGCACCCCGAGAGGGAGGGCAGCTGGTTTTGGTGGCTCAGGGGAGCACAGGAATGCCCTCCCTGCTCGGTGCCCCCTCCCTGCCCAGTGTCCCCTCTCTGCTCAGTGTCGCCTCTCTGCCTGGTGTCCCCTCCCTGCTCGGTGTCCCCTCCCTGCTTGGTGTCCCCTCTCTGCTCGGTGTCCCCTCCCTGCTCGGTGCCCCCTCCCTGCTCGGTGTCCCCTCCCTGCTCACTCTGGTTCAGGGTGTCTCTCCCACTCCCATCTCTGGAGTCCCTTCCACAGCCAGGGAGGGTTGGGAGCATCCTCTGGCTCTGCAGCCTGTCCTGGTGGCAGCTTTCATCTGGCACTTGTGTATCGTGGCTGCTGTTGGAGCACAGCCCTGCTTATTTATGCTTCTCTGCAAGTGATTCTTGGCTTGAAAAGGCGTAGGACTCTTTCAGAAATTTTTCATGCTTTGCTGTTGCGTTATTTTCCCCCTGTCACTTCAAAGTGTTGGCCAACTTTCCAGAGCCTGCCGTGTGTGCATGAGTATATGTATATTGCAACAGACTTTTCCTTTTTTTCCTAAGTTGTGATGTTGGATATCTGAACACTTGCCAGGGGAGTAGAACCAGACTTTTCCTGGGCAAACTCTGTGGCAGAAAGAGGACAGGATCCTTAACTCTTTGAAGTCCTCCTGTTACCAAAATGGAAATCTCTTTGTCCTTGCAGCTCTGAAGTGTTCCATTGCTGAGATATTTCATCTGCTTTAGGCTGTGCTGAAGTGGCTGAAGGGCAGTGCCCTTGCTGGGGTGGTGTCTGTGTCCCACAGGGGATGCCAGCAGTGTTTGGGCATTGCTCTGTCCCACAGGGGATGCCAGCAGTGCGCCCCTGTGCCCACAGCCAGCCCGGTGCCCGTTCCAGGCTCTGTGTACCAATTACCTTCCTGCCCTCACTGGTGTGTTGGGAGGGCTTGGCAGGGCCACATCTCCAGCTGCTCCTGTCCCAGCTGTGCCCGCCCTGGTGTGCAGCCCTGCAGGGCCGGGCCGGGCGCTGCCATCCCTCTGCAAAGGGTGGCATGCTGTTCTGAGCCCTGCCTGACCACCTGTTGCTGCAGCACGGGCTGCATAATCAGAACTGACAATCCCTGTCTAGAGATTTCTTGGAAGCTGGAAAAATGAGAATGTTGTCAAAAAAATACCAACGCTTCCAGTCTGCAATGCAGTGATGGAGATGAGAGATGAGTGAATGCAAGGAGGCAGGGAATATATCAGCCCAGCGCTTTTTTCTGACTAATTTAGGAGTCCAGAATGGTCTGGAAGAATTTACGTTTCTCTTACAGCCTTAAAAAAAAAAGCATTTTAAGCCAGTTTCTGTATTTCTTTTTCTTTACAAAGAAATCCAACAGCTGTTGGTTTGTCGAACCAAAGTTTAATAGCAGTCATGCATAAAACTACAATAAGGGTGGTAATTTCTTTTTCATCAGTTGATGCAAAAGAATTTTTATATTTTATTTGGAAGCAATTTTCCGTAAAGTTATAAAAACCCTTTAAAGGAGGATCTTATTTTTTTCTAACAGAGCAAACATAAATTTCACTGGGGATGAGCACAGGGTGTGTGGAGGAGCTGCAGTCCATGGGGAGGAGCAGAGGAGCTCCAATCCACACTGCCCAGCACCTGGTGCTGGCCTCAGCCCCTGGAAAGCAGCACCTGTGTCAGGGTGTTTGTGCTCCCAGGTGGGGCAGAGAGCCCTGCCCGGGCACAGCCTGTCACACCTGGGCACAGGAATGGGCAGGAATGGCTCAGGAAAGGGAAAAACAGGAGCTCTGCACCAAGAGAGGCTCCTTGACATAACTGTGTGATGTGTGATGGCAGTGCCAGCAGGGCAGGCACTCAGAGCAGGGCATGGGGTGTGTGTGCAGGTGTGCCAGGGATGCAGAGAGCCCCAGCAGGGCATGGGGTGTGTGTGCAGGTGTGCCAGGGATGCACAGAGCCCCAGCCCCACACCTGCCCCTGGTCAGGCAGTGAGAGAAAAGGTCCCTCACTGCTGGAGCCGTTACAGGAGACACTTGGCTTTGCTCACACTGGTCCTGCGGGCTGGGGGCAGGGGGCAGGGGTCTCACACACAGGGTGACAGCCCCTGGAGCTGGCTGTTCCAGGCTCTGTGTATTAATTACCTTCCTGTCCTCACTGGTGCCTCACTGGCTGCATCTGACCAGTCTGGGACCTGAGTGTCCCCTTTGCAGCCTGGCTTTGGTGTTCAGCCCATTGGGTTTGTCACACTGCTCACCGGCTCTGCTCCCTTGGCCATCAGGTATTTATTGCCCAGAGACCAGTGACAGCCTCCCTTTCACGAGTGAGAAGCAGAGTTGTTGTTGTCATTCGTGCTCTTTTAGCTTTGCTGCTGGGGGCAGAAATGCCATTCTCAGTTCAGAGATGGGAAGCTCGGGGTGCTGGCTGTGCTCATCACTCCCCTGCCATGCTGGGATGGCTGCAGTGGGTGATGCAGAGAGAGAGGGAGATGGAACTTCATTAACAGGAGCAGGAAAGCGTTGTCATGTTTATTACAAGCAACTGTGGCTCCTACAGGGTAAAGCAGGAGGTGGGCTGAGCCCAGCGGGCTGTGGCAGCTCCTCAGGCAGTGCCAGCCTGGCTCAGGCTGTGCTGCCATCCTGTCCCTGACTGCCAGGAGCAGCCACTGGGCTGTCCCAGTGTCACTGAGCATCCCGGGCAGCAGGTGGGCAGGGAGCCTCCTCATCCAGCTGGAAACAGGAGCTGCAGCAGCCAGCAGCACACAGGGGGATGCTGTGGCAGCAGGGAGTGGGGAGCAGCAGGAGGGAAGGATTGGATTGTCTGTGTGTGCCCTGGGCAGAGCTGCACCCCCAGAGCTGCCCCTGCCCCAAAAACTGCCCAGAAATGTTGAACTGTTATCAGCACAAAGGTGCAGCTGGGCAACTCCAGCACCTGAGCTCTCCTTGTTCCTTACGCATCAGGCTTTGCAGAATCCCTGTAAAACAAGGCAGAGGAGCCTGATTGTACAGATACATCAAAGGAGATTAAAGGCTGGATTCTGGAGAGGTTTAACACCAAACTCCCCTGGAGTTCAGTGGGAGTTTAACACTTCAGCATCCTTCAGAGCATTGATCTCAATAAATTACACAGCCAGCTAGCAGGTGTGTGAGGGAGCAGGGAATTAAAGCCAGGCTGGTGCAAAGTGCTGCTGTGCCTTCCTGTCCCCTCCTGCCCATGGGAATAGCACATTCACTGTGCCAGAGGTACCACGGCTTCCATGAGATTGTATTTTAATTGAGCAGGTTTCATCGTGATGATTTTGTTTTGATTTGTGGCCCCAGTTGATTAAGGCTTATTGGGGGAAATTTGGCAGGGTTTATTCAGTCAGAATTTGTACTCCTCTAAAGCAGCTTTGTGAAATAATGCTAATTTCCTTGGAATTTCATCTCTGACAGAAGAAAACAAGAAGAAAAGGATGCTACCAGGTTCTTGTTGTGTCAAGGAAACAACTTGTTTTGACATTTCCAAAATGAAATGTTTTGATTTTTTTCATTTTAAAATAACTTTTTCCTTGATGTTGTGGTATTTTTACATAATTTTAATCATTTGAAATTGAAATGAAAGTGAATTTCGTGACCCAAAAATGAAAGCAAATGTAGGTGTCTTGCAAGCCCTGCTGAAATGCGCATTCATCAGCTGGAGTGGCAGTGCCACGGGAGAGGGGGCACAGCACCAGGGGCACACCAGGGGGAACAGGGCAGAATAAATCACAGCTGAGCACGGCGTGTGCAGAGACTCCAAAATGTGTTCCCAAGGGCTGGGCAGAGCTGCTCTGCTCTCACTGCCACCCCAGAAAATTGTAAAATCTGTGCAAATCCACTGCTCAGAGAAACGTGTGGTGGTGTTTGCAGGGGTCCCAGGATGAGGGAAGAGACGAGGATCTGACTCCATGTTTCAGAAGGCTGATTTATTATTTTATGATATATATTATATTAAAACTGTGCTAAAAGAATAGAAGAAAGGATTTCATCAGAAGGCTAGCAAGGAATAGAAAAAGAATTATAACAAAGGCTTGTGACTGAGACAGTCCGGACAGCTGGGCTGTGACTGGCCATTAATCAGAAACAACCACATGAGCCAATCCCAGCTGCACCTGTTGCATCCCACAGCAGCAGATAATCAATGTTTACATTTTGTTCCTGAGGCCTCTCAGCTTCTCAGGAGGAAAAATCCTAAGGAAAGGATTTTCCATAAAATATCATGGCTACAGAAACTGACTGTTCTTAGTGGTGGAAACAGGGGCAAAAGAAACATGGAAGGGAAAAACCCACTGAAGCTTTATGTGCCAAGTCTGGATTTTAGAAAGCAAAAGGTGATTCCTGAGGGGAGGCTGTTGATGAGGGGATTTTCAGGTGGTAACACCGACCCAGCAGACGTTGTGTCCCACCACAAAGGAGCTGATACACGTGCAGCTCCAGCTGGATGTTTGCCCAGGATTGTGAGTCCCTAAAATGTCCCATGGCGTGTTTCACTCGGGTATGTTCACTGAGGATAATGTATTGATGTTTGCCACAGAGCTGCACAGCAAACCAAAATAGTTCTTAGAAATTAATTGGTATCAGAGTTCCCTTAATCAATGTGCTCTCCGAGATGCTTCAGGTGGATTAGTGCAGTAAAAACCATTTTTCATGTGCACAGGTCTCTGCTGATATCTGTTTATAGCAGGGCTGGGTGGGCTTGCATCGTGTCACTGTGCAAAGGCTGGCAGTAAGCAAGGCCCTTAGGAACTGAGGGAGGTGTTGGGGTGGAAAATGCTGGAGTTCCTGATCCCTGGGGCTGGGCTCAGCATCCCTGGAGTTCCTGATCCCTGGGGCTGGGCTCAGCATCCCTGCCCTGCTGCTTTGGGCTGGGCTCTGCATCCCTGGAGCTCCTGCTTTAGGCTGAGCTCTGCATCCCTGCCCTGCAGCTTTGGGCTGGGCTCAGCATCCCCAGAGTTACTGCTTTAGGCTGGGCTCAGCATCCCTGGAGTTCCTGATCCCTGGGGCTGGGCTCTGCATCCCTGGAGCTCCTGCTTTAGGCTGGGCTCAGCATCCCTGCCCTGCAGCTTTGGGCTGGGCTCAGCATCCCCAGAGCTCCTGCTTTAGGCTGGGCTCTGCATCCCTGCCCTGCAGCTTTGGGCTGGGCTCAGCATCCCCGGAGCTCCTGCTTTAGGCTGGGCTCAGCATCCCTGCCCTGCAGCTTTGGGCTGGGCTCAGCATCCCCAGAGCTCCTGCTTTAGGCTGGGCTCTGCATCCCTGCCCTGCAGCTTTGGGCTGGGCTCAGCCGTGCCTGGGTTAAGCGGCTCAGTGAAGGTGACTCTGCCCCCCCCGAGTCATTCATTAGTGACTTATGGAGCTAATAATGGCCTCATCCTTTTGTACCTTGGTACACAGCTTGTGTTCCGGAGTCTTTTATAGCTCAAATGAGCTGCTTTTGCTTATTTATTTCCCCGCTCATTCATTTTTAATGGTTAGCAGAGCCTCCCCCATCCTTCTCCTGGCAGCAGTGATTTAGGCAGGGCTCATTATCATAACTTACCTTACTAAATATCCCCATTTGTGCTGCTAGACCCAGGAAAATGTGTGCAGTGCTAAATCACAAGAGATCCCATGAGCTTGCCAGGGTGGCAGGGCTGTGTTTGAAGTGTGTATTATACACAGAGAGCCCTCAGAGGGGGAAGGATCATTTACAGGGACAGGGATGGGACAGAGTCATTCCCAAATACTGATTTCTGTGGGAAATACCAGAGGCTTACCTTCCCAACTGGCCACCCTCGATATGCACTGACCCAAACTGCTCAAGATATATTTTATTTTCAAAGATACATTTTATTTTCACAGACTTATTAGCTGTGACTTCCTAAGAGTTCCAACAGAATTACTGTAGCAGGAAAGCAGTTTCCTGTGAGGGCTTTACTGTTATCCCATGGGAATTTAATAATGATAATGAGGTGGGGAAAGACTGTTCCTGTTATTTCTGAGAGCTGGCAGTGAGGTTCTGGGTGCTTCCCCTGGGAGGTGGGATGTACATTCCCTTTCCCTCCCTCCCTTTAGGGCTTTGCATTCTGTTCAGCCAAAAGCTGGCAGTGGGTTTATGGGAGCAAAGGAATCTCAGCCCAAATTCAGGTGTTTCACAGGCAGCCTGCACACAGGGGAGAGGGAAGAGCAGTGAAATGCTGTTAGGAGAGGGATGGGAGCAGTGCTCACTGGAGAGGCAGGGACTGTGTGGGGTTTGTGAGGGGCCTTTTGCTGCTCCCCACGTTCCCCCAGGCTGGGGAAGCCCTGCTGCAGGGCCTCCAGAAGTTTAGTGTTTGATTCCACAGATAATGGGAACCAAAAGAGGAGAAAATAATAAAAACCAATTGCTCTGTTTGTGATCACACCCCAAGAGCATTCAGAAGGGGGGAGTTTCAGAGGACAGAGATGAGCCCTTCTCAAACAACACAATCAGGCTTTTCAGGTGAATGTAAAACTGCCTTGGAGCAGCAGTGCCCCTGGTTGTGTTTGTGTGTGCAGGAGGGGCGCAGCAGCATCCCTGCATCCCCTGCTGGCAGTGACTGAGTCAGTGTTCCAGGTGTGCTCAGCCCTGCACTGAGCCCAGGGCCAGCGGCGTGTGTTTGCTCTGGACACGGGCACGTGGGAATGTCCTTGCTGGCTCTGAGCTGTGGGCACATGGAAATGCCATTTCTGGCTCTGAGCTGTGCTGGCACTGTGGCACAGACAGACCCCTGCCCCCAGAGCCAGCACTCCCTGCTCAGGTCTGTGTTCACTCACAGGAAGCTGCCTCAGCTCTGCACTGGTGGAAGGAGAAGAGGGGCACCTGCAGGAGCCCAGAGAAGCCCAAAGCTCTTTTATAACCTGCCAGGTTCGTGCCCCAAAAAGCCATTCAGAGCTCAGTCCCTCAAGAGATGAAAGCCC
This sequence comes from Zonotrichia albicollis, assembly GCF_047830755.1. Taxonomy (NCBI): domain Eukaryota; kingdom Metazoa; phylum Chordata; class Aves; order Passeriformes; family Passerellidae; genus Zonotrichia; species Zonotrichia albicollis. The sequence continues at coordinate 848,890 of NC_133836.1, forward strand.
CCTGTACTGAGAGAATTTCTGGGGCATCTTGTGAACACGAAGTACAGTCTCCCCTAATTAATGGAGCCAGCTCAGTGCAGGTGTGTGAAAAGCTCCGGTGACACAAAGCCTGGAAAAGCTTCAGCAAGGGAGCACAGCACCAGAAGGGTTTAATGGCATTATAATGTCCTTGGATTGCAGTGGCCACAACACAGAGATGTATTCCAGCAGTCCATTAGCAGGAAAAGAAAATGGCTCTTTCTCTCTTGAGCCCTTGTCACCTTTGCTGGAAGCTGGAGTTGGCATCCCTGGGACAGCAGAACCCAAAGGCAGGAGGAGGGGAAATGAGAGATGGGGGAGTCCCTGGATTTTGGGAAGGAAGCAGATTGGCTTTCCCCACAAATCAGCCACCTCTCCCCAGGCCCTGTGTGGCTCTGCTGCATTTCCCAGGTGCTCAGTGGCTTTCTGGAGTGGCTGAGTGTGCCCAGGCTGGTGCTGGCCGCCTCTGATGTGCCCCAGGAGCTGAGCTGGGCCAGGGCAGAGCCCTCTTGCCCTGTTCACAGCTTTGAGAACCCAATCTCAGGAGATATTTCAGTTTTGTGCCCCCCCTGTGTGTTCCTTTGTGCTGAACAGCTCAGATGTGGCTGCAGGAGCAGGGCCTGGCTGATCTGCTGCCCATTGAGGAACTGATTCTGCACGTGCTGGCTGATTTATGGGCATGTTCTGGACATTGCCCCTGTTGTGCTGTTGCTCTGTTGGGCATGCAATGCCAGCTGCAGCAGAGCAGTGCAGTCAGTGATGCAGGCAGGGAGGGCTGCCTGGGAGCTCAGTGTGCTCATGGTGCTGCTGGCTTCACCCACAGCCAGGGAAACCAGCAGCTATCCCAAGCACAGGCACTTCTTCCTGACCATCAGTTTGTTCTGTAAACCATAATCTTGAAGGCACAAGGTCATGGTATTTATTTAATCATTCACACAGTAGTCTTTTAGGGATGGATTCTTTTTATAGCTCTCTTTGTGCAGTGAACCCTGATCAAGTTGGAATCCAGGTCTGTTTGCCTGCCAAATTTTCTTTCTCTTGTTATTGCTCGAGCATTAATGAATTTAGAATCTGAGAGTCTGATTGCCATCTCTGCCCAGCCCAGTTCAGCATTTCTCTCTGTGGCCTGGGAGAGTCTGTGCTGAGTTCCAGCCCCTGAGGCTGAGCTGCCCTTCACAAGCTCATGGCCCAGTAAAACCAGCAGCAAAATCCCACCAAAAATCACTGTTCAGGCAGTGACACCTGAGCCAGGTGCCCTGGTGAAGGGCAGAGCAGGGGACTCAGGGGACATGCAGGACCCAGCAGATGCCGTGGCAGTGCAAAAGCTCAGCTTGAGAACAGGCTCACCTGAGACACAAAGCCCATAAATCTGCTGTAAACAAACTCCTTACTCTCCTGCTGAAGCCAAGAGCAACTCAAGAGTTTGACCTTAGAGCGGAGGTGGCTTGAAGGGAGACACTGCAAGAGCCATGATAACCTTTCCTTGGTGTGTCACTGGGCTCACACAAGCCAGGATGGAAATGTATTTGCCATGGGTCTGTCTGTGAGGGGGTTGTTGTTGTTTAAAGATAATAACGTTAGGAATGCCAATTATCCTACAAAAGCTGGTGATATTTAAATATGATTTAAATTCATTCAGCATTTAAACAGAAAAGTAGAAAATGGCATTAAATTCAGACAAGGACGAGACTATACATTGCAGAGTGAGAAGTATGAAATACATTGATGGAATGGAATAGAAGGTCTGGCTGGAAATGGATTGTGGAAAGAGCTCAGGGTTCTAATAGATCATTCCTTCAGATCATCAGCACGGTAAAGTGGTAGTTAATAAATTATTTGACGTGTACATTCACTCATATATTTTAACTAACTGTAATGAACAGGTCCTGTCAGCTCACCTAGATCCTCGCAGTTACTGCTAAATTGCTTGAGTGAGATTTACTAACTCTCTGCAATATTGATGTCCAGAGCTGCAGGTGATAAATGGAGGGACACCAGGGCTGGCTCCTGCTGCAGGGCTCTGCCAGGCTGGCAGCAGGGCTGGAGCTGGGCCCCGGCCACCCCTGAGCCCTTCCTGGGAGGGCTTTGGTTGTGAGCCCCCCACTCACTGCCTGGTACCTGTGCAGGACTGCTGGGGAGCTCTGTCCCGTTCTGGGCTGCATTGGAGAGCTCTGTCCCATTTTGGGCTGGATTAGAGAGCTCTGTCCCACTCTGGGCTGCATTGGAGAGCTCTGTCCCACTCTGGGCTGCATTGGAGAGCTCTGTCCCGTTCTGGGCTGCATTGGAGAGCTCTGTCCCGTTCTGGGCTGCATTGGAGAGCTCTGTCCCGTTCTGGGCTGCATTGGAGAGCTCTGTCCCTTCTCAGTCTGAGTGCAGGCACTCACTGCTCCTCCCAGCTGAGGGGCTCTGTGGGCTCTCAGGGAGGGCTGGGGGGTCTGAGCTGTGGGGAGAGGACAGGAGCCTTCTCTGGAGTGGGAATTAAGAAAAAGCTGTTCCCTTATCTTAGATTATACCAGAACTGTTTACAGCAGGAAAAAACAGCCTCTTAAAGTGATGCTGAATTGCACAGGCTATTAAGGGCACACCAGGCACCTTTCTCGTTATTCCATGTTGTCCTCTGAACCTGGAGCTAGTTTAAGCCTAGATCTCTTCTCTTCCTCCCACTCATTTACCCAGCGTGTGGTGAACTTTATAATTAGTGAAGAGACTCATTAATTTTTTTTCCTTCTCCTTTTTATTTTCAGGTTTCTGACAGATGTGACTATGTCTTTGTCAACGGGAAGGAAATGAAGGGCAAAGTGAATGTCGTGGTTAATTTCACTTACCAGCACCTGAGTGCCCCCCTGGAGATGACAGTGTGGATCCCTCGTCTCCCGCTGCAGATTGAGGTCTCTGACACAGAGCTCAATCAGATCAAGGGCTGGAGAGTCCCCATCATCTCTAATAAGAGGTAGGTTTCATTAGGGGATGTTCATTCTGGGCTGTGCACTTGCCAGGGACCTGTCAGGGCCAGAGGATCTGAACATGCTCATTTGGCCTTAATGCAATTCTGCTGTAAATTTGAAGGTCACCAGACATTTATTCAATAGGCTCCTGCACTGGACTGGTGAGGGAAATGGAAGCTGCAGATGCATGAACCTGGATTGGAAATCAATTTCCTTCTGTAGCACTAACGGCTGAGATGGGAAGGGCCAATTGGTCAGGTTAGGCAGGATCAGGCACAAGGCAGCAAGGAGGCACCAGCAAGAGGCAGCTCTGGCAGGGCTGGTCAGTCTGCAGCCTGTTCACAGGTCCTGGCAGCTCCTGGATCCACTGCCAGTGTCACAGTTAGCACAGAGCTGCTTCACTCCCCGTGGGGTGCAGTGATCAGTGCCCCACAGGCAGGACACGGCTCTGACACTGTCAGTGCCCACAGGACACAGGCTGGATGAAGCAGGTCAGAGCTGGCTGCATCTCTTGTCAGTGTAATTAGGAACAAGAGGAACAAGTTGATAAAGGAGGTGCTTGGTATTCCCACCTGCAAATGAAGCCATTTATTACAGGTTTCTGTTAGCATCAGAACAAAGACATTTTGGTGGAGATGTGATTTCAAATTGTACTGTACAGAGAGGGATGTGTGTGTAGATGCAGGGAGATTTCCATGGCAACACCAAGATGTTTATGGGAAGATCCAGAAAGAAAAGAAGTGTGAAGGTCCTGAAAGCAAGGACTTGACATGGGAAACAATGGAAGATGCTTGGGGAGATGTGTGGTGGCAAAGCTGGGAGGCCAAAGATGGTCTCAAGTGCTGTTTCTGAGTTGTGAACATGGGAAACAGGACAAAAGTGGGGGAGAAGCTGCAGGAGCAGGCTGCAGGCTGAGGCCAGCAGCAGCTCTCAGCACAGCTGACCCTGTCCCTTGCTGTCCCCAGGCCGGCCAGGGACAGCGATGACGAGGACGAGGACGAGCGCAGGGGCAGGGGCTGCACCCTGCAGTACCAGCACGCCATGGTCAGGGTGCTCACCCAGTTCGTGGCCGAGCCCCCCGAGCCCGGGGCCCAGCTCAGCTTCCTGCTGGGCTCAGACTGGCAGCTGGACATCACCCACCTGGTCAGGGACTTCATGCAGGTGGAGGAGCCCAGGATCGCCCAGCTGCACGAGGGACAGGTCCTGGTCGGGCTGGAGCTGGGCATGACCACCATCCAGGTAGGGACATCACTGATGTGCTTTGTTCCCCTACCACCATCCAGGTAGGGACATCACTGATGTGTTCTGTTCTTGGCTTAATTCCCCTAAACAATCCAGGTAGGGAGATCATTGATGTGCTCTGTTCCTCCCCAAATTCCCCTGCCACAATCCAGGTAGGGAGATCATTGATGTGTTCTGTTCCCTTTAACTCCCCTCCCAGCATTAAAAAGAGAAACTGGAGCCACGAGCTTCTGAATGGAACAGAATTGGAGCAAGAACCAGAAGACATGGCAGAGATGGTTTTCTCTCCTTATCTGCTGCCCCAAAGTGCAGTAGATCACAGTTTCATTTAATTTAATCCTGGCTGTCTATTGGGAGGCTTTTTCTGATTGTTTTTGTCTAAGGCTGCTTCTGAACCTGGAGCCAGGATTTGATCACAAGGCATGCAGCTGCTGAACAGCTCAGTGTTCTCCCAGCCTGCACTACAGAGCAAAGGGTAAAGTGAAAATTATCCAGGTTAAGGAAGTGAGACTGGAATACTAATCCAAATATTAATTAAAAGAGAAGGAAAAGGAGATGGGGGGAGAGATTATTTCAGTGATACTGAAGTAGAATACGTGTTAACAAACACTAGAACAGGGAGAAAATCTCTCTCCAAACAGGCTTATCATCCCAAAGTGTCAAAGCACAAAACAAGCAGCACACCTGTCGATAACGAGGTTGTCAAGGCTGCAGAAATGGGATTTGAGATTTTTGACTTTCTGCACAATCTGCAGAGATTTTCTGAATGCCTTTCTAAAGCTCTGGAATTTACAGTGCTCCAGCCAATGTACATAAAACTGTGGAAAGAAAAATCCAAGGGTAAAATCTGAGAGCAAGTTATATTTAAAGAATACCTCTTATGAGCTGCTTCAGAGATGCTCTGTACCCTGTATGGATCATTAAATTCAACTCCCTGCTAATGAGCACCGTGGATGTCATGTATCACTGCACTGACCTCTGTGTGTATTTTCTTAACCAAAACAAATTCTCTCTGTCAATTTTGCATTCAGTACCATCAGAGGTTGTTGTAGCAATACATTACCCTTCCTTTCCACAGCTTAGATATAAATACCATTTATTCAGTGGATTTTATATAAATCTACAGACTACATTATATTTATGCCACCTCAAAACATGAGGATTAATCAAATACTTAAATTTCTCCTGAAGATTACATTTACAACTAGTTACTACACGTGAGGCAGATGTGTGTGGCAATTACATTTACAGACAGCACATCTGAAGCAGATGTTGGCACACTGCAGAGGGGAGTGGCACAGCTGATTACAGTTGACAGGTAAAAGGTGTTTTAAGGCCCTCATTATTGCAGAAGAGTTACAAAATGTGAGTAGCCCTTTTAAATCATATTTTAATGGTGTCTGCTGTGAGAAATCCCATTGCCATGAGCATCCCGTATGTGTGTTCCATGAATCCTGTGCAGTTCTTTCACGCGGTGCTGTACAAAGGGGCTGTTAGTAACTGCAGCTTTCCTTTCCAGATCCTGTCCCCCCTTTCAGATGCCATCTTGGCTGAGAAGACAGTGACAGTGCTGGACGAGAAGGTGACAATCACTGACCTGGGAGTGCAGCTGGTGACAGGGCTGTCCCTCTCTCTGCAGCTCAGCCCGGGCAGCAACAGGGCCATCTTTGCCACTGCAGTGGCACAGGAGCTGCTGCAGTCCCCAAAGCAGGTCTGTGCCCAGACACACACACACCTTTTCTGTCCCATCCAGCACCCTCTGGATCCCAGGATATCCTGCCATGTTCAGCCTGTCACCACAGGTATCCAAATCACCCCTTTCATTCCACCTGTACACGAGAAAGTGCCTCATGTTGTGCCAGACTCTTCTCCTTTAGTCACTTCCTGTGAGCACTTTAAGAAGTCAGGGAGCATCCCTTTCATTCTGATTCATTACTAGAATGTGAATCAGCATCACTGACTCATTTCCTGATTCATGATTTCATAAACCATTTTTTTCCCTTATTACCCTTAGTTCCTTTATTAGGGAACCAACAGTTACCAAGGGCTTTTGGACTTTGCCATGGCCTCATCAGTCCCTGCTTGGTATTTGTCCTTGTGCTTCTGTACACATTTGAAATGTAAACTTGTTTTTCCAAACCAAATCCATCAGTCTGGGACTTTCATCAAGGATACACTGCGCTCTTAACACTTGAGCATGTTCTGAGTTTTAAAGGCAAATGGCATCCCCATTTGAAGTTTGGCCAACTGCTGAGGTACTTTAATTCATCATGGGCTGAATTAAGATCCCCATTTTCCTTGGGATGCAGGATGAGAAATAATGCAGAGCTGCTGTCGTTATAGGGTGATAAAAATGTGTAGTGTTCCAGGAGTGAAGGAATCGATGGCAGGCAGGTGGAGGGAAGGCCAGTGAGCTCATCCATGGCCCAGGGGGTTGGACAAAGGGCCCTGAGGCCAGCCCAGGGGCAGGGCTTGGTGCCACTCTGCCCCACTGTGTGCCCAGGGGCAGGGCTTGGTGCCAGTCAGCCCCACTGTGTGCCCACGGGTAAGGGCTGGTGCCAGTCAGCCCAGGGGCAGGGCTTGGTGCCATTCTGCCCCACTGTGTGCCCAGAAATGGAGTCTGGGCAGGTCCTTCCTGCAGGGCTGCAGTCAGGGATCCACAAAAACCAGAGAGGAAACTCTGTGCCCCCCACACTGGCAGGGCTGGCTCTGCTTTCAAAGGCAGCTGAGTCCCTCCAATGCTCAGGACGTGATTTTCAGAGCAGTCCCTATAAGCAAAGCAATGCAAAATTATTAAATGATTATGCAGGTTTAAGCAACACAGTGGGAGGATGAGAGTTGATGACATAAATTCTATGCAGCCTTCAAGAAACAGTCAAAGATTAATAAACACAAAGCTGGGATTTATGACAGTGTCAGCAAAGTCTTAGGGCTCTGGCCTGAAATAGAGACAGAAGCAAATCTCCCATTGAAGCAGGGGGAGCTTTGTGGCTCGGAGGATTTCGGAATCAGGCCAGTAGAATCAGCACCCTGCAGTCCCACAGGACTGGAAGCTTATTTTCCATGCTCTGAACAGGTGAATGACTTTGTGCTGTGAGCACTTTAAAGGATAACGTGTTTGTTCTCTGTACATATGTGGAGTTAAAATGTAAATGCTGTCTGTATGAAAAACTGCTTATTTACAGAAACAGGACTTTGATATTCACAGTGTTCACAAGTTGATTTGTTGGATGGGTGGCTGTCTGTCTGTCAGACTCTCACAGCAAGGTGATCCCAGCTCTGACCATAGAAAAGCTCATTTCAGACAGTAAAGAATCCACAGATGGAGCCAGGTCTGTCTGGTGGGGATTCTGCAGTGCAGATACCCCAACCAGGACAGCTCAGACCATCAGAAGCAAGAAGAGAACTTGAATTTTATCTGTAAAAATCAATGTAGGAATACAAAGTTGTTTTTCAGGTGCCACAACAATTTTCAGTAGCCATTTGAGAGTCTTTAGAGGACCTGATTTTCAGAAATGGGTGAGCACATGTTTTCTGAAATTCAAAAATACTTTAAAATGTTTCAAGTCAGAAGCCAAAAGTCAAGGATCCCAGGAAAGCTGCAGCATGAGGCATGTTCTTAGTACCCAGGTCAGATGCATTGGCATTCAGTGAAAGCCTCCATGCACACTGCAGCACACAATCTGCATTGCTGTGACACAAGATTAAACTTTATTATTGTCTTGCTTTTAATTGCTAACAAGCGTAAAAATTGCCCTGGCTGTTTTCTAAAGAAGCAACTGATTGGTTTCCTCTACTTATACAATCTGCTAATTTAATTTGAGAGACAGGAATCAAGGAGTGAAGGTGTGGAGTCATGTGTGGACCTGTTTGCTGCATTAGCCATCTTTTAACATGTGCTTTGTGTAATGAGAGGAGACTTCGTATTTTAAGCAGTTTAGAAATAATGTTGGGTTTTTTTAATGTAAATACACAACAGTAAATGATCTCAGTCACTGGTAATGCTCCCTGACATGCAATTTATTATGGTGCTGAAGTAGATTCTGCAGAGCCCAGGGGATACAGCTCCTTTAAGCACCTTTGTGGAAACCAATCTTATTATCAACAAGTGTTTTAGATTTCTCTTCACACCTTGGCAAGATATTAATTTCACTGCTCTCCCTATTTATTTCTGTTCTGATCACTAATGGTGTGAGGATCCTGTGAGGAGGAGGGAGCAGACCAGAGCAGAGCACATTTCCCTGAGGATCACTCTGAGTGGGTCTGTGTTTGTTTTATGTATTACAGGAAGCAGCCATCAGCTGCTGGATCCAGTTCAGTGATGGATCTGTCATGCCCCTGGATATTTATGACTCCAAAGACTTCTCCTTGTCAGCCACCTCTCTGGATGAGAAGGTGGTGTCCATCCACCACGACCCCAAGTTCAAGTGGCCTGTGATTGCCGCTGAGACCGAGGGCCAGGGCACGCTGGTGAAGGTGGAGATGGTGATCAGCGAGTCGTGCCAGAAATCCAAAAGGAAGAGCATCCTGGCTGTCGGGAGTGGCAGCATCAAGGTCAAGTTTGGGCAGAGTGACGGCAGCCCCAACGCCAGCGACAGCAAGCACAGGGGTGTCCAGCTGGAGGGCGACCGGCGCCACAAGGGCCCCTGGCAGGAGAGAGGGGACGGGCACTATTCCAGCTCCTCCATGGGCCACGAGCAGGGCAGGGCCGCCACCACGCACAGGTCTGTTCTGAGCAGGAAGGAGGACAGGGAGAGCCTCCTGGACGATGCCAGCCAGAACGTGCCCCTGGACTTCACCAGCTTCCCCGCCCAGGTGGATCTGCCCAGGGCCGCTGGGGACACCGAGGACAGCGAGCTGGTGCCGTCCCCCCGCGGGCTCAGCGACCTGGAGATCGGCATGTACGCCCTGCTGGGCGTCTTCTGCCTGGCCATCCTGGTGTTCCTCATCAACTGCGTCACCTTCGCCCTCAAGTACAGGAACAAGCAGGTTCCCTTCGAGGAGCAGGAGGGCATGAGCCACTCTCATGACTGGGTGGGGCTGAGCAACAGGACAGAGCTGCTGGAGAATCACATCAACTTCTCATCCCAGCAGGATGAGCAAATCACAGCCATCGACAGGGGGGTGGACTACGAGGAGAGCAAATACCTCCTCAGCACAACTGCCACCAAAAACATCAACGGACAGTCCTTCAGGGCTCCTGAGTCCACGTTCAGCGAGGGCAAGGAACAGAAAAGTGAGCCAACCGCTTCTCCTACCTCCAAGAGGAAACGGGTGAAATTCACCACCTTCACCACCATCTCCTCTGACGATGGCTGTCCAACTGTCAACTCAATCCTGATGAGTAACGAGGATGACATTAAATGGGTCTGCCAGGACATGGACCTGGGGGAGTGCAAGGAGCTTAAAAACTACATGGAGAGGTTACACGAAAACGCGTAATGAGACACAAAAGACTTTTTTGGTTTGGTTTGTTCGTTTGTTTGTTTTTCACTCACCTTCTGCCTTTAATTTTGGGTAGTGGGGCAAAGTGTTGTATTCTGACAGGAATCAGCTGGTGGATAATTACTCACTGGAGCCCCAAGAAGCCACCCAAAAGCAGCTGGGAGAGCAGAGATCCTGGACAGCTGTTAAAATTCAAGTCCTCTCTGTGCTCAGAGATGGAAGTGAGAGATGTGTGTGGGTTTTTGATACACGATAACATGAAAAAAAACTTAGAAAAATAATACAGTCTCATTCTCTGTGCTTTCCCAGGAAATCAATAAATATAACAAACTCCAGTGCAGTTTGGATAATACAAAGCTCACACAGCTCTGCTGTTCGATATTGCAAGCTTTGGTTAAAAGCAAGAGATTGGTCTGAGAATAAATAGATCCATGAGAAGAGCATGTCGTTCAGGCCACGTGCAGAGAATATCCATCCAGGAACATTCATTTAAAGCTGACAAAAACCAACAGTGAATGAAGCAGCTCCCAGAGCTGAGGAGTCATGATTTCCAAAGAGTCTGGAGGGGATAAAGGCGTAACTGGGCTGTTTACAAACCAGCATGTTTGCCTCCCAAGCATTGACAGTGGATACACAGATACAGTTCAAACTGAAACTCTCTTTTTAAGTAGATGCCAAGGTCATAAACTTTGCCAGCCAATTTTGGGTATTTGTTAATTTGTAAAATAGGAGAAGATATGATCTATACTCAGACTATCACTCATCCTAAGGAGGGTCTTTTGGAAAGTTTGAGAGAATGAGCTATTTTTAAAAGCCCGCTTTGTTTGATTGTCCTGTTTTGGATTTGTATTCCCAGCCCTTTCCCTGGAGCTCCCCATCTGGTATCCTGAGGGCACTTCCCAGATCAGTCAGCCTTGGAGCTGTGGTCCCTTCCCTTCCCTCCCGTGCACATCACTCCAGGGCTGCTCCAGCCGAGCACAGCCCTGCTGGTACCACGCTGTCCTTGCCTTCCCTGCTGTCCCTTCCCAGGGCTGTCCCTGTCGCTGGGCTCAGTGCCCCGTGTGCTGAACTGCCCCCAGCTGCCCCTCGCTCCTTCCCCTGCCCTGGGGAGCTGGGGGTGTTCAGCTCCTTGTGCCCCCCATCCTTAGCCCAGCACATTCAGAGGGCACTGGGAGGTCACAGGGAGAGCTGCACGTTCCACACTGAACCCTGCCCAGCTCAGCTCAGCAGATAGCGTTTGTTTCTCCCAGGGGTGATGGTTATCTTCTGTTTTCTTGATAAGGATGTACATAGAGTAGGATTTCAGTGACTACCCTTCCAACCCGACGTGCCCTCCAGCCTCAAACCAGGACATGTCTTGTGAGGTCCAACAGCAGCCTCCAATGGCCAGTGGCAAAGTGCCAAAGCACTAGCTAAAATCCAGGTCATGGATTTGATATAGAAAAATATTTCAAGCTCCCCTTTCATTTTCTGGAGTCAGTCCTTGCCCCCTTTTTGTTAAGTCTTCCAAGATTGAATCTAGGTTGCTCAGTTTAATACACACCCGCCCTCCCACAAACACTTAGATTGAATCCCTCTATATTTAGAATGTACTGTAGATTGTAAGAATGTAATATATATATTTATAAACATGCCAACTGTGAATAAAATTTGCATTTTAGTGGCTTCATCTTTTTTTCCTACTCCGCACGCCTCTTTCCTTTGGCTGTCAGAACGTTCACCCTGAGGAGCCTGGCAGCAGTACAGACAGAGGGCTTTGATGGATGCAGGAGGCACAATCCACTCACAGAATTGTATTGGCAGTGCTGGGGGACCACAGGCAGCACCAGCAACCTGTCATGCTACAGATGTATGTGCACCGAGTCACCCTAACAAGATTTGGAACTATTTGCAAATAAATCCACGTGCTTTATTTCTAGCCTGAGAGCCCAGTATGTGAGTTTGTGGGTTTGGGGTCTGCTTTTCTCCTCTGGGAAGATCCACTTTTGGCTATGCACCTTCTAAGGGAGCAGGTGAGTGGACAGAGCCAATGTGCCCAAAACTTTGGAGATCAGATGGTCTTTGCTTTCTTACAGCACCTCTGCTCAAGGCCTGGATGACCCAGGGCAGGACGGGGTGCAGCAGTGAGTGCAGGACCAGTGCAGCCGTGACAGCACAGGACCAGGTGCAGCAGTGAGGACAGGACAGTGCAGGCTCCAGACAAGCTCTGCCTGAGCTCCCAGGTGAGGTGAGCAGCCTTGGAGCTGCAGTACAGACAGGCAGCCTCCCCAGGTCCCTAGCAGGTCCAGCCCAGCCTTGCCTCCAGCTCTGGGGCTATTTTGGGTGCTTTTTGCACATCAGGACGTGGTGTCTGCAGTGAGGCAGGCAGGGTGACGGTGCCCAGGTGTCTCTGGAGCCCAGGTGTGAGTGCAGGTTTGCCTCCCCAGCGTGTGGCCAGGCCCCTCCTTGGGAGGAGCAGGTACAGACTGTGCTGGGAGCAGCCTGTCACCCTGCTCTGCCCAGAGCTGCCTGCTCCATCCCATTGCTGCTCCATCCCGTTCCTGCTCCATTCCATTCCTGCTCCATCCCGTTCCTGCTCCATCCCATCCCTGCTCCATCCCATCCCTGCTCCATCCCATCCCTGCTCCATCCCATCCCTGCTCCATCCCATTCCTGCTCCATCACATTCCTGCTCCATCCTGTTCCTGCTCCATCCCATTCCTGCTCCATCCCATTCCTGCTCCATCCCGTTCCTGCTCCATCCCATCCCTGCTCCATTCCATTCCTGCTCCATCCCATTCCTGCTCCATCCCATCCCTGCTCCATCACATTCCTGCTCCATCCCATTCCTGCTCCATCCTGTTCCTGCTCCATCCCATCCCTGCTCCATTCCATTCCTGCTCCATCCCATTCCTGCTCCATCCAATCCCTGCTCCATCACGTTCCTGCTCCATCACGTTCCTGCTCCATCCCATCCCTGCTCCGTCCCATTCCTGCTCCATCCCATTCCTGCTCCATCACATTCCTGCTCCATCCCATCCCTGCTCCATCCCATCCCTGCTCCATCCCATTGCTGCCTCAGCTGCCTCTGGGGAACAGCAGCCACTAACCCAAGTTGCTCTGGTAGCACAAAGCACAGAGATGTGCTCAGAGCACAAACAGCCTCCAGCTGCAGCACTGGGGATCCTGGCAGCAGATCTGTGCCTGCTCAGAGCTGCCTGTGTGTGCAGCAGCTGGAACTGGCCACTCTCATAGGGCAGTGCCATAAATAATGCAGTTTATTTCTAGTGATCTTTCCCATGGAGCTCACAGTGCTCTGAGCAAGGTGTGTTCCTTACTGACCTGGTGCTGTGCCCAGAGTCACTGCACATCTGTGACAGAACCCCTCTGTGCAGCATCCTGAGAGTGACCTGTGGCCACCTGTATGCAACCAAACACCCTAATTAATCTGCTAATTAGCAGAATACATCGAGTTCCTGCTGGGATTTTTGTATATGTGTGTCTTTGGGAGGGGATGTTGTGTACATTCCCTTTTTGCACTGCACAGGTCCCACACTGCTGAGCAAAGCCCCCTGCACCCTGAGCATCCCAGGAGGAATTCCGTGTTTTAGGCAATCAGCTGAGATCCCAGCTGGCAAACGGGGTCCTAAATCCTGTTTCCCATCACTAAAGCAGTGCTGGTGTTGATGTGCTGCACACACACAACGTTCTGCAGCTGTGGCTCCCACTGGCAATCTCCTGAACCTGATAAAGAGCCCTGCTGACAGCAGGCACTCTCCCGTGAGAGTTATTAATTACCTTATTGTTTTCTTCTGTGCAGTTGCCTCTTGTTTTCATGTTTGAGTCTCTCTTCCTGTGAGCAGACTGATTGAGGCATGTTAACAAAAAAAAAAAAGGAGATTTATCTGATACAGTTTGGTTCTTTTTAGAGACTTTATGCATGAATACAATCAGGAGTAGAAACTCAATGCTCCTATAAATCAGGTAAGCTGGTTCTTTACTCTCTTCTTTCATTTTAAAAGCTTCCCTTTCAGCCGTCTTAAATATATGGTGGTTTAGACCCAGCTGCATTAAACACCAGTGAGTTCGGAGTCTGAGCAATGCAGGTAAATAACTGGTTTGAAACAAGACTTCTCTGGAGTTGACTTCAAAAACCAGAATAGGAATTCAATCTCTGTGCAGCCTGCACCAAGCAGCTCCAGAAGCCACTTTCACACCTCGTTTGGGTAATGAATGGGATGTAAATGAAAGGAGCACCCCGGAGAGGCTTTAGCTCAGCTCTGCGTGTGCTCTCAGCTGTGCTGTGGGAGCTGCTGGTGAGCAGTGCAGCCTGGCAGAGCCTTCCTCCCACCCGTGGCACTGAGTGAGGGAGAGCCTGGCTGGGCTCCTGCTATTGATCACAGTCCAGCGAGCATCACTGAGGAATCAGCCCGGGGAAGGAGCTGCCGCTGCCAAATGGTGCGTTCAGAAACTGCCTCCAGCATTTCAAAAACTCCCAGAGATGAATTTATTTAGTCCTGAAAGCCCAGGACCTCTGTCACACATTCCTACATGTTCATTGTGGTGCCAGAGCCCGTCCCTGAGCGCTGCAGCCACACATCAGTGCCAGCAGAGCAGTGCCAGCAGCGCTCAGAGCTGTCCTGCCGTCCTGCTGTCCTGCTGGCAGCCCTCCCCAGCACAGGGGCTCAGCCCAGGGGCTGCCAGGGGGACAGGGGTGTCCTGAGCACAGGGGTGAGCACAGGGGTGTCCTGCACAGGGGTGTCTGAGCACAGGTGAGTCCTGCACACAGGTGTGAGCACAGGGGTGTCTGAGCACAGGTGAGTCCTGCACACAGGTGTGAGCACAGCGGTGTACAAGGTGCCAGCCTGAACTCCCCATGCAGCAGCAGCCATCCCTCCCTGCCCTGTCTGGCCGCAGCTTGAGCAGTCCCCTGAGCGCAGGAGAGCTCTAAACCAAGGTTGGGTATCACTGCAAAGTGCTGAGGAGACAGGATTTGTGTTCTGCTTCCAGTTCATTTCTGTTTGAAAGCTCCCAGGTGGGCCCTGCCTGTGCCCTTACCCAGCCATCTGCTTAAGCACCTCTCTGAGCAGCGTTTGCCTGCCAACACCCATCACCTTCCTCATGCAGAAATAATGCTCCTTCCACTGGAATCAGGGATGTGCTCTTTGGAAGCTTAAACAGGTGAAGCTCCAAGCTGGCAGCACTAATGGCCTGAGAGGAGCAGAGCACCTGGGCCCTGCTCATCCTCAGAGCATCACAAGGGCCAAGGTCACTGGAGTCAAGCAACGTGCCTGAAACAGGATCATTTTCTCCCTTCTTGCTGATGTGATATGAAGACCTCTGTCAACAAATGCTTCATTATGCAGGCTCCCCGCTCCAGCTCCGTGAGGAGCAGCAAATTAAGCAGCCCACGGATGTAATATTAATGGCTGGAGAAGCAGCAGTGCTGCTGTGCCTGTGTGCACTGCCAGTGCTCATTAGGAGATGCCAGCGCACGGCCAAGGTGCCTGCTGGATTGCACAGGACAGGCTCTGCCCTGGCAGCCTGCAGGGACGCCAGTGTCACATTGGTTTGCACAGCCCCAGCTCGTGGCTCCCTGCTGGACTGCTCTGGGTGCTCACGGGGGTCCTGCAGGCTCCTTTCTGCAGCCACAGACCCTGCTCCAGCTCTGCTGGGTGTCAGCTCTCTGTGCCTGAATTCCTCAGCTCTCTGTGCCTCAATTCCTCAGCTCTCTGTGCCTCAATTCCCCATCCTGTCCATGCTGGTTCCGGCTCTCTGTGCCTGAATTCCTCAGCTCTCTGTGCCTGGATTCCCCAGCCCTGTCATGCTGCCTGGCCCTGCTGGGTGCCACCATCTCCCTGTGGCACTGGCATGCCCAGGTCAGTGTCCCCAGCAGCAGAAGGCTGCAGCTCTGAGGTGTAACAGGACTGTGCTTGTTCATGTTCAGGCCTGTGTTCCTGGTAACTAAATTAGAGCCTCCTAGAGTCAGTTAATGCACTAATGACAGAAAAGGCAATCCAGGGAGCTTCACTGCTCAGCCCTGCTAATAGGAGGCTGCAGAGATGCCTGAGTGCTATTGGCAGCGTTTTCCTGAGCTCAGTGAGGGCAGAGGGGAGCAGAAATAAGGACAGAAGGAAGGGGCTGTCCTTGCACCCTCCCTGGTCAGCACAGAGTGCCTGGGTGCAGCCCAGCCTCCCCTGTCTCCATGAGGAGCTCACCCCCTGTATCTCCTGCCTCCCTATTTCCTCAGCAAACCCTTTGTCTGATGTCTGTGGGCACACATTTTCCATCCTGTTCTCATCAATCCAACCCCTAAATCACCGTGCTCCTGTTGGCCATGAATAACTTTTTACAGCTTTCTTGCATCACTCCCCTCTCCCAGGCCCAATCAATAGCTTTGCTTTTAGAGTTTGGCATTCCCTCCTGTGCTGCCCAGCAGGACACCAAGGTCAGAGCAGTCCCTCTTGTGTTCCTGCCTTCAGTACGTGCTGCCAGCCTGCAGAGGATTCTGCAACAGTGGAAAATCCTGTCTATTGATCAGCTCTGGACCAGGCTCTCCACACAGCCTTGGCTTTAACACTCAGGAATTGTCTGTGCAAGAGCAGCTGATGCAGCTCGAGGGGCATTTTTGGCAGGCTGCAAGTGCAGGATCAGAAGGATTTTTCTATTGCACTGCACAGTCCTTGCACAACCACCCCAGCTCCTGAGGAACCATGGGATTTTAATCATCTCTTCTAATTGTTCTGTCCCCTCATCTTCTGCAGAGCTGCTGTCCCCCCCTCCCATTGCACCATGAGGAGGGGCTTTAATCGCAGGGGTGCTCTTTACCCCAGCTGTAACATGGTCTGTGAGCTGCTGGGAATGAGTGCTGCAAAGAGGGAGGACAGACAGACAGACAGGCTGAGCATCACCACACAAATCAGCCTCAAACCTGGGAAATTTCCAGCTTTAGAGCAAGAGTCGGGACACGCTACTGAGAAATCTGCAAACAGCTAAATTTTGCCACTCTGATGCTCCTAAAGAAAATAACATCATCTCCTCCTTCGGAGTCTCACCCTTACATCTTGGAAGGCTGGTTCAGCTTCTCACCCTCCCCTGCAGTGCCCTGGGCTATAAACAGCCTCTCCTCCCTGGTGTGGGCTCCTCCGGAGGGGAGGCACAAAGGGAAAGCAGCAGAGAGGGGCAGAAAGGACCCACAGCGACAGGGGTGGCAAACCCCAGTCCCCAAGGGAGATACCCAAACCCCCGAGAGAGATGCCCCAGTCCCCAAGGGAGATGCTCTCCTCTCACACCCATTACCGGTATCAGCTGCTGTGGCTGTGGATGCAGTAAGGGCTGGGAGATGCTGATTTTCTATCCCAAGGCAGCAGGAGGCCCTGAACAGCTCACACTCCTGTATTTCTGTGGCTGTAAATACACACGTGGGTGCCTCAGGTACATCCAGCACTGCCTGCCCTCCTTTCTGCCTCTAACTCATCCCTTGCTTACTACAGCTTCCCCACCCCCACTTGAATATTTTCACTTACTGTCCCTTAAAGACCAGAAATAGCTTGTCAGCTTGAGACAGCTCTTGAGAAGTTTAATTTTCCTAATGCTTGTTGGAAATCCCCTTTCTGAATCTGCAGGAATATTAAGGTTCTTACCATGAGCTGGGCACAGAGGGAATTTGCAAGTAAAGCTGGCAGGGAATTGCAGCTGGGTGAGGAGAGGCTGGATGGGGCAGGATGGGCTGGGAGAGGCAGGATGGACAGCAGGGTGTCCCCAGCCATGCCAGCACTGAGGTGCCCATCGTCCTGCCCTGCCCTGTGCCACGGTGGCACCTCTGTGTCCCCAGCCATGCCAGCACTGAGGTGCCCATCGTCCTGCCCTGCCCTGTGCCACGGTGGCACCTCTGTGTCCCCATCCGTGCCAGCTCCTGGGCTGTGCTGCTCACACAATGGGCTCTGTTAAGGGACCTGGAACGAGCTCCTGCATTATTCACTGCATTTATTGGGATACAATATTTGCAGCCACTTCATTAAATTCTCTTACAATGTCCTGTCATTTTCCCCTGTCTCCCTGCCAGTGCCTGGCTCGCACAGATAATGCAGCAGCAACAATGTGGGGTGTGGGGAGGTGGGGAAATGGATTTGTTTTCTATAAAAGAGGAGAGCTGGGAATGATTTCACTCACTAATCTGAGGATTCTATCTCTCTCTTCCCCTTTTCCTCTCCAAAAAAAAGAAAGCAAAAAGAGAATGAGCTTGGCACACATAATTTTTGGGTAATCGATCCAGGCAGTGAATACTCAGGGCAATTAAGTCTGAGCAAAGAGAAAAGCCTCCAGCCTTACAGCCTGGGAGGGGTGTGCACAGCACAGGATACACAAACACTGATTTCCTACACGGAGCAATGAGCCCCTGCCCCCCTCACCTTCCAGGGTGCTCATAGTGCAGCACATCAGCCTCAATAATTGTTTCTTTTTCTTTTTAGCATTCCAAGCTGTGCTGTGAGGAGGGGCTGATGGAGCACACGCTCTCCTGGCTCAGGCCCTGCTGCTTGCCTGGCACTGCAGCAGTGTCACAGCTGCCAGGGATGGCAGGAGCCTGCTCCAGGTGGGGCTGCACATCGGGAGACTGGCTCAGCATCCAGACTGTCCAGTGAGCCGCAGGGATGGGGAAGAATAAATGGAGTTTTATGCAGTGCAGTTCAGAAAAATCAACACACTGCAGTTCCTCCCAGGTTAGAGGGGTTTTTGGTTTTTATCCTGTGCACCCAGTGTTTAAGGTGAAAGGGTTGCATTTGAGCCCCTTGGCTGCATTTGGAGCAGCTTCACAAGGTCTGCTCTCCTCCAGGCTCTGCTCCCATCCCTTGGGGCTGCGCTGGCACAGCCAGGAGGGATCTCTGTCTGCAGGTGAGGCTCTGCAGCCACACATGCTGTGCATGAACACAGAGTTCATGGATTGCAGTGACAGAGGCAGCCCTCGGTAACTGTGTGCAAACCAGGTTTCACCTGTTTGCCTGTGCATTTGTCTCTCCCTTCATCATCCAATGCCAAACACCTGAGGAAAGGTCAGCCCTGACTTGGAGAGGAAAGCAAACAGCAAACAGTGGAGATGGCTGTGGGGTGCAGAGCTCAGAGCAGTCAGCTGTGATTGCAGGGACAGAGGTGCCCTGGGGCAGGCGGGGACCGTCCCTGGGACAGAGGTGCCCTGGGGCACACAGGCTCTGCCCTCTGCCCTCTGCCCGCACAGGAGCCACAGAGGGGGAGCCTCAGCCCAGAGCACAGGAGCTGTCACACAGCTCAGTGCCAGCCTGCCTCGGTGAGTGTGGGACACAAAGAGCACTTCTGGTGGTGGGAATAGTAAATACCTGATGATTTGTTTTCTCTGGTAGCAGCATTAACAAAAGCTTGCCATTGCCGTGTGCTTTTAATGAGTCAAGCAGTGGCGATGGAGCCGTGTTTGGAATAATTCTGTGTTTTCTCAGGAGAACGCTGAGCCCCAGCCTTAACCTTCCCAGCAGTTCATGGCACTTGCAGCTGAGTTATTTGATTAAAATATTATTTTTACCAGCGCCTTGAGAGTGCTGCACAATGTGATTTATGCTCATTGTCAGGGTGTGTTTGTTGAGGCTCTCACACAGAATGAACTCTCCATTCATTGGCACTGATGCCAAGGGAACTGCTGTATCCCAAAACAATGGGGCAGAACGTGCAGAAACCCTTCTGCTCGTGCAGCTGCATCCAGTGGGAGTCACCTTAGGGAGTCAATCTGCATCCTCTGCACTGGGATTGCAGCCCACAGTTGTGCCCAGTCCCTGGAGGAGGTCAGAGTGCATTTACATCAAGGGCCGCTCTGTTCTCCTCCCTCCCTGCACATGAAGCAGCAAGGCTTTATTTCAAATATGTTCCTCTTGCTCAGCCCTTAATGGCTCGAAGTTTTATTATCATTTATTATATATATAATATATATAACATATAAATATATATTTATAAATATTTATAAATAGAAAATATTTATATATAGTATATTTATAAATATTAAACATTATATAATAGCTATAATATTATACATTATATCTATTTATATAGAAATATTATATATATAATGTATATTATATAATATTTAATATTTGTAAATGTATTATATATAAATCTTATAATTTTAAATATTTATAAATGCATATATATTATATATATGTATATATAATATTTTTACATCTTTTTTAAATTGTTTTATTCCATGAGGAATAATCTGACTTACTTTCTCTAACTTTCTAAAGCAGAGCTGCTGCACAAATCCTCCCCAGTAGTACAGCCAGATTCCCCAACCTTTCCCAGAAACTCTTGTGCTGCAATTTGCCTTTAAAGGCTCCCCAGCCCACAGGAGGGTGCAGCTGATGCAGGGAAAGGTGCAGCCTGTGCAATAATCCTGGCCCAGCCAGCCCAGAGGGTCAGGCAGTGGGAGCAGTGCAAGCTGCCAAGGCTGGGACAAGCAGGATTGATGGAATTTTTAAAGTGATTTCAGGTGAATTCTTGCCTAAACCCGTTTTTAAAAGCAAAAATAAAAGCCAAGCTGTGAAGCAGCTGGGAGCTGTAAGGGATGCAAAGGCCACCCTCAGGCCGTGAGCTTTGCTGTGTGGCTCACGTTGAATTGGAGCTCTGAAATAACAGTGGGAATTTCAGTGGCAGGGATTCACTTCTGAAGCACTAGAGGAGCATTTAGTTTCAATGAGTGATGAAACCTGACTGAATCAGACAAATGAAATAAGTGACCTCTGTCTGGCAAGGTTATCCTTGTGGCTGGACTTTCTTAAGCAGATTTGAAGTGCACAGAAATAGGAACTGTGAGTAAGAAGCACATTAAAATGTCATAAAAGGGGGTGCCCAGGCTCAGGAGCAGGAAGGGTTAAAGGGTGCCCATGGGGTGAATGCTCTCTCAGGTCAGGTGCCCACAGCTTTGATTTCTCAGTGCCCAGATGTCCTCTGCTGGTCTAATTAAAATGTATTGTTTAATTTCAAGCACATGTTTTAAATTAGCTTAATGGCAATGCTCTAGGGGAAATGAATTTCTAGAGTCATTTTTCCAGCCACTGGACAAAAGTGCTGGCCTGCATTTTTTGGAAAGGATGTGAGATTTGAAGTGCCCTCCATATTTGCTACCTAAAAGAGATGTCACGGGAATGGCATGGAATAATTACTTGATGAAAATATGCTTCATTTAGAGAGAATTAAATTGCAGATGATTTGAAAAATGTTAACTGTTTCTTAAAACATGAGGGTTCCTGTTTTTTAGTACAGTTTGCTCCTATATTGGTGACGGTGGGAATTTTCATTTTAATACGTGTCTGCTTTGTGTAAAATTCTCAATGCAGTTGGGGCCCTGAAGGGGGTGAGGGTTTGGCTCTGTGTCAGAATGAAAGGCCCTGAGGAGCTGTGGGACAGGACAGGGCTGCAGGGAGCTGCTCCCACACAAGGTTTGAGTTTCAGACATTAAAGGAACTGGGCTGGGACCAGGCAGGCGAGGGAGGGTGGAAGTGAAATAAATTCTGCAGTGATGAAATTACTTTGGACAACTTAATGAAAAAAACCGCTCAGATCCCACTGAGCCATTAAATGACTGAATTCCACATGGAAGCACCCATCTCCTCTGACAAGCCTTTGACAAAACTGTTGCTTTATTTTCATGGGGAGTGATTCCTGACCTGCAGATTAAAAAGACTGAGGGGAGAAAGGGGCACAAGGAGTTATGAGCCCAAGAGACAGCAGAAAATACATTGAAAATGAACACTGAGGTGCCTTTATTAATCCTAAAGGTACATTTGGGTGATACTGGGGCTAAATTGATGCTAAATGATTTGCAGAAGAGGCACAAATACTTTTAAATCTCCCAATGTACATTTTAACGTTTTTCTTTGCCATTTAAGCCCTGCTATGATTACAGCATCCCTTCGAGCAGCTGCCTGTTGCCAGGCTGAGCTCTGGGGCTCTGGCAATGGGAACCCATGGTCAGCACCCAAACCGGGCACACTGAGCCCAGCAGGAGCGTCCTTGGGGCAGGCTGGCCGGGGAGGTGTGGGAGCTGACCCTGACTGCTGGGCTGTGCATGCTTTGGGGTAATTTAATGAAATCCTAATGCCATGGCTGGGTCTGTGCCCCCGTTCTGGCTGTGCCAACGGGGAGCAGCATTGTGGGACCCTGCACAGGTCCTGCCCCTGCATCCCACGGCAGAGCTAACTGCAAACAAAATGCATGTCATGGCATTAATTAACAGCGCATTCCAAGGTCCTGGCATGCAGGAGCAGCCGTGGGGTGGGTGCACAATGGAGTTTTTCCCTGCAAACAGAACAAATGCTATTTTTGGAGCTGGAGCTGCATCTCATCGAGGTGTGCTTTGCTTCAAAGCTGCCTGGGTAGGAGTGGGGCTTTGAAGGGGAAGATAAATACTGTAATTAGGGCTGCAGGACAACAAAAGGATTATTCTTACCTATAAAATCATTTGAGTGAAGTTGCTGCAAAGATAATTACACCCAAAACTGCTTGCATGGGTCTCATATTTTCCTTACAAGGACTTACAAGACTCATTGAATATTTATAGGCCTGGAACATGAGACTGGGTGAAATGCAAGCCATAAATCCGGGCGCATTTATGATGAAATTCCTGCAGTTGCTGGCCAGGCTTGGTGGCAGAGCAGAGCAGAGCTGTGCTGGATGTGCCTGGGCAGTGCTGGGGCTGCCTCCTTTATTTTCCTGTTGGTGCTCCTGCCACTGCTCCCCCATGCAAATGAGCATGCTGCTCCCCAGATGCAGATCTCATATTTAGAGATTAAATACAGCCTGAAAAATCATATGTTAATTACATTCCGAGGGTGTAGCAGAATTTCTCACTTGAACATATTTTGTTTTGCTGGGAATAGCACAAATTCCAGATCAATATATTTATAGTTGGTGCTCAGTAATAAATGTATCAGGCTGCAGAAGCTTTCTGATCATTACTATTACTAATCACTTACATCAGCTCGGTGCTCAGGCTTCTATCCCACACTGTGGATTGGTTTATTTGCTTTTAAAAACCTGCTTTTCTCAGAAGGTAACCAATTCCATTGGAAGGGGAGGAGGAATGCCAGTCAAGCAGGGCATCAAAATGAGCTGGCAGAGATCTCTGAGAGGCTGTGAGGAACAGGACACCCTGAGGTTGGCTCAGGTGGTTGGAAAAGTCCCTTTTTATTCCCCATAAAGGTGCCCTGCCATGTGTGATGCTGGAAATGCACCTTGCAGGGTTCCCCTGCAGTGTGTGCAGGGCCAGGAGCCAGCAGGGCACTCCAGGGATGGTGGGATAAATAAATGTGCTTGGGGGGGGTGCAGCAGGGCTGGGGCTTGAATCTCGGTTTGTTTGCCCTGGGGTTTGAATCAGGCTGGGTTTGTTTGCCCTGGGGTGTTACTGAAGGGCTGAGCAGCCCCAGCACAAAACAAGGAGGGAATTGGGGAGAAATCAATACACAGCACTCAAACTGCTTTCTTGTTTACTGTACCAGAACCTTGCAAAACATCAAAAATAGAGAGGAAAGCTTAAAACACACTGTGAACTTCATTATTACAGAGGAAAGTCTGACACAACAGCCACTGGATCAACAGAAAGCATTTCACAGGCTCTCCTTGGGGCAGGCTAGAGACCTACAAAGCAAACAGGTTCCCAAGAACCAGAAATTACAAATATGCCCCTCTTTTTTGTTTGGTTGTTGTTGTAGCTGTTTTTTGGGTTTTTTCCTCTAGCTGCAAGTCCTTTGATGAACAATTACAGACTCAGAGGTGTGTCCATGGTCCCTGGGCTGGCAGGGATGAGCAGTGTGGGCTTTGGGCAGAGCCCAGTCTCACTTTCAGAAAAGGCTGCTGCGTTGTATTGGAATAAATACATCCTGAAAAGCCACAAATAAGAACAAACAGTGCCAAAACACACAGCAAATACCTCCAAGCCCATCCCTTTGTACAGGTCTCATAAATCTTTCAATAAATAAGCAAATCACAGAGGTACCAAAGGAACTGGCAAAGCAAGAGGTAGTTTATGTAACCAAGCAGCTCTGGCACAGCTCTGGCACCTGGGCCAAGCTCCTGCCCTGTGCCAGGGGCAGAATGCAGGCTCAGGGGAGCTGGGCTGCTCTGGGGGGCTGCAGGAGCACCCTGTGCCCGTCCCTGTGCCCCTCCTTGTGCCCGTCCCTGTGCCCAGGCTGGCTCTGACCCCTGGGCTGCTCTGGGGGGCTGCAGGAGCTGTGCTGTCCAGAGCTCATCCTCTGCTCGTGCCCCTGGGCTGCAGCAGGTGTGTGAGTGCCCCTGGCTGTGGGCAGGGGCTGGCACTGCTGCAGGGTGGGAGGGAGCATGGGCACAGCATTCCCTGTGACCCTGTGTGCCAGGAGTGCCCTGGGATCACAGCAGCAATGCCCTGGCACTGCCCTGGCTCAGAGCAGCAATGCCCTGGCACTGCCCTGGGAGGGATCAGAGCAGCAATGCCCTGGCACTGCCCAGGGAGGGTTCAGAGGAGCAATGCCCTGGCACTGCCCTGGCACAGAGCAGCAATGCCCTGGCACTGCCCAGGGAGGGCTCAGAGCAGCAATGCCCTGGCACTGCCCTGGCACAGAGCAGCAATGCCCTGGCACTGCCCAGGGAGGGCTCAGAGCAGCAATGCCCTGGCACTGCCCTGGCTCAGAGCAGCAATGCCCTGGCACTGCCTAAGGAGGGCTCAGAGCAGCAATGCCCTGGCACTGTCCTGGCACAGAGCAGCAATGCCCTGGCACTGTCCTGGCACAGAGCAGCAATGCCCAGGGCTGCCCAGGGAGGGCTCAGAGCAGCAATGCCCTGGCACTGCCCAGGGCTGCCCTGGCTCAGCCTGGCCCTGCAGCAGCTCTGCTCTGGGCTGTTACTCTATTGAACAATTTCTGGCTGTTTTTAGAAAGAACCCAAGGAACCCCAGCCCGTTGCCATCACTAAAGGGCTCTGTGGCCCTGCCAGGTCACTGCAGTCTCTGCACAAGGCTCTGGTAGGTTTTCCTCTCCCCTTCCCAGGAGTGATGCTGCTCCACGTACTCTTTGGCCCTGGTCACAATTTCCTTTTCCAGAGTGGGGTCATTCATTAAACTCTTGGACAGTGTAACAAACTCCTAAAAAAGGTGAAAAAAAGAATCAGTTAAAATTTCTTTGTAAAGGTCCCAATGCTACTGCAGTAGCTGGTACTGTCCAACTGTGAGGCAATGCATGGAGCTGTCCCGAGTCCTTTCTCAAGGTCAGGTACCAGACTTTATTTATAAACAATGACTAATAAATAATAATTTTATTATTTTACACAGCCCACCAACTAAGACATTAAAATCAAAGACAATTCACATTTAATGACACAGAAATTGTCTGCCTACCCAATGGCTGAAAGCCAGGCTGGTTATAAATGAATTGCCTGTTCTGTAATCTGGCATCAGATGTTTGAGCTCAGCTCAGCTAAACTTTCACCTCATTGGTGCTGCACCCTCAGTGAATTTCATGGTAAGGCTAAAAAGTCCCAACACAAACCCAGTGTAAGGAAGGAGCAGCATGCAGCACCTGGGCAGGTACAGATACAGCAGGGTCAGCTCAACAAACACCAAAAAAACCCAAATATTCCCTTGAACTTCACTGGGCAAAATACCCAGAGAGCTCAGAGTTCACAAGTGTCCTCTGCCTGCTCCTCTGCCTCTCATTGACTCCCAGGCAAGAGAAATTGTGAACTTCAAACACCTGAAAGGAGATCTGATGTCTGAACTAATCTGTTCTGAGCAGCTGCTCTAATTTTCCATCAAGAGACAGCTTCAGCTTGATTGCAAATGTGCTCAGATGTGTGCAGAGCAGGGCTGGGTTCAGCTCAGAAAGCAGCTCTGGTGGCACTGGGAGATTGGGATAATGTGTTAGCACACAGTGAGGATCAGAGCATGGGGACAGGGGGACACAGAGGATCCATGATTTACACATAAATAATGCCAGCTGTGCAGGGAGATAGCCCAGCCAGGAGCAGAGTTCATCAGCATCAGGTTAGGGCCACAGCTGTCCTTGAACAGCCAAGCACACAAATGTCTAAATACCTGCACAAATGTCTAAATACATGAAAATCTAAACACACAGTGCCCAAATACCTGCACAGCTATGAAAGCTTTGGTTAAACTCTGGATTTTTGGGTGAATTTGCAGCTGTAGTGCACAATGCACAATGCAATGTGGCTGATGGGGAAATCTCTGAGCAGGGGATGATCCCTGCTTGGGCTCTGCCTGCCAGGACAGAGCAGCAGGAAAATTCAACACCCAGAGCCAGAGCCCTGCTGTGCTGGGGCTTGTACCCAGGTACAATGAGGAGATTTTCCTGACACAGGTGAGCAGTGAGCTCTCACTGTACACCAGGGCAGTGCTGGTTATGAGCTGGGCTCTGGGGAGCTGTGCCCACCCGCCTGACTGGTCTAACTGGGATCTCAGCCCTTCCCTGGGGGATTCTGTGTCTGCCAGGGCTCACCCAGCCCCACAGACACCACAGAAGGTGGGGAAGTCTCACCTGACCTCTGCTGCCTTCATCCACTTGCCTGGAAAGTCACAGTGATAAATACTGTTCCCACTGAACCACATCCCCAACTTTAATTTTATGCTCCTGTGGAGGATTTTATTTAAAGTAATGTTTTAAAGTAATTTATGTAAATTACCTAAGAGCAGAAGCAGCAATGTAACATTTCTTGACAGGTAGTCCTATTAGCATTCTTTTAAATTGTGGATATGGAGGACAAAAACTTGGAAACATGTAAATGATAGAAGAAATGAGATCCTTATTCACAGTTACAATACTCAGGGCTGAGGATAATTTCAGGAAAAAATGCCAAACTGAGTCCAAAGCCTTAAATTTGAGAAAATGCAGGAGAGAGAAGAAGCAAATGGAAAAATCCCAGGAGATGGCAAGTAAGGACATCTCAGCTTTATCCTCCTCCTCCTCCTCCCCCTGCAGTGAGAGCCCACAGTCACTGCAATCCCCTGGGAGCAGTGGGACACTCACTGGGATTTATTGGGTGTCACCCTGGAGCAGGGCCTGTGTCAGTGTGGGTGCTGAGTTCAGGGAGCTCAGGTGTCCCCCCTGCCCACAAGTGATTGAATTCCAGCTGTGGGTCTGAGTCTGGATTTGCAGCATGCAGACATGCACAGCTCTGAGCCCTGCAGGAAATGCAGCATTGCATTCTGCCTTTCCATCAGCCTGTGATACATGAACTGATTCCAGGGAGGTAACACACCTGCAGCAGCTGCTCTGCTCCATCTGGGATATTTGCACAAATATTTGTGCACTCCCATATTTTGTTGTAGCTTCAGTTTTGGTGAAAAGGGTCAAATGCACAAATGGCTTTCAGCAATAGGGCTAAGGGCATGGCTTGAGCAGCCCAAGTAAAGGAGGTGATCTCTGTCCTAACTCACTACCTGGGGCCATCCATGCTTCCACAAACCCTTACTCCCTCCCAGGAGTGGGGACAGTGAATGTGCAGGTGGAGCAGAGCACAGTGAAGGGCTGAGGCTCAGCTGTGACCACAACCCAGAGAAATGGGAGCAAATCCTCTCCTGTCCCTGCAGAAACTCTCACACTGCCCTTTCCATGGGCAGCTCCACACAAACACAGCAACATCCATAATGCAGCTTTCTCCTGGCAAATTGACCAATCATCCCTAAAGAAAATGTCAACTCCTCTGTGTCTCATCAAATAAATCCTGTCTGATATTTTGCAGAGACACAGAAACACAGGTACACAGGAGATAAAGCTGGAAATGAGTAAAACAGGGTGAAGAATTCCTCAATTACCACCAGAGCTGTGCTGGTGCCACAGCTCACACATAATGAAAATAGGATGCATGGTTAATATATTATTTATATCATGGAAATAAGTCTGCAATTAAAGCAGTTCAGAGCAGCTTGAGCAGGCAGAAGAAGGAGATCCCCAGGGAGGCAGAGGGCAGGTGTGCAGGCAGTGCCACAGGTACCTGGGGGCAGGTGGGGCCCTGTGTGCTGCCCCAGGGCTGGAACTGAGAGCTGGCACTGCCACAGCTGGCACAGGAGAGCTCTGGGGGGCACAGGAAAGCTCTGGAGGGCACAGGAGAGCTCCATGGCACAGGAAAGCTCCATGGCACAGGAAAGCTCCATGGCACAGCAGAGCTGCTGCTCCCAGCCCTCCAAACCCTCACAGGGGCTGCCCAGGTCCTTTCTGTCCCTTCTTAGTACCTTGGAGGTTTATTTGCCTCCTTCTCTTTATTTAGGTCCTTCTGTGAGCTCTCCCAGACATGGGAGCTGTAATTCTGAAACCCAGCCTGCTGAATAACTTCTTGTGCCTTCCCTTTTAACACAGTTTTGCATTATTTATTGCCCCGTTCTTATCTCTTACTTTTTTTACTTCAGGTCCCATTAACTCAGTGTCAAATATTCCATAAACTTGCAAATCCAAGCAGCAGCAGGATCAGCCCATGATTTCAGTGATGTGCACAGTGATGTGCAAAAATGATGGAGTGTCAGGAACAAAATGAGACATTTCCTATGTTCCCGGAAGCCACAGAAGCTCACTTCCAGCAGAAAAGCCAGCAGCACTCACCATTTACAACAATTCTCACTGCATAATGGCCAATTAATATCCCTCTAATTTGGCTTCCAAAAGACAGCAGGCACAAATGCTCCTACCCCAGGTACTGCAAAGCTTCCCCTCCTCAGATCAGAAACAGCTGAAAATGAGCAGTGCTTATAGAACCATACTTGAATTGGAAGAGATTTTCTAATAAAATCTTCAAAACCAACCAAGGGGATTCACCTTCCAGAAACACAACTTAATAGGATGCATTAATCACACAGTCCACAAAGTAAATAAATTAAGGTACATTCTCTACTTTGCAAAATTATCAAATAGTGAATTCTAGTATGTGTTTTTAATCTTGAGTTGGATAAAACTCTGAGGGAATCTTTTTCTGGGAGTCATTTTCCATGGCATACATGAATATGTAACAGCAGAGCCCTAATACAGGAAAATATGCTGGAATGAAAACTTCCAGCATTTAAAAATGGGTAGTGTTCCCTCTCTTCCCACTCTTACTTAACTTCCCTGAGACTTCATCCTAACACTTGGCTTAATTTTATCATTAATTTCTCTGACTGAGCAATATCTTGCCTCTAAAAATACTTTACATGAACAGTGCCTGCTAGAAATTACAGAAAATGTGTCATCTGCAGCTCCAGCTCATTCTCCTGGTGTCTGACACGAGTTCTGCTGCAGATACTCCTGACGGGGAGTCTGGCACAGGCTCAGCATCTCCTGCAGGTTTGGAACTCGAAGCCAGAGCAGCTCAGAAAGCTTCCCAAGGCTGACACCTAGTCCGGGCTCCCTGAACTGCAGAGTGTGAGCAAACTGCAGCGATCACCGGTGACCACAGACAGGCTGGCATGGAAATGAACCCAAACCTGTGCTGCTCTCACCTGGGGAGTGGAAAACAGCAGCCCCGTTTCCTTGTGCTTTATTATTGCTGCATTCCCGGGAATGTTCCTGGCCAGCACTGGAACTTCTAAATCCATTGCCTGCAGGAATACAGAAAAGGAAACAGTTTGTAAGGATTTGTGGATTTTGAGGTGCTAACAATGACAATTTTAACAAGAGAAGCACAAACAACAACCCAAACCTCTTTCCCACCACTCCAGATTTTTAATTTACAAACACCCTTCCCCAGAGAGCCCTGCAAGGCACAGAACCCAGACAGAACCCAGCTCTGAGGTGTGCAAAGCCTGGCCCTCAGCTCTGCTGCTCTGGATCTGATCACTATTGATGGATTGGGCAGCCTGGAGATGCACTGATGTAAAAGCAAAAATATTCATTTTGTGCAATTATCACAGTGTCAGATGGGGAAGAAATTCCCTCCCCCAGATCTTCAATGTGTTTCATACTGATTCCCTGTCACTCAGAGTCAATGCAGTTTTAATTGCTGTCATTACACTCCTGCATGAGGAGCAATTTTGCTTCAGTCCACACAGCAAGGAAACAAAACTCCAAGGAGAAAACCAGGATTTTTTATAGTTTGGACAAAACTGAAGAGACAAACAGCCAGGCTGATAAGGTACAGGAAGGGACTGCTGGGACTTAGCAACATATTTTAATAATTTAAAATCCCCAAGAAATCACTGTTAAAATCACCACTGCAGGTGTACTAGTCTGACCATAGCATTTCCATACCCTGGCACAAACATCTGCTTTGCAGCAGTAAGAGCTAAAAATAACAGCCCTTAATGATCAAACCTGTTCTACACTTGGTATCAGAAACTGCCAGAATTTCTGGGGTCACTCAGACACAGCAATGAAGCTGCAGAGATGGTGACTGATTGAAGTCAAGCACCAATATTTAATTTTCTGCCATTTCCAAACTCTAAAGGGAAAGACATTTGTTCTGCTCAGACTTGGAGGGCAGGAGCTGCCACACAAGAAAATCCTGAGCTCCCCAAATGCACAGGTACCAGTGAATTACAGCCACTAAAGGCAGGACAGATGGCCAAAGACTTCAGATGCAGGGCTGCCTTTATGCCACTGGCCTTAACCAAATGGACGGGGCTGTAAATAATTACTGCAAGAAGTGGCTTCAAATTTAATTTAGATACTTAGACTATTTCCAAGCAGTAAAAAGAACCATTTGCATTGTTGAAAAGATGCATAATTTACTGACCTAGCTCCCAGGAATAATAGCATCAAACAACATTTCAGTCCACTGGCCATCTGTTTTGTTCCATTATTTTGAGTGCAAATGTGTTTAGCTGCTCCTGCAGGAGGATGCAGGGTGTAAATTGAAGCTGGGGACATTCCCCTGTAACATCTCTAGCCAGCAACAAGGGCTGATAGAGCAAAGGCAGGGTTTATTCAGCACTCTGTCTTTGCACTGTCCCTCATTTCCTTCCTTCTAGCCCATGCATCTTCTTGTTGGCTCTCCAATTTTACTGCTTTACAATATTCCTTCATCTTTGGTGGTTTATAATCTGCTCTGGCTGTTATTGCACCCTGCTGGTGCTGCACATGTTGGCCAAGAGTGGATTGTCCTCACAGCACAGCAGAGTCTGTCCAGCCTCCTTTTCTTCAATTTCAAATTGGCTTCTTTTTGGTAAAAGCATGAGAATGCAATGATTTCTCCAGCAGCTGGAGCATTCCTGAGAGCACAAGGAAGGGCTCCAGTGCAACGGTGCTGGAGTTGTTCCTGCTGTTGGCAGAAGCAGAGAGAACTCAGGAACCTCTCAGCAGTGGAGCCTTTGCCACCATCCACGGCCAGGAACGTGCCCAGCTCCCGGGCTCTCAGAGGAACAGATGCATTTTTAATGCCTGCTCTAATGCTTTGTTTTCCCCCTTCAAATGCCAAACACAAACAGATCAGTTCCAGTCAGATCTCAGACCCAGCTGACAGAGTCATTAGTGACGGCTCCTGGCTCTCCAAACCTCCAGGCAGGTGGAACTGGATGGGATTACACATTTATCTCATTTATCTATTATATATTTATCTCACTCTGAAATACTCTTTACGCATTCATGACCTTGCTAAATGTTGAACTTTGAGGACAATGAGAGTTGCATTTCCAAACTCCAGCCTGTTTTCTCCAGCCTAGGAGCAGAAGAGTTTTATGCAGAGTTTTCTGCCCTTTTATCCAACAAGCTGTCAGCAGATGGCCCTTCCTGCTGCTGGCCCTCCCAGGGAAGAACTTCAGTGTGCTGGGCTGCCATTTCTGGCTGAGAGAGGTGAGCTCAGCCCAGCCACCCCAGCCTGACACAGCCCAGCTTTGGAAATGTCACAGCCTGGAACTGCTGCACAGAGCTGGGCTGGTGCAGGGGCAGCTGCACCTCTGAGCTTGGCATCTGGGATGGAAATGCACCTCTGAGCATTTTGGGATGGAAATGCACTTGTCCTGTCCCACCAGCACCTGCCCTGCCTCATTCCTGCGATGCTCCCTTGGTTCTTACTCATGAGGACTCTCAGATGAGTGGAAATGCTGGAAATGCAACTCATTACAAACAGAAATGGGAGGCTCATTTATATTGCATAACCACATACAAATGGTGTGATAATTTCTGTGCTCATGATGAACCAACAATCAGCACCCACCAAACAAATGGAATAATGAAAGGCATTTGCCCAAAGAACTTCACTTCAAGTACAGTTATTTTTTCCTGAGAAAGCACTTGATACTAAGCAGTGCCCTACTTTGACAGGTATGAAATAAAACTGGTTATTAATTTTCAATACTGATGGCAAAAGGATTAACTGAGCGTGTCATTCATTCATTAATCATTTCAGAATTAAATAACCAAATACAGCTCTTAGATTGCTTTTTGAAGGGATGTAAAAATAAATGAAAGTCCATTCTAGCAGCATTATAAGGAAGTGGGTGTTGAATCAAGCCCAGTGACAACCCCAGGAAATCAGAGTGATTTCTGCATCTCAGGTCTGCATTGTTAATTTAGAGGATTGATAAAATTACGTTCTATCCTTTAAAAATAAATAGAGAAAACATAACAAACTATCAGTTCAAGGGAAGAAAACCTTAATTGCTAACACTTGAAAAAAGCAATGTTTTAGTTTTGCCTCCCTAGCTCTGGAATGCGTCCATGAAGCACTGACAGCCATTGCCAGCGACAGAGGAGGGTGTGACTGAGGGTGAAGCTCTCAGAGCAGCCCCAGCAGGTGCCTCACCTCCAGGATGGCAGCAGACATGCCCTCGGAGCTGGAGCTGTTCACCAGGGCCAGGCAGCAGCGCAGGGCAGCGTGCAGCTCGGGCTGGGGCAGCTCCTGCAGCACGCGCACCCCGGGGGCCCTGCGGGACAGACAGACGGACAGCTGCGGGACAGACAGACGGACAGCTGCAGGGACTGGGCTGCTGGAACCCCCCCGTGGGCGGGGGGCGCTGGCACAGCCTGCCCGGGGCCACCGGGACCCCCAGCCCTGCCCGAGCCCAGCTTGGACTGGGGGATCCTCCTGCAGCCAACCCAAACCCTCCCATGGTTCTGTCAGTACAAATCGAAATCAGAGCCAATCCGAGGTGAGTTAACCCAAAACATCAGCATACTGCTTATTCTAAAACTTTAAATGTCTGGAATTCCTGGTCTGAGATGGTTCCATGCCAAAGGATCCTGACAGCCTTGTCAGCCACACAGAGCTGTGCGTGGACTTCCATTTGTGCATGGACACCCATTGGTATTTACACCCATTGGTATTTACCTGTGCAGGGACACCCATTTATATTAAATCTGCATGAACATCCATTTGTATTTACACCCATTGGTATTTATATGTGCATGGACACCCATTGATTTTTACATGTGCATGGACACCCTCTGGTATTTACCTGTGCATGGACACCCATTGGTATTTACACCCATTGGTATTTACCTGTGCAGGGACACCCATTTATATTTATATCTGCATGAACATCCATTTGTATTTACACCCATTTGTATTTACATGTGCATGGACACCCATTGGCATTTACACCCATTGGTATTTACCTGTGCATGGACACCCATTTGTATTTACAGGATTAAAAAGGGGCACCAGCTGCCTGCCTTCAGCACAGAGCAGCTTTAACATGAACTCCTTACCTTTTAACTCTCTCCTCAACTTCACTGGTAAACAGTGGATCAACCTGGGCAGGAGCACACACAGAGTCAGCGGCACTGCAGCTCATGTTTGAAACACCCAGAGAAATAAGCAAAGTTCAGCACATTTTTATCTAAAATACTTTAAATGCTGAGCTTTAAATGATCCCACAGATGTGTTCCTCAGTTGTGTCAAGGCCTGGTGTGACACCTCCTGTGTGAGTGAGGGGCAGGGCACTGATGTGCCAGGGACTGTCCCTGTGCTCACTGAGTACAAATGGGCTCCAGGGGCTCAGGAGGCAGCCTGGCTGCAGCTGGAACACTCACAGGGATGCTGCTCACATGCTCTGGCAGAAGCACTTGATGGAAACCTAACAAACACAAAATTCTAACCCCAGTAAATAACAAACACAAAATTCTAATCCCCAGTAAATAATAAACAAAAAATTCTCACCCCAGTAAATAACAAACAGTCATGAGCAAAAAACCCAAAAGGAGCTCTGAGAGGAAGCTGAATGCTTTAAACAAAACTTTAAAGTTTTGTGGCCTTAACTTTTTTTTGAAGTTTCATAAGCTCCTATTCTTGGAATACCGAGCCGCTGAAAATTAGCTGCTGCTCCAGATTTCATTATAGGAATGAACAAAAGGAAAGCTGGAATGGAGACAAATGGTGAAAGTTTTACATAACACAGACCCCAATCCTGCAACATTACCTCGACTGCACCACCTGAGACAATCAGGCACAGAAAATCCAGGGAACAGAATACAATCTTATGGCAGCAAACAGATCATCTCATGGAGGTAAAGCAGAAAATAGAGTGGGGGCCTTTGTTCTTTCTCTTCTTAATTAATATACTCTTACTGGATGGGCTTTTATATTCACAGCAAAAATTACATGCTTCATAGATGGTGGCACTGATTTTCTTAAGATTTTTTGGTTTGAGAAGCAACCTGAATAAGAAGAGTACAGCTAAATACCAATAGAGCTGAGATGCATTTTTTCCTTTAGAAATATTTTAGTTCCATGACAGAAATATGCTCTGAAGTGTTTTAAGGAGGTTCAGCCCTTGATCCAGCCTGTGCACTGCCACTGGGCTATTTCTGGCCTGTAAAGACATTAGCTTGTGAAAAAGT
This sequence comes from Zonotrichia albicollis, assembly GCF_047830755.1. NCBI lineage: Eukaryota > Metazoa > Chordata > Aves > Passeriformes > Passerellidae > Zonotrichia > Zonotrichia albicollis. Next base: position 883,262 of record NC_133836.1, read on the forward strand.
GAAGCAGATTTAGAAAGATGACTGAAATGTTTATAAAATCCTCACTGGAGGCAGGAAGTGGATCTTTTGACTCTGCAGCACAGCTTCTTTACACCTGCTCTAGATTTGCCTTCCACACCAGTTCACTTCCACGTCATTTTGTGTATTAGCGTGGAAAAAAGCCCAGATAAAACAAAAACGTAAAACCAGCTTTTAACAATAAAATCCTCTGTCCCCAAATTTGCAAAGAATAAAGCTGAATGAGAAAATAGAGAAACTGTTCTTATTTGCCTACTGAGTGTCTATTTGTTTTTTATAAAGTAAATTCCTGCAAGTTTTCAGGCTCGTGTGGAGACGAATCAGAGATGAGATGATGCAGAGGGAGCACATTACCCAGATGAGCCAGGGAGGCTTTTGGTCCCCTCCAAGCAGCAGAGAGTTTGTTTCACATGGCACAGCTGCCTCCTCAGAGCTTCTCCCTGCTTGGACCAGGGCTGCAGGCTGCCTCTTCCAGCCCTGTGCTGCAGGATCTATGTGGAGAACACTGATTTCCCCCTCAAAAACCCTGCAATTACTTGTGCAACTTCAGCACAAAGTTCCACAGGCAGCACACAGAGCAGAAGAATCAGGACAGAGGCAGAACTTTGAGATTATTGGGAGATGGGGATGTATAAAAGCCTCAGTTTATCCAGGCTTTGGTGCTCTGAGGTTGTGAATGGCCAAGGAGCTGGGCTGGGTTTGTGAGCTCCAGCCCTTCCTTGCTGCTGGTGCCAGACAGAGGCTGAGCCTCACTTTAATTGTGTTAATTGTGTCTGGGCCCAGCAGTGGCAGCAAAGCCCAGCTGGAATGGAACAAGGACAGTGCTGCACGTGAGCAGAAGTGAGAACAGAGATAACAGCACTGAAACAACTTCACAGCACTAAAATCCTCATTAGCAGTGCCTGTGGGAAAACATCTCCTGGATGGCAGCTGCTGCCTTTCAAAACACTTGATAGGCTCATTTCTAAGCTATTCCTACTGGAATGGGCATTGCTAGTATTTGATTTACAAAAGCACACATTTTATCAGTTTGTGAGTGTCTAAAAGCCCACAGGTGTAGCAGCAGTGGCCAAGAGTGGAATCCAAGTATTCTGCTGGTTTTTCTGTTCAGAACTGGGATGGAGTGAAGCAGTGAGGAACAGGCTGGGCTGCCTCAGTGCCTGCTCTGGAAAAGCCTGGGAGCAGTGCAGGAGCCCCTTCATGGGCAGTCTTGAATTGTGGAATTCTGGCCCCTTTATTGGCAGTCCTAGACTGGAATTCTGGCCCCTTCACGGGCAGTCCTGAATTGTGGAATTCTGGCCACTGGAGCCCCTGCCAAGCTCCAACCTGGTGGAACAGCCTTTCCAAGGTCTGGGCTTGGAGATTTTTTTCTCTAACAGAAATCCTCAGAGCCAGGATCAGTTTGGAGGAGAGCTGAGGCATCTCAGATGAGGTAAATGGAAATATTTAGAAATGAAAATTACAGCAGCAACTTACTGCAGGTCCAATTATGCCCAGATGGACACTGGGATCCTTTCTGTGCCACTCTGAAACAGAAGAGGAACAACTGTTTTATTAGTAAAAATTATTACTTTTTTAATCAGTATAAATAGCTCCATGGTTAAAGAAGAATTAGACAAATATTGTATTGCTACTTAAAAGACTGAATGTGCACAAGATTCACACTCAGCCCTCACATTACTCCTCAGAATTCAAATATTAGCATATCTGAAAGTTAGTATTTAGCCTTTCTGCTTCATGCAATCTCTTCTGACTCAGGGGTTATTTAACTAAGCTCAGATATTAATTTTGAATCACTCAGGAGAACAATGCTCTGTATAATGCAGTGGTTCTGGCCACAATCACTTGAATATTTTCCTGTGTCAAGGAACGTGTGGAAGCAACTGCAGCCATTACAATCATTACTCAGTGATATGCACAAGAGACATCTGCTGCTTTTTGACCCCAGAACAGACCAGTGCAGCTCTCTGCAAGCTGCATTTGCTCCTCAGCACCACAAGGCTCCAAGGGCTGTAAAAATCTGAGCTGAATTTGCAGCTCAGAACACCTGAACCTCTCACAGACACAAACAGAGCCTGACAAATATTCCCTCTTGTGCTCCCAGGAAACTTCAGCCTAGTCTGAGCACTGAGCCAGAACAATGGGTGGTAAAACTTGTTTGCAGCTTCAATGGCATTAATTAGCACACATGCAAATCAATGTAACAGCCACGGGACAGCAAGATAAAAAAGTGATTTTGAAGTAGACGATCTTTTCTTTTGTCTTCCATCAATATTGCATGTAACAGCAAAACAGTTTTCTCAGCAAGCAAAATCATCAAATATTTCTTTGATTTGAATGCTCTTTTATTCCCAGCAGGATGGAAAAGACATGGCACAGAAATAATGTGTGGAACAGATCAATGGTTACATAAGAATTTCTTTTTTCAAATGTAAATATATGATGATGTTTCCTGCAATGAACAAAACAGCCCATGCCAAACTTCCCAACATGAGAAGAATGCAGTGAGTGACAAACAGGAATGTTCAAATGGCCAGAACTCACCTGAGAAAGCTTCCACCAGGTACAGAGGGTCCTTCACTCTGCGCAGCCCACACACCAGGAGGAACAGATGCACAGGGCCCGAGTCTGCAGGGATGCCTGGAAATGCTTGTAAAAATCAGCCAGTGGGGCAGGGAAGGAGCTGAACCCTCCCAGCTGCTCCATCAGTGAGCACAGACAGTGGGAAAAGCAGCAAAGAGTGGATCATGAACAATTAGCATTATTCCTCCTGTTTCCTGCTCTGCACCAATCCCGGACTGAGGATGTACATCACTTTATAGAGCACAGGGGTTCATTTGCAGAGACAGGCAATGTGCAGGACTTGGAGAAAGCTCTGGTGCTGTTCTTGGAGCCCAGAACCAGCTCTGGGCCCTGAGCTGGACAGCTCCAGGTGGTTCTCAATGGTTTTACCCCTAAGGCTGAAGGTGGTATTCCTGATCCCCAATCTAATCCTGCCCAGCACAACTGAGCCCATCTCCTCAGCCCATCATCTCCTCCTGAGCCCATCATCTCCATCTCCATCTCCTGAGCCCATCATCACCATCTCCATCTCCATCTCCTGAGCCCATCACCTCCATCTCCATCTCCTGAGCCCATCACCTCCATCTCCATCTCCTCCTGAGCCCATCATCTCCATCTCCATCTCCTCCTGAGCCCATCATCTCCATCTCCATCTCCTCCTGAGGCCATCTCCTCCATCTCCATCTCCATCTCCTAAGCCCATCATCTCCATCTCATCTCCATCTCCTCCTGAGCCCATCATCACCATCTCCATCTCCTCCTGAGCCCATCATCTCCATCTCCTCCTGAGCCCATCATCTCCATCTCCTCCTGAGCCCATCATCTCCATCTCCATCTCCTCCTGAGCCCATCTCCCCCTGCCCTGCTGCTGTCCCTGCACAGAACAGGGCTCTGACACTGACACTCTACATTGGGCCATTATCAAAACCTGCACAGCAAAACACGAGCACAGGCAGCCAACACAAAAGCCTGAATTGTCAACACTGAATAATTTCTGCAGCTTCAGCAGGGACATGGTTTTTCTAAGAAAGGCAGGAATAAGTACAACTGTTATCTAAAGAGATTTTGGAAGTGTAGATTCATTTAACTCCATCCCTCCAGGTACTATCAGGAAAAAAAAAATGCAGCAGTCATAGGTGCACAATAAAAATAAATGTATTACTGCAAATCTTTAATCTTACTGAAAGCTGCAGGCCTGGAAGTGAATGAGTAATTCCAAGCATTAGGTTGCTAAGAGGTAAAGAAGAAGATTTAAAAATTAATTTTCCAAGGCCTGGTTTCAAGTTCACTGTTGTTCTTCACAGACCTTCAGAGAACAACACCAAGCCCACGTTATTTAGGTTATTGGTCCATTTCTGGTTCTGTTCAGAAACAAAACCTAAGCCATGATGAGATGGTGAGGGAGAATAACCTGATTTTCTTTCCTGGTCACTTTGAACCACAGCAGGTCTTTTGAAAAGATTTCATTTCTCCACCTCCTGAGCATCTGACAGCACTGACTGCTGTCCTCAAAGAGGAAATCCATCCGTTTATGGCACCACCAGGAGCCCTCCTTTCAGCAATCCCAAACTGATTTTTCAGACCCCAGATGTTCATTCCTGTGCCATGTCACCCCACACAGCAGTTTGCTCCTCCAAGGTGAGGGGCAGTGACTTCACCCCAAGTGCTCACACTGTCATTCCCAGCCAGCAATGCTGGGGCTGCTGACATCCTGGAGAAGACAGAGTTAAATGAACCTGGAAACTTCCAGGGACAGGCTACTAATGCAGGAAAAATTAGAGTGCAAAATTCTCAATCAATTCTTCTCTCCCCTGTTTCTCATTATTTCTAACAGATCAGACAACAAAAAGCTCTGCACTTTCAGATCACTTTGGGAACTCAGTTTATTGCTGCTATCATACAGGTTTTACTACACTCAGCTGGATAAGTGCACAAACTTTTACTGTTCAGTTTTTCTTATGTGGGTCTCTCTTTCCAGCACAGCTCCAGCAAAATCTAATGCCTCTGTAAAACCCTGCTTGTGCCATGACAGCTTATGTAAACTTCTCAAGCTCAGAGAACAGCCCTGCCACCAAGCAGAAATTACAGGAGAGTTGAAAACTCAAACTACAAAAGCATATAAATAAAACATATTGCGTGTTTTATTTGCTGCTGCAATAGGCATGTGATGACCCTGAGGTTCCACAGCACCATGGGAGCAGCTTTAAGCCCTGTTTGTTGGCTAAACAAAGATTTCTCAGTGTGTTAGTGCAGGCTTTGTTGGTTATCTGCATCCTCTCATCACATGATGTTTACTGGGGTCTGTATCTCAGCCCCATTGAGAATCAAAGGCAGCTTTTCATCCTGCAGTGATGACTTCAGGCCTGTGATCAGAGCTGCTCTGCCCCAGCCTGGAGCTGCTGCAGATCAGTCTCAGGTTTATCCTTTTCCTAAACTGCCTTGTTATTTTCTGTCAGTCTGTCTCCAGCACGAGGCTGAACTTCCCCTGACTCTCCCAAGTCTATAGATAGGGCTTCTGAAACTGCTAAACCCAAACAGACCGTGCTGCATAGAGATCCCTGCAATGCAAGGTCAGGGAAAGCAGCCTGAGCATCCTGCCCTGGTCTCCAGGCTGGCACAGGCAGCAAAACCTCCTGCAACAGGCTGGGCTCCCAAAGGGCTGCAGGTGCTGTGTGAGCTCCCAAAGAGAAGCTGCAATCTCCCTGCTTTGGCTGCTGCTGCTCACAGTCTCTCAGCCACACAAACAAACTGTGAAGCTGACTGTTACCCACAATGCAAATTTACTCTAAAAGCCCTTTTTGTGGGTTTAGCCAGTGAATGCTGACTAGCCATCCCCTGGAGGTTCTGCAGCCAGGAAACAGCCATAACCCCACACCATCACCTCTGCAGCTCCCAGGTCTGAGACTATGAAAAAATACCAATTCCATGGTTTTTGTACTGAGTTGCATTGCACTAATAACAACAGCAAAACCCCTTCACAGCCCTGCTTCCATTTGTGTCAGGCAATTGCTATTTACATAGGCACCCAAACTATCAAATGGAGTGCACACAAAGCTGGCATTCCTCAGAGTTTGGTCAAATCTGGGGGCTGGACTTCTCCCACCACAAAGTGCATTTGGTGCCTTCTGCCACTCACTTAAAGCCACCACTAAACTCCTTGTGAAGCCATTACATTGATTTAAAGAGGCTGTTTGGGTATGGGTGTCATATTTAAAGTGAGCAAATGTTTCCTCTGACTGACAACATGAGTACAAAGAATATTCACAGGAAGCCTGTTCTGTGGAGGGAGGTCTGGATCGTTCTGAATAACCTGTTTCATTGGAGAGAACAACCTGGCACCCTGCACACCCAGGGTGTTTCACAGAGATGCCTCAGATGGAATAAATCCTGCACTGCAGGCTGTGAGCTGTGCTGGGAATTCTCTCCTGGAAATCCTGAACGTGACAAATGCTCAGGGGCTCTGCTAAAGACACAGGCAGGGGTTACCTGCAGAAATTTATCTCCCAAAAATCATCCAGTGCCTTCAGACATGGAATAGAACTTCATGAAAAACATCTTTTAAAAAAAAACTCACAAATGCCATGAGCTGAAGGAGACTGGGCAGCTTCATCTGCATTAAAGCTCAGGGTCTTTTCACATTGTGCAAGCCCACACTGCCAAAATCACATTCTCCTGAGCAAAACTGCCTCCTGCTGTTGAGGGTTTGCTTCTGACTGCTCCAGGTTTAGTGGAATTTTAAACACTTTGGAACTGCAAATGCCCAGAAAGAAGCAGTTCACTGGGAGCTCCTAATTAGTCCCTGGAAAGCCAAAGGTACAGCCAGAAAGCCTGAGCCCATGTGCAGTGTTAAAAGAAGTGGAAATTGTGGGCTGCCACCAGAGATGGACACAGGCACCAGGCAGAGGAGATAAATCAGATGAAACAGTCATAAAAACAATACTGAATAATCTGATGCCAGTTTCCAAGTTATTATTTAATAAGGCACAGATGTTAGAGTCACATTTTAGTTTGCTTTTCATGTACATTATGAATTATTTTGCACTTTTGCATTAGCACACATTAGGCAAAAAAACTGTCTCTAATACATTAGAAATTCACTTTAGGGGGAGCTTCCCCCTCCTCAATCTGTTGACTGCTCATTTAATCACAAAATGGTTGGACAAGAGATCAAATCAACACTGAGGCTGTGCTAGCAAGTGACAAATCATTTCACTCCAGACAATCATTAATCTTGGGGGCACTGTGATTTACTGAGAACAAAATAACCTCTCACAATGCTCAGCTCCAGACTGCCCTGGCTCTGGGTGACGGCTCCCATCTCCTGATGGGATAAAGCCACAGGGGAGGATTCACCTGCAGCACAGGGAACAGCAGAGATCAGGCTGATGGATGTAAAACTGAAATGTTTTACAGGCTCAAATGCCTATAAATCACCCTTTTGGGGAAAAATGGAGTGATCAAAGATTGCCACCATGGGGTGACTCAGAATTAGGGCCCTGCCTCACCTGGCCCTGCTCAGGTGAGAGCAGAGCAGAGGCAGCTCCAGCCCAAACAAACAAACATTTATTTTTCTCTGCAGGCAGCCCAGGCTGGGACAGAACAAAGCTCAGGGATTTGTGCTGTGCTCCCCATGGACCTCCAGGGCCCTGCCCCAGCCTGGAGCTCTGCTGGTGCAGCCCAGCCCTGCCCAGAGCACAGATCCAGAGCCACGCTGGCTGCTGGATGGCCCAGACCCATCTGATGGATGTTCTGCCATTTCCCACAGAATTAAGGCATTTTGTTACATAATTAGTTATTATTATTAGCTCTGATTCTAAGTTTCTTTCATCTTTGACACCTATTAGGAAGCTGTCAAGGAATTAGGAATAAACCTATTAGGAATAAACACAGTAAACAACGGGGAAAAATGAGTTTTACCTGCATTTTGTAGAAATTGGTACCAATCAAATGTTTCACTGGGTGTAGCCTTGATTCCTGTGTAAAAAAGGAGATCCCATGTTAAATGTCCCCTGCATGGCTGAGCTGTGGCTCCTGGAGGCTTTGGGAAGTCCAATAAAGCAATTATTTCTGCAGGCACCCTGAGCTCCCCTCGCCAGCAATGCCAGGCTGTGCAGCCCTTCCCCAGTGGGAAATGCTGTACAATCCCCAGTGCTGGGACCTCCCAACACAGCCCTGCTCAATCTGCCTTGCTAAACTGCACCTGGGACAGCATCACCTGAGGGGGGACATCATTCCAGAACACATCCAGGGCACCTGCGACACAGAGCCCGCAACACAAAAGGAAATAAAGCACATTTATACACAACTTTAATATTAATCTGTCCTGAATATTAATGAATGTGTTTTTCCTTATGTTAAAGATTAATTATTTTAATGATGAAACTATTTTATTAATTTATTTAATTGCTTATTTAACTATTATCTCCCAAGGGACATAAATATAAACTAAACACAGGCTAAGCAGACTTCACAATGAGTTATTTCAACAGCACAGCCTGGAAAAGGATGTTACTTTCTTTGAAAGCGAAATACACAAAGTGGAATGAGTTTCGGAATGCACAGAGAGTTATTATTAATTAAATAAATGAGGAAATGAAGCAATCACACATAAATACTGAGCTGTGCTCCCTGGACTGTCAGTGGTGGACTTGGCCCTCACTGGGCTGGGAACTCACCCTGGAGCATTTTAAGGAATTGGGGGCTCCAGGAAAGAATTCCCCACCCTCAAACCTTCTGCAGCCTCTGGAGAAGCTCAGAGCTGCCCCAGTGCCAGCTGCCCTTTGGGATTCCTGGGAAAACACCCATAGAGCACCCAGAGAGGGGAAACTGAGGCAGAGACTGAAATTCTGCTGCAATTAAGGGCAGAGGCAAAAAGCACAAATTAGGGAGCAGAGCAGCGCAGCCCAACCCAGCCCAGCCACAGGAACCACAGACAGGGAATCCTTCACCAGGATCTCAAAGCTCTCACCTTGGCTTTGGACATAAATCTTCTTCCGAGCATCTGGCTTTAAAGAGAAGGAGAAGAAAAAAGCTTTCAGAGTTCAACATGAAAATATCTGTTCAATCCTAAAAAAAACCCCACACTAAAGAGCAACAAAACACATGTCAGTGCGATTTTCTTCTGACTATTGAAAATCAAAACTATTAGATACATTTAGTAACTCCAAAAGCCAACAATGTAATTTATATTTACTATGTCCATTTACAGTATCAATGAAGCAATTTTGCAATAAACACAATTACCAAGTTAGTACATATATATACTTTTTAGTTTGTCTCTATATCCTCTCTTATGATCATTACCCTGTTTTTCTGGAATAAAACAAATTTCAAGTGTCTAGCTGAAAATCAGCACTAGTTCCCAAAAAGCTGTTGGTCTTGGAAGACTGGTTTTGAAAATCCAGTTTATATTTATCTATAATACAATTTATAAACATCTCAGTTTCAGAAACTGCTGTCAAATATAAAGACTTGCCTAGACTGGAAAACTGGTGCCTGGTGGTTATTGCAGAACATTCACAAATAAAAATTACAAAATAAATTACCTTAAAATAGCTGTAGTAAAAGAGGTAATTATTACACTTCCAAAATCACTCCTGAAGCGCTGTTATTTAATTTAGGTGATTAGAGAAGCAATTTCCTATTTCAATATCTTTCTATAACTCCAACTGTGGATTTGTGGAATAATTTTTTTTTTTTAATGAAAAGAAAAACAGTTCAGAAAGAAACTTCAATTCTTGAACCAGTCAGCTCAGGAAATAGGAAGCCACAGAAGTGATTTTTTTTTTAAATTGCAGAGATTTTGGTTTTCCCTGTTGTTCCTTTGTGGCTGCCCCTCGGTCCCCTGCCCAGGCTCTGCAGTTACTAAAAATGAACTGGGAAAAGAAACTGGAAGAAAAGAGGTCACCAAAAAAGTCATCTCCAAGCAGCTCACAGATGGGGAGGAGGTGGTTTCTGAGAATCAGGGTGAGCAATGTCACCAAAATTACACAAAAAAGCAGCAAATCCACATGGGAATGAAGTGGGGGAGAAAGAAACAGCTCTGTGCTACCTGGGGATATTCCATGGACTTCATCTTCCTTGAGCTTTTGTGTTCAAAGGATTTAAAATAATAAAAATAGTTTAACACATCGTCACATCATTTTATTACCTAACAGTGGACCTTCTCTGACTAACACTTTGAATTTCCCAGCATGATAAAAATGATGAAATTATAAAAAACCCCTGCAAGCAATGGGACAGCACTGCCAACCCCAGAACTGAACTCTGCAGGAAAAGGGAGCAAAACAGAGAAAACCAGGAAAAAGGAGGTGGGAAAAGCAGGGGGCAGCAGCCTGAAAACACCAAGTTAAGAGAGAATTTCAAGTTCAGCATCCTCATTCCTGCCCTGCAGGACCCCAGAGGGCTCAGGGAGCAGAAACAGCCCTGGAGGTTCTGAGGGCACTGGGACAGGGCTCAGGGATGCACTCACTCTTCATAGATCAATTTTCTCCTATGTTCTTATTCTAAATGGGCTTGAGGAGAATGGGAAATGAAATGAATGCTAATAAAAGTGGCTTAGGTAATTCTTCTGCACCAGTTTTATGCTCCTGAAATAAAAATCTGACCATGGGCACGAGATCTTTTACAGCATTTGAGGTGCTGATTCCGGAACTATTTCAAAGCTCAGTTTGGTTTCCTCTCCTTACACTCTGTTACTTTTGTCCTTTTCTTGCTTAATATCCCTGACAGAAGCTGTGCCCTTTCCCTTTTACCCATCATGAAGTTCATTGTAGTAACTATTAAAACCAAATCACATTTGTAAAATAAAATACCAAATCCCATGTCTGCTCATGTATCCTTTCAATAAAAACAGATTTTAAAAATCAATTCATGCTGGAATAAGGCATTGTATATCCTGCACTCTCAGTGATTATTTTTGAGGCCAGAGTGCATTAATGGCTATCCTATGATGCAAATTGGAACTGAAGAGGTGCCAAGCACTTTGTTTTAATTTCTTGCATTAATTGTTCAGCCTCAGCTGGTGTTTGCAGGGTGGGGTGAGTGAGCCAGCACCTCCTGCAGGAGGGAGCTCCTGCCTTGCTGCTCCCATCCCCAACGGCTCCTGCTCACCCCTCACCGGTCTGCTCATCAGCACACAGAAAAATCTAATCTAATTTACCTCTGCAGCTCACCTTAAGAAGTTTATTCTATTTCCAGAGCTGACCAAACAAGTATTTTCAAATTATACCTCCAAATTCTTTGTTGTAACTAATGCTGTCTGCAGGAATTTTAAAGCTTAGTAAATGATGCCAAAAGAAACAATTTGGCATCAGGAGAGACTGGGTAACAACAAATGATTTGTTTTAAATGTTACAGAGAAACACTTCCTGAGCTGCTCCACACTCTCTGCTAATCCTGAAGAGCTTTTAATGCCAGGCCCCTCTGACTGCACATCAGCATGAAATGCTCTCTCTGAAAGGACAGCAGGGCTGGGAACAATGCAGATTATTGCAATTCTCTGCATATTTAGGGCACATTTAGAGCATGCATATCTGCTAATACAGTGAGCACTGCCAGCACACCAACATACCCACTCTGCTGCTGCCAGCTCCTTCATTTCCACCGTGAAAGCCACAGCAAACCTGGTTAGGGGGACAAAAATAGTTGGGATCATCTGCTTAAAGTGTTTAAACATTAAAAAAAGTACTTCAAAAAAAAAAACAAAACCTTGATAAGAACTAAGATCAGAGGCTTACAAAGCTGATCCCAGCTGAAAGACAAAGCAGGCTTTGCACTTGTTCCAGCAGGAAATTTGGTTAAACCAGCAGCAGTTCCTCAGGCTATCCACTTGTTCCAGCAGCAAATTGTGGTTAAAGCAGCAGTAAATTGTGGTTAAACCAGCAGCAAACCCTGGTTAAACCAGCAGCAAACCCTGGTTAAACCAGCAGCAAACCCTGGCTAAACCAGCAGCAAACCCTGGCTAAAGCAGCAGCAGCTCCTCAGGCTTTCCTGGGAAGGCGAAGTGAGGATTCCTCAAAGAGAACCCCAAACAAGGGCACAGCTGCCACTCTGCCCAATGTAATGCACACAGCAGCAGCAGGATTCCCATAAACGCTGAACTAGAACTCCTGCTTTTGCTTGGTGAAACAAACCTTATTCCCCTACGTGTGTTCTGTAGGATCTGCTGTATGGCCCTGCAATGAATTTCACACCACAAGCTTTGAGGTTATTAAAGCCCCTGCAAACGCTGCCTTTGTCAAGCTGCACATGCTCCCTCCCCAGATCGTGCAATTATCCTTTCAATACATCACATTAACAAGCATAAAAAGATGTCACTTCTAAGTCTACAAAATACTGTTCAATAGGAAAAAAAATACCCCAGAGGGGTACAAGCACCATTTAGAGGGATTTGATTAAAAATGAAACACTCATAAGGCCAGACAGTGTTCAATAGTTTGTTTTATGGAATGTGCTGGGATATTGTACTGGACAAGTAATCTACAATTCATGATGCTTTCTGCTTAGAACCCTGCAATCAATAAAGAAAAAAAATCAATGTTTCTTTTAATAACCATGCAATGAATAACAGCAATGATGCTACTGGAGAAGAGGCACATTCAGAATAACTTCTGGAAAACTGAGATGCTTTTCCTCTAGTAGAGAAAATATTGTAAACTGCACAGGGATGTCATAATACATTTTGAAAGATCATAGATAATTCAAGCTGTTAAGGTATTCTTCAGGTTCCCAACTCAATAGCATTAAAAAACATTCAGTAAAGCAGATTTTGTATTAGCTGTGTTTGTGACAGATGATATTTTAAACAGAGATGGATCAAATGGACACACTCGGAGATTGTTTTTATGTATTTCTCATTTTGCACAGTGCTGAAATCCATCTGGCACATTAGATATATTTTTCCTTTCCTTCAGACCTGTTTAAAGAACAACTTCTGATTATTTGATAACAAAAGTAAACAAGTACATAAATTTTTTCCTGAGTGGAACCTTAAGTTGCTCTCAGCTCCAAGCCACACTGAGGCACAGGAACGTGCCCTAATGATTTTTCAATGAGTGTGATTAAGTGCTGCCTTTAAAATCTGTTTGCTTACCACACTTTATGGGGATTACAGACAGAGCAGCACATCTCTGCCAGTGCCGAGTGAGCCAATAACAGCTGGGAAATGGAGAGGGAGCAGCAAGGACAGAGCAGGAGAGAGGAGCTGAGCAGATCCTGCCTGGCCCAAAATCCATCCTGCTCTGGGTCTGACACCAAACAAGGTTTCCTCCCCCACCACAGCCATGAGCAAACACTGCCCAGGTCAACAAACCTTTGGATCAGTCAGGAGAAAACTGCTGGGGATGTTGAAACCATGAAACACGCTCAAAAGTGTTCTCAGTTTTTAGTAATTTCCTCTGGTTTAGGATCAGTTCTTGCTCTACATTTGATGACTACACCGGCACAGCACCAGAGCTTTCCAGACTTTAAAACACCTGAAAATGCTCCCTTGTCATTTCACCTAAAACCTGAGAGAATTTGCTTCAAGACTTTTTTCAGTCTCTGCTTCCTTGCTCATGGGCCCAGGGAAAGGATCAAATTTCAAAGGATCAAAAAGGAGAAAAAAAAAAAATTAAAAAAAATCTGTTTGTACCAGAGGGATCCACTTTTCAAGCAGGCATTCTGTGCACAAGCTGTGTGTGAGGAGCAGGGCAATCCCAAACAACCAGGCTGCATTTTCTGATCAAACTGCTCCCCCTCCACCACTGAATCACAAACACAGGTAAAGGTCACCAGGATTTCAGCACTCCAGGGTTTTCTGCTGGCCTCCACACCTTCCAGTGCTTCCAAGTGTGTGTGGGAACTTCCTAAAGATCTGCCTCAAAAATGCAATTTCCTGTCAGAAACCTCCCACCCTGCCCTTACCTGGCTCTCTCCAGCACTGCTCCCATCACCTGGCGCTTCTCTTTGCATTTCACGTCTTCATTGACATCTGTCCCACCAAAGATGATCCCAAAGGGAATTCTGCTCCCTGCAAAGCAATCAGAAGGGGGCCAATATGTCGTGACCAGAGTGAAAAAGTGCATTGATAGCACTGAATCACCTATCTGAGCAAAAATCTCTGAAAAGGAAACTTGAATGTTTATTTTTTTAGTACTGTAGCCCCACACACAATAACTGCACTTTCACAGGACATCAAACCAAATGGGAAACAAAGTCTGTTGATAAAAACAGAAAATGTACCATAGATTTCAATTTGTATTTGAAAGTTAAGTGAGCTGTAAGATCAGGATGTATTAGCATTGCTAATTTCCTCATTACTAAATGAGAGAGCAAGCAAAAAGAACGAAAGACTAATTACCATTCTGGCTACTTGGAGAATTTCCTTGGCACTTGTTGATATTACACTCTAATGTTTGCAGGTGGAGGGAATTGATGTGCACTATCAAAGCACCACTGCCTCTAATCTTCCAGAGACAGACTGTCTGTAACACCATTAAAATATGCACTGCCTCTGTCATAAATTTAAAAAGTGAATAATTATGATGCCATCTATTGGGTGTGCTGATCCTGTAAACAGAATTTGCAGGATGAGGCCAAGCAGATCAATAGTGTGGCAGCAATGGTAGTGCAATCACTAAATTTCTAAATGTTCCAGGAGCCAGGAATGTTCTCTGGATCCCTATTTTGTCCCAAAGTCTGTGATAACCTTTACACTTTGACTGTGATAATCTAAGCAACCTTACTAGTACTGCCCTGCCTTGCAGAGATTTTTGGTTTATTTCTCTTTCAGTCACTGCAGATACTTTTTAGAGCAGTGTAACTGATTTATTGAAACTCCTGAGCTTTTGTAAGGTATCAGGCTTTTAGATCACTTGGGACTTTGAAAAGATAACAGAAACAGCATTTGGGCATTGCCATGCAAGTTAAACTCCAGTAAAACTGTACTCCAATGAACATTATAATTCAACTTTATCTTCTGTTCCTCAGCAAAAATCCCCAAAAAACCCAAAAAAGATGGTGCTCAGACTTTCCATGTGCTTCCTCCAAAACAATTCAAGGTCTTGTCAAAAAACCCAATCATCTCCATGTTCCAACAAGCCTTAATTCATATGTGAGCATAGCTTATTTTACATTTATATATTATATTTGTACTTTTTGTGTTTGTATTTCAGGTCCCTGCTGAAACCAGAGCCCCTGTGGAGCAGAAGCAGCCCAGCAGAGCAGACACAGAAATTCAGGCTGTCTGCAAACCCCCAGAACAGTGAGGGCACTGCTGAAATCCAAACCAAGCCCAGAGCTGCCCAGAGATCAGTGGAAGGTGCAGTTCTGTGCCTTTGGACAGATTCCTGTAACTCAGGGTGCTCTCAGCTGAGGATGCACAAAGTGCAATTTCAGCAGGTGAAATTACTGTCTGTAATTCTCAGAGCCAGTGCTCCCAGTCTATCATTAGTGGCAGGCTAAAATTTTGTTCTCCGTGGCTAAAGAGAATAGAAAATTTTATTATTTGTCTGATAACATCCTGTCTCCTGCAGTCTGGCTGACAGGAATGTTATTTCACGTTGAAAAACCCTGACTCGTTTTTGAGCAGAAAAATGAAATTATCCTCCCTGCTTCCTTCCATTTGAGCCCAGCTCTCCTTAGCCAAGCCATTGTCCTCTGAAAGAACACATTTACTGAAAGGATCTAATGTTAATGTAATGCTCTCGTCCTGATGTAGTTAAAGCACTTAATTACCAAGAGCACCATGTGGTTTAAAAGTACATTTATTTAGTTCTCTCTCTATCAGATCCCCCATCGAGAGGGATTTTTAGCATTTCTGAACGTTTGCTGAAATGGATAAACAGAGAGAGGATATTCTGTGTGGGTTTGTACATTTACAGCCATGTGTAGCAGCTAGGATTCATTCTCTTTCCCTGCAGGACTTTTTGGGAGGCATTTTTATTGCAAAGCAGGAGGAGGATTACCTTGCAGCAGTCTGCCTCCTTTATAGAGGTGAATGGCCAGGGCTGCATCAAACTTGTCTGAGGAGGTCAGGTTTGCTATTTCAGCTGCACTTCCATACATGAAAGCATCTTTAAGAACACAGATGTGACCTGCAGCCTGCAGATGATTCCTTCATTATTGGGACAAACAGAAAGAGAATAAAGAAGCCACTATTAATGTTATAGCACACCAGCGAATGAGGCAAACTTAATCAAAATGTTTTCCCTCCAACTTTGCTCTTTCAACTTTATGTCTTTTTTGTTCAAGCAGATATCAACCAGGAGCTTCTTCACAAGGCTGGTTTTCTTTGCCTGGAAGATATTTGTTATCTTCACCACTGGGAAGCCACAGGCACCTTCCAGCAGGGTAACGCTGCCTGGGCCAAGCATGATCACCACAAAAATCAGAAAAAACGAAGCATGGTCAGGACCTTCCTGACTCAACTTATTATTCTGAAATAATCCCTCCTTTTGAAGGGAGGCGTCAGAATTCTTGTGTCAGGCCTTGCTCTTAGAGATTCTCAGCTCCTTGTTCTGCGGAAAGGACACCAAGTGAAGAAAGCACAAGCATGTCCAGCTGGTCAATGCTACCAAAATTAAAGAACATCAAAAATGAATGCATCAAGAGAGCCAGAGAGCTGAACTGTGTTCCCCTTCTGTTTGATGGTGGGTTTAATTGCTTCTTGTCTCAGCTCACCATTTATAAACCAGGCAAAGGATTATTGAAATATAAGCAAAAAAACTTACTACACGAAAGTAATGACACAAATACCTTCACAACCTGCTTTGAAATCTCATTTCCAAAAAGCAAAACCAACCAGCAAGCCCCTGGCAGTGAGCTCTGCCATGGCCCTTTCCTTGCAGTGGTTCTCATGTGAGAACATTGGTGCCAGGGCTGCCAGAGCCAGGCACTGGTGATTACAGACAGCCCACTCCTGCCCCAAACAGAACCAGGTATCAGGGCTCCAGGAGCACCAAATCAGGTATCGGGGCTCCAGGAGCACCAGCAAACACCCAGAGCAGCAAATCCCAGCTGACACGGGGTGTTTGCACTGCCAGGATCACACAAACACCACAGGAACGTGCTGTGCTTATCCCGTATCGTGGCGCTGATTGATTTCTCATGATGTATTAATTGTTCTGGCATTGAGATCCTGCTAGCTCATTGGCTGCCTGGATCATTCAGCTTTCATCTCCTGATTACTGCACAGCCTCCCCAGAAATGTGATTTTCTGTGATTTTCTGTCCTGCAAAAGTTAGTAATTCCTGCAGAAATTGGTGCTAAAAGTGCTGTAAAATGTCTGGGGGCCTTGGAGGGAATGTGCCAGCCCTGACTGTGTCGGACAGAGCTGCACTGGCACCACACACGATGCTGGATTCCCTCCTCAGCCCCCAGAGAAACTCCTTTCATTCCACTGTCCCAAACCAGACCAATAAATCATGATATCTGCTAACAAATAATGAAACACAGCCACATTTCAAGCTCCTTGTTGACACTGCTGAGCCACTCTCAACACCAGCTGCCCCACGAGCTGGTTCCAGGTACCTGCCCTGCCCTTGCACAGGTTCTCCATTTATATCCCAATAACGATGCCCAAATCTCCCAGCTGTGGAGGGAAAATCTCCCAGGCGTTCCTTGGGATGTTGCTGCAAGCGTTCCATCATTTCACAGGTGCTCATTAAATGGTCTAAGAGGGTTTTTTCCCATCAGCATTCCAATTACCATAAATCACTATCATGTACAAGCAATATGTTTGCATATTACAATTAATTTGAAAATAACTCTCTCAGGACATCAGGAATCGAGAAACTCAGCCAGGAATTCCAATCAGAAGTGGTTTTTTAAAATATACTAGGGATGACTACTTCTCCACACATTCCACAGCTCCACATCTCCCTGGGGAATGGCAGCTGTTCTGCAGTAAATAGAGAGGGATTCCCCAAGTGTTCCAAGGCTCAGAGATTGTGCATTACCTCTACAACTTCAAAATTACTTCTTTACCCATTTTTATTCCACTCAGGAGCACGTAAAAAATTTGCATACATCTTTAGAAGGAAAAATAAGCCAATATTCCCAGAATAATTCAAATTCCCAGATTTAAACAGGCCCTGATCCCCTGAACATTCTACTGAGTTTGATCTCATTAATCACAAGTTTCAAATGATGCATCCATGGAAATACACGAGTGTAGAAGCTGAGTTATTGGGTAGTATTTAAGTGCTGAAATTCACAGCATTATTTTCATATTTTCTAAATGGCTTTTCATCTTTATAACCAAAAAAGCAGAGTGATTTTCACACATATGCTGTTACCAAGGAACATGACTGGGGAGTGCTGCAGTTATTGCAGGGATGTTTTTGGAAGACTGATCTGTGTGTGAAGTCACAGATGTCCCTGAATGAGGCCCAGGCACAGCAGACACATCATCCATATCTCTTCTCCTCCTGGCAAATTCACATTATTTTGCCATTTCATAAACAAATACTTGGTGAATGAGAAACAAAAATCAACCCAGCTCCTGCTGTCTGGGGATCAAATGCAACACTGGAAATGCCAAATCTCAAGGCTACATTTTCTCTCTATCATAGTTCTTAACAGAGGAGATAAATCCCCAAGAGTCTCAACAAACCCTGAATGTTGCTTGGAGCTAGAAATTGCCTTGCCCATTCTCCCCTTCTGCTGAAACTTGCACGGAAGCCAATGCCATGACTTGGGGAAATATTATTTCTAAAGTGGAGTTGAGCTGTCAGATCCCAGATTTTGGGTGTTTTTCTAAGCAGAAGGCATCAGGGAGAACTCCAGCCATTCAGTAAATGTGACAGAGCATTTTTAGAAGTACATTACACTGGCCACTGCTTACTCTGATATTTATACACACCTGAGTATTGGACAAAGTATTTCCCAGTCCCCCTCATTTTAGCATTCAGGAAATTAATTTCTCTTTGTTTGGTACATTTGTAAAATTCGTTGGAAATCACAAAGCTTATAAGCGAAACTTTCGAGTGTGTTCTCTGGATCCACACTGTGTGCAGAGATCCTGCTAAAAGCTACAAGCCTTTCCTGACACATTTTCACTTTGAGATTTCTATACAAAAACCATTTTTCTCTAACACATCTGTGAAATACCAAGCGATGTTTTACAATGTTTAAATTTTTATTCCCTACATAATTGATCACTGCTTCTCACTTCTCCTGGCTAGCAGCCTCCCTCCTCCAGCATCAATCTGCAGTTCACAGGTTTGCATGTCAGGAAACAGTTTTAGAGTTCCAAACACAGCCTGGCAAGGCACAGGAGTTAAAAGTGTGCTTATTTCTAAGGTATTATGGTTGTGAAACTTGCTCTGTTTTGTGTGATGTCTTCCTTTCAGAAACATTTACCTTCTAAATTTCAACTGATATTTAATGGAATCACTTGCAGACAAAGAATGTTTGATTTCCAAAAAGTTCCTGGTAGGTGGATACACTGACACTTCTTGAATGGCACAAAATAGGCTTCATCCAAAAATATTAATTATCTCTTTCCCTCAGCTGTCTGCTCAGCACAGCAGCTGTGCACCAACTCCTGTTAAATGTATGTGGCACAATTCAGAGCTTGTTGAGGGAGCAGAGTCATTCCACTGCCTCTCAGAAACTTGGCCAGACCTGAACACTCACAATTCCCACTGAAGCTCATCAAATTACACGAGCTTAAACCCTGCCTGATCTCCTGTTTCCTTTGTAAATGATCTTATTTTTTCAGAATTGTTAAAACAACACGTCCTTCATTTCCCTCTCAAACCTCTCCTTGAAGCAACATAGACAAATTGCATTGGCACGAGTGAACCCTGAATAAAGTTCACTGTGAACCACAGAAATTAAAAATGTGAGTGAGGATGGGGACCAGCTCCTCCTGTCTGTGTGCTCTGAGCTCAGTCACTGAGCTTGGCAAGGACCAGAGAACTCTGCAAGGCCTGAACCGTGTTCCACACAGTTCCTGCAGTGCGCACCATGGTGGTACCAAGGGCAGCCCCTGTAAGAGATGGACTCTTGCTATGGTGCAAAGAACACCTGTTCTGGGTTCCTGCTCTGGGCATGGCCACGCAGGGCCAGCAGGGATGTCGCAACAAGGATGTCCCAGCCTGAGCAGGGAGGCCCCGGCCCCGGCAGGGATGGCCCCGGCCCCGGCAGGGATGGCCCCGGCCCCGGCAGGGATGGCCCCAGCCTGGTCCCAGCCCCGGCAGGGATGGCCCCGGCCTCGGCAGGGATGGCCCCAGCCTGGCCCCAGCCTCGGCAGGGATGGCCCCAGCCTGGTCCCAGCCCCGGCCGGGATGGCCCCGGCCCGGGCAGGGATGGCCCCGGCCTGGCCAGGGATGGCCCCGGCCTGGCCAGGGATGGCCCCGGCCCCGGCAGGGATGGCCCCAGCCTCGGCAGAGCCATCAGGGAGGTGCAGGAGCTCCCAGAGCTGCCCTGAGGACAGGAGCATCCCCTGCCCTGGAGTGTTCCCCTGTGGGATTCCAACTCTGGCACACAGGGTAAAATGAAACAGTAGAAATGTCTGCATTACTGAATACTCCAATAAATGTCTAAGCTCAAAACCAATTGTCCAGAGGAATGATAAGCACCGTTTAATTTGTGGTTTAATTCTCTTGCAGGTGATTACCTGGAGATTTACAGAATGGCTGTCTTAACTGGCCAGTTAATGAGAGCCAAAACAATTTCTCCCTCTCCACAAAACATTTACATATTGGCAAAACAGTTACTCTAAATCTTTCTAATTAACCTATTAATTCCAGATTTCTATTCCTCCTTACTACCAAGTAATAAAAGATGAACAAAACACTTCAAGGGGCAGGGAAGAATAATTTCTTTTCTTCCTTGACACATCTTTGATCTCATTTCTAAGGTTGAACAATGGCAGCCTAAGCAGAGACTTTTGCTTAGTGCTGTATTTATTCATTGCTCATATTTTTTAAGGTGATTAAAGATTATGCACACCAATAGGAAAAAAGCCCACAGCACATTCATTATACCACTTGTTTTAGCAAGTTGATTTTTAGCCAAATTAAATTCTGGTACCTTTGTCACCACTTACTTTAAACTCAGGAAATGAATATCTTATTTATGAAAAGATGAAGCAGTTATTGGAAGAGTTGTAATATCATAAACAGAGAATACACTGTTATATTAAGCCATAAAATTAATCTATGCTGGCAAGTGTTCCACCCGGAGACAACACCATTGTTTCATTTATATTTAACCAAAAGTTCAAAATTCAAAAAAAATCAGGTAAAGGCACCTTGCTAAGCCACTGTACCTCAGGACAATGTGCTCACATATTCACTATCAATATCTGTAATTAAAAGACTTTTATATAATATGTGAACCCTTGCTTTTCTGGCTCATTCAGACTTATTTTAACTAGAAACAATGCAGAACCTGCTTTCCACTAGATTAGCTCTGAACAGCTCCAGCCTAAAAGTACGTCTGACTTCCCTCCAAGTGGAATTGACGAAGAAGGAAAGTAAATATTTGATTTATAAAGGTACATAACCTCATAGAGGAAAATTGAGCAGTGATGTGCCCAATAACTAGTCTTGTACTATCCAGTGAGAGCAAAGGGTAAGATACGAAAGGAAATGCAGAATGCCACAGGAACTCTGCTGCAATGTACAGGCATAAAAAGAAGTATATATACGCACATAAAGAATTTACTTGTCTCAATATTTCAGTAACAATTGTGGTTTTAAAATAGCAGAACCTTCAGCTTTCTCTGGAGTTCCTATCCTCAGTGCCTGGGTGACAGGACCAGCAGACATGTCCTACCAGCACCTCATCCAACAGAGCAGCCCTGCAGAAGTCTCAGGCTGCACTTGCTATGACACAGGCAGTGTGAAACCTAATGTCTGAGGATGCTGCTGTGCATAACCTCACATGAGAGACAATGCACAGATCAAGGTCAGGGAAAACTTATAATAGCAGACTATCCCAAGAGATTCATCTGGGGAGAAACAGCTAAACTATGGAAAACTCTTAGATAAGATGAATCCAAATCATTATTGTGGGCCTCAAGAGGACAAAACCATCGGGAAATTGTTTATTTTCTATAGCGATTCATTTTTTTATAGCTGACGTGCACAGTGAAGCCCCAGCAGCAATGCTCTCAGCCACATCCCTTTCCACGTCACAGAAAAAGCCAGACGGGGACATGTGGGATATTTCTGCGGTTCTGTTCAACCGTGCGATTTCCCAGCACTGCAGCGCCGTGTCCGTCATCCATCCATGTATCCATCCATCCATCCATCCCCACGAGAGCAGGCACCGGAGCGGCTCCCGCACGGCTGCAGCCGGGGCTGTGTGGCACTGCCGGGCTGCCCGTCACACCGTGTGTGCCAGCCGGGCTGTGTGGCACTGCCGGGCTGCCCGTCACACCGTGTGTGCCAGCCGGGCTGTGTGGCACTGCCGGGCTGCCCGTCACACCGTGTGTGCCAGCCGGGCTGTGTGGCACTGCCGGGCTGCCCGTCACACCGTGTGTGCCAGCCGGGCTGTGTGGCACTGCCGGGCTGCCCGTCACACCGTGTGTGCCAGCCGGGGCTGTGTGGCACTGCCGGGCCGCCCGTCACACCGTGTGTGCCAGCCGGGGCTGTGCGGCTCTGCCCCGCTGCCCGTCCCACTGACTCTGTCATCCCCACAGCCGGGGGCAGCCGGGGCTGTGCGGGACCCGGCCACGCTGCGGGGCGAGAGCGGCCCGGGCTCCGCCGGCCGTGCCCGCTCTGGGCACGCACCGGGCAGCGCCGCAGCGGGGGCGGCCCCGCGGCGTCCGCGGGCTCGGCCACCGCCCCCCGCACATACCGGCCCCGCTGGGCTCTGCCGCCGCCCCCCGCGCCTCCTGGGGCCGCCGGGCTCTGCCGCCCCCCGGCACACCCCGGCCGGCAGAGCCACCGCACACCCCGGGCCGCCGGGCTGTGCCGCCATCCCCCGCACTCCCGGGGCCGCTGGAGCCGCCATCCCCCGCAAACCCCGGGCCGCTGGAGCCGCCATCCCCCGCACTCCCGGGGCCGCCGGAGCCGCCACCGTGCGCCGGCGCGGGCCGCGCATGGCGGGCGCGGAGCGCAGCGCATCCTCCCCATCGCGGCACTCACCGGATCCTGGCGGCCGTGGTGGCGTTGCCGGTCTGTGCCCGCAGGCACGCCAGCAGCAGCAGCCTCATCGCGGCCGCTCCGCTCCCTCCGCTCCGCCCGCCGCCGCCTCACCTGCCCGCGGGCCCGGAAACGGCGCTGCGGAGCGGGGCCGGAGCGGCCGCGGCCCCGAGCCCTGCCCGACCCACCCGGGCGGGGATGGGCCGGCCCTGGCAGGTGCTCCCGGGCAGAGGGCACCCGGATACCTGGCAGAGGTCTGGGTGCCTGCCCTCGCTAGTCCGGCACAGAGGTGACTCGCTCGGATCTTGGCCGGGGAACGGGAATTCAAAGGCCTCCTGAGGACAGCAGCACAGCCTCTGCTCCCGCTGCCACCCAGGAGGCGCCCCATGCTTGGGGAAGGAACAGCCATAGGAAAAAACCTAAAGGTGGGTAAGATGCCAAGCACCAGAACAGCCAGAGGAACACGCTAGTCTGAAGAGTAAGGAAAGGGATGGTCAAAGAACACTCCCAGCATCAGGAAGGCCTCAAAACGCAGCAGAACCAAAGGTGTGCGAGACCAGCGAAAAGGCAAGAAACACTGCAACAGGCAGAACCCAAAGATAAAACGAAACAGGGAAGAAAAAAGAACAAACCTGAACTCCAGTTGAAGAAAAAGATATCCCAAACCAGCAAGGCAGTGTTCGGGATAAAAGGGTCCACCCCAGTTAGAGCCAGAAACACCGTGCAGCTGAGTGGGGCAGCAGCAGGAGGGTGAGAGGCCAGCCCAGGGAGTCCATTGGGAGATCAATAGCAAACAGGTGGCTGATTGTAGATACCCACCTGAACCTGTTTCAACTCTTGTGAAAGTATTGAGACCAGGTGCAGCACATTGGTGGTGATGAGAAGGGGGCTGATTGGCCAGAAAAGTCACTTTTTTCATTATAACCTGGTCTGATTGCCTGATGTAATTCACCACAGGGCCACACAGATGCCAGCTTCCCCAAAGGCTGGAGAAGACAGGGAAAAGTGGTCTTCAAAAACCTGCAGTGCCTTGTTATTCATATTTCACTCTCAGGTAGACAGAGATAAAATAAGCCACATGCAGAGAAATATTGAATTAATAGTTTTTGAAACAGTACTTCCAATAATTTGTGTGGATTTCTGAGGCTAACAGGTGTTCTGAAATTGAGTGTTTAAACGTCATAAAAACACACACTGGAGTGGGTTCTGGCAAACTGTAAACATTCTGGTAGGCAGGCTCATGTTTTGCTAACGAAACTGAATGCTGCAGAGCTGTGTTAACTGCATCTCACTGAGTTATCCCTTAGATTCAGCACAACATTCTTTAGACCACTTCAAACTCCACTGGAACTAAAAATTTTGGCTGCAACCTAGAAGAGCAGCAAATGCTGCAGAAATGCTAAAAACCGGGTAAATGCTAATCTAAGGATAGGCAGAACCAAACCATTGGGTGTAGAACAGTTGTGTCACCATTCCAGAAAGCGTTTCTGGCGTGAAATCGCACTCCTGCTGAGACGTGGAGGGCTTTTGTCAGCGTGGCCAGGATTCCAGCCTGGAAGTGGCCCCTGTGGGCACACTTGGGCTTCTCAGCTGTCACAGAGCTGAAGGTGTCACACGGGCTGAGTGAAGCTCCACAGGTGCCTTTCAGCCCCTCCTGGTGCCACCATGTCCCCACAGCCCATCCCGGCGTGTCACACCTGGCAGCTCTGGCAGGGCGTGTTCAGAGCAGCCTTGGAACCAAAAATGGAGATTCTGCAGCTGTACCCTGGCTGTGAAAGCTCAGAAAGCCATGGTTTGGGTTAGCAAATGCTGTCCAACACATTTAGTGCGCAACACAAAGAAGAAAAAACGCAAACATTAAAGCAAGACAAAGCCGGCTCCGTGAGAAATGAGGAAACTCAACCAGTCACCGGAGAAATAAAGAGGAATTAAAGGAAACATTCAAAGAGATCTTAACATGTTATCACTATTTATGATAACTCTGGCTTTATGCTATTTAGGCTTTGACTGAAAAAAAATCTGGAAATGTGCATTGCATCTTGAAAACACGGAAATGCATGAATGTATTCCTGTATAGACACAGCTGCGCTCACTGTGTGCACAGAAAGGGTCCTGGATGTATCAGAATGAACTTTTAAACACACTGTAGCTCAGTACTGTCTGGAGGGAAATGAAAACCTCCTTCCTGCTGTACTTCCAGAGAGAACAGTAACTTGTGAATTTAGTGAGAGTACCTGCATCTCTATCCCTGAAGAGTTAGGTAACATTTTAATGTACATTCCAACTGCTGCTCAGCATTGCTAGGTGTTTGTACCAGTTGTGGGACAGGTCAATATAGAAATCTCACCTCACTCACCAAGGTAAATGATGAAGGGTCTAAAACATGAAAATAAGACACAATAATACAAAGTGTGCTTTATTACTTTGAGTCCCCAGAAAATACTGCCAAACTCCTCAGAAAATGCAATCACAGTTAATATGACAATAAGCTAGGAAAAGATGAATTGTAATTTTGTTACAGAATCAGTCACATTACAGTAGTTCACAAAGAAATGCCTGTACAGCTGATTGCCTTTTCCTCATTGTCCTTTGTCATGAAATTTCTTAACTAGTTAAGAAAGCAAATATATGTAATCAGTCATTTTTATGGCATATGTTATTTACAAAGGCCCATTACTGAATGACTGTATTTACTTTTACAAGCATCACTTGCTCCAAGTAAGTCATGCCTAAATGTTTGGTATGTAACTACATGATGTCAATAAACTTAACTTTTTCATTGAACACACACAACCAGCAGTGTCTTACCCACTTTGTTCTGGCCAAAAATAAGACTTTTAAGATCTGCTGCTGGAGACAATTTAACGCATTCACAACCTGTACCTCAACACGTATGATGGTCGAACTGCAGCACATCTCAGGGTTGTAATCTTGTAATTATTATGTTTTCCCATTTTAATCACATGCTTTGTCCTACTGAAATCAGTGTTCACTCTCCATGTGTACCTGGATAATCCCTGCATGCCCTCACACCCAGCTGCTGCTCCCACTCCTGAGTCACCAGGCACATCCTGGGGGCTGAGTTGGCCTCAAACACGAATTAAAACACGTATAAAAACTCTTATAAAAACAGCCTTTAACACCACACATTCATCACCTTTTCCTGCTGAAAGTCCTTGTTGTGAGACAGTCTAACTATAGCATTAAATAACCCTAAAAAAAGATTATTTGGGGTCTAGAGCATCTCTTCTGAGAGAACACAGGAATTGAGACTGTTTAGTCTCAAGAAGACTGAGAAGGGATCTCACTAATGCATAAGTATCTCAGAAGCGGGTGCCAAGAAACTGGTGCCAGGCTCTTTTCAGTGGTGCCCAGCCACAGGGTGAGGAACAATGCCCAAAAACCAAAGCAACTCTCCGTGAAGAACTCTTTTCACGAAGGATGGCAGAGCAGCTGCCCATGGAGGCGGCGGATCCTGCCTCCCTGCACACCCGCCTGGGCGCCTTCCTGAGCCAGGTGACCCTGCCTGGGCAGGGCCAGCCAGAGCTCCTTCCTCTGGGACGGTTCGAGGATTCCGTGCATTTCCACCTCCATTTCCCGGTACAGCCCCCGAGCGGCAGCAAGGTCACGGCGGGAAGAGGCGCCGCACACCCCGGGCTGCCCAGCTCCGGCTGGCGCTGCCGGCCGCTCTGATGGGCACCGTGCCGGGCCGCCCCGGCCGCTGTGAGGGATACCCTGAGGCATCTCCCCACTGCCTTCCGGCCGCTCTGACGGGCACCGTGCCGGGCCGCCCCGGCCGCTGTGAGGGACACCCTGAGGCATCTCCCCACTGCCGACCGGCCGGCCGCTCTGAGGGTCACCGTGCCGGACCGCCCCGGCCGCTCTGATGGGCACCCCGAGGAACCTCCCCGGCCGCTCTGACGGGCACCCTGAGGAACCTCCCCACTGCCGACCGGCCGGCCGCTCTGACGGGCACCCCGAGGAACCTCCCCAGCCGCTCTGACGGGCACCCTGAGGAACCTCCCCGGCCACCCGCCGGGACTCCCTCACGGCCACACCACTTCCGCCCCGCCGCGCCCCACTCGGCCATATGACGGCGCGACGGCCGGAGTGACAGCGCCCCCGACCAATGGCACCGAGCCGCTGCTGGGGGCGGGGCCGAGCGCCGGCGGAGTGACAGCGCCCTCGGCCAATGGTGCCGCGGCGCTGCCTGGGGGGCGGGGCTGGGGCGGTGGCGGGCGCGGGTCCCGGCGGGCGGGCCGGGAGCGCGGCGGGGCCGCCGGGGGGACGCAGGGCCATGGACGAGGCCGAGCCGAACGAGCGCAGCCCTCTGCTGAGCAGCGGCGAGCGCGGGCGGGCGGCCAGCAGCGCCTTCCAGGGCCGGCGGCTGGCCTGCGCCGCCGTGCTGCTGGCCGAGCTGCTGGAGCGAGTGGCCTTCTACGGCATCACCTCCAACCTGGTGCTGTTCCTCAACGGGCCGCCCTACGGCTGGGAGGGCGCGCAGGCCAGCCAGGCGCTGCTGCTCTTCATGGGCATCACGTACCTGGTGTCGCCGTTCGGGGGCTGGCTGGCCGACGCCCTGCTGGGCAAGTTCGGCACCATCCTGCTCAGCATGGCGCTGTACCTGCTGGGCATGCTGGCCTTCCCCGTCATCGCCGCGCCGCACACCCGCCAGGGCCTGTGCGGGGACATCCCCCTGTTCCCCGTGGAGAACTGCTCCTCGCCGGCCGCCAACGCCACCCTGGCGCCCTGCTCGCAGGCCGGAGCCACCCGCTACTGCGCCGCCGCCACCTTCGTGGGACTGGTCCTCGTGGGGCTGGGCGTCGGCTCGGTCAAGGCCAACATCACCCCGTTCGGGGCCGACCAGGTCGGGTATGGTGTGGCAGCTGCAGCGCTCGGGGTGCCCAGGGTGGCAGAGGGGCTTGCCGTGCTGGGGTGGGCAGTGCCCGGCCGACTGGCCTCTGTGCAGGTGCTGAGCCTGGCAGGGAATGGCATCACCCAGCCCTGGCCCTGTGCAGTGCAGCTGCTTCAGCTGGGCCACGTTCGGTGTCATTTCGGTGCCTGTGGGGTGTCAGATCCCTTTGCTTTCCTGGTTACCCTGCCTCACATGTGGGATCTGAGTTGGCTGAGCCATCACCATCTCAGGACTTGGGTTGAATACTTAATGGCCATTAAGTGGACTGCTGATTGTCCTCGCTGGTCAGTTTGTACCCAGTTAACGTGACCTCAGAGCTCATCAAATGAAGTACAAGATACACATCTGAGCTGTGACAAGGATGACATGGGGCTCCTAAGGCAGTGTCAGAGGCCTTTACCATCCTGAGATAAAGGATCTAACAGTGCAGAACTAACAGTTTTTATGCTTTAGGTATTTGTGCACTGCCTTGCCCTGGAGTGCCATTTCTGTGCAGCCTGGTGCTGCATCACATGATGGGGGAAGCTGCTCTGGCCATGGTAAACATCACCTGGGCTGTTCTGAGGACACATCCTGTCAAATGACCTTGTGGGGACCCGCCACAGTGATCTCATTCATTGGGTCATCACTGCAGAGCCCAGGGGCTGCACAGAAAATGTTTGAGAGGCAGCTTGCACTTCAGTAACAACTGGAATGCTCTGTTACATGTAGGTTTTTTACAGTCCTGTGCTAAGGCAGTGTGGATGTTGAAATGTAATTTCTGCTTTGCAAATAGAGAATTTCAGCATGCTCAGGTACTGCTGAGCAGCTTTTCTAACTAAACTGAAACTAAACTGAGTGGCATGTCTGCTGGCTCACTGAGTTCTGGTTAGAGCAGGTATCAGAAATGCCATGCATTCTTTGAAAGAGGGAGAATCCACCACAGAACCATTGCCAAACACACCTCCATTCTCTGTTGTGCAGTTTGCATTTGTCATTCTTTGGCATTTCGTGTATTCTGAATTCTGGGTGAAAGGCAGTATATAAATGTAAAACATTATTATAGCCCAGCATTGTGTGTCCCCAGTGCATTAGCTCTGCTTGAGCCAGCCTGAGCCCATCAAGTGAAATAGCTTTAATATGACTTTATCTTGTAAGGTGTTTTTCAAAACTGACTGCTTATCCCCAGAACGCTTTATGAAAGTTAAATATGGGAGATAAATAATGGCAAGAACTGAGCAAAAGAAGAGCCATTGCCAATGGAAGTGTAGCTGTTGTAGCTGGATTTTGTACAGGCTTTTCCCCCAGGATTTCAAGGAAAGCAGGTTTTGGCTGGGTTTGAAGATAATTCACAGTGATTTATGTAGGGTGAAGCAAAAGAAATACTCCTTTCTGGGCCATAATAATCAGTGGAGCTCTGCCGAGGTCTGAATTTTTCCCCTTCTCTCTTTCTCTGGCTTATCTCTTGTTAAATATATTACAGCATGCCACTTACCTTGGAGTGCAGTTTGGGGCCCTCTTGGGTGCCTTTTCCCTGCACAGGAATGCAGAAAACTCCTGGGGAGATGAGAATATATCTATATAGCTGTATGTATCTATCTGTATCTCTGCCTACCTATCTGTATCTGAAAATAAAGTCTGTCCCGGAGCCACGTTCTTGGGAGGCCAGAGCACATTGCAAACGTGTGTGGGCTGGATGTGTGCTGATAGGATTTGTCCTCTTTCCCCAAGGAAAGGCTGAATTGTACATCATGTATATCAGTTGGCACAATCACCTTTCAGAATGTTAATTGCATTTCATTGCAGATCTCTTAGAAATTACCGTGTGAATTTTTCAGCTTTAATGTATAGAATTTGGGTGGAGGGCTCTTGTATAATGAGAGGTTTCTTTATTTAGCAGAATCACTTTGTGGAATATGGGAAACTGAACTGCAATACTTACTTTTCTCTGGTTCCTAACTCTGTTGAGTGCCTACTTTTAGAAGTGCTGTTAGAGTCAGGATGAGTAACTTCCACCACTCAGCTTAGCAAAGAGAGTTCTGCAAGGCTGGGACAGAGCAGCTTTTCCCAGCTGTGTTTACAGATGTCTTTCTAGAAGTGTCAGCCTGTCCGTGCTGCTGTGTCACTCTGAGGGGAAGGTGCTCAGAATGGGGTTTCTCATCATGTGATCCCATGCCCTGGCACTTTCCAGTTCCCCTTTTGGGCCAGTGTTTGCTGTCACTTCCTGTTCTTGGAGCAGCCTGTGTGTGACTTTCTGCAGTTGGGAAACAATGGGACTGCTGGTGGTTATTGTGAAAGCTGCTTCAGCCTCAGCACCGAGGCCAGAGTGGCAGCAGACTCCTAATCTGGTCTCAGCCATAATCACTCTAATTATAGCTGGGTCTCTTGCAGGGTTACAGCGCCTGGGGAGGCCAGCTTTCACCCAGCTGTGCTGCCCTCCGAGCTGCCTTCACAGCCAGTAAATATCAGGCTGCAGCTGCCACGGATCTTCCAGCTCTGCTGAAATTGGTGCTTTACAGTTATTTTTTCCAGCTATTGGAAACTGCTGCTGTAAAGATGGCTTTAGAGTGATTTTCAGCCTTTATTTATTTGTAGAGCATAGATTTTCCAGCCTCTGGATGAGGATGGGGAGCCAGGTATAAAGATTTGAAGGTCCCTGACTGCAACTTGTTTTGTTGTTGCTGCTGTCAGACTTCTTATGAGCCTGTGGACCTCAAAGGCTCTGCAGAGAACAGGTTTGAAACAAGTTGTGGCATTCAGGCCAGTAATAACAGGTGGAATAGGAACAGACTTTATACGTGGACTTGCCGAATTTCAGTGTAAAACTTTGAAATTACCTAGCAGCTGAGTAATAGTGTGGAGCTCAGCTACCCAGCTCTCTCAGATGATCTCAGAGTCAGTGGTTGTGTGCAGTGATGGATTAGAGGGTCAGGATTCTGTAAGTTTGACTGCACAGAACTCTTGCCATTGCACCTTCTTTGGTAGGCTAAGGACAAGGACAGGGTTCTCTGTTCCATCCCTGCTCTGCTGTGTGGCTGCTCTCAGAGGTGACTGCGATGAGTTTGGGGCTGTTTGGTACATTTGTCACTTGTGACTCTCAGTTGACTGCAGGAACAAATGAAAGCTACTACTGTCAGGGACTTTTGAGTGATCATGTTCCTTTCATGTGGGGTTTTGACAAGACATCTTCATAGTTCTTTGTCTTTGAGAAGATATTCCACCAGGTAGTCAGTGGGACCTTTATTCACTTATTAATGTTTGCCAGTTAAAGGCCGTAGTGGCATTTCAGACGTGGCTGTGATGTAATTTTTAGTGCAAACATATGCTTTGATAAAGAAGGAAGAAATGGATTCTTTGCATTGTAAGTCTGTCATGTGTCTGTCCTTTGAGCACTGCCTTCCTTTGGTCACTCTGTCACAAAAAGGACACCGGAGATGGTGAAGGAAGTTTCCAGGAAGGGCCACAGGCATGGTCAGTAGTTTCCAGGTGAGGAATCACAAATCAGTCTAAATTTCCTACCTCTGAAAAGGCAGCAGAAAGGAAGATGTCACAGTGGTTTGTGCCAGCAGTGGCAGGGGAGAGAGGCAGCAGTGGAGCAGGAATGGATGGAGCTGGGCTGTGACTGGAACAGGAATGGGATGGAAATGGGCCGTCTGGAGCAGGAATGGGATGGAAATGGGATGGAGCTCAGCTCTCTCTGCAGCAGGAAAGGATGGAGGTCCACTGTTACTGCAGCAGGAATGGGATGGAAACGCGATGGAGCTCAGCTGTCTGTGGATCAGGAATGGATGGAGCTCAGCTCTCTCTGCAGCAGGAATGGATGGAGCTCAGCTGTCTGTGGACCAGGAATGGATGGAGCTGGGCTGTGACTGGAACAGGAATGGGATGGAAATGGGATGGAGCTGGGCTGTCTGTGGATCAGGGATGGATGGAGCTCAGCTCTCTGCAGCAGGAATGGATGGAGCTGAGCTGTCACTGCAGCAGGAATGGGATAGAAACAGGATGGAGCTCAGCTGTCTGTGGATCAGGAATGGATGGAGCTCAGCTCTCTCTGCAGCACGAATGGATGGAGCTGAGGTGTCTGTGGATCAGGAATGGATGGAGCTCAGCTCTCTCTGCAGCAGGAATGGATGGAGCTCAGCTGTCTGTGGATCAGGGATGGATGGAGCTGGGCTGTCTGTGCTGGTTCCTGGAACAAGGTGGAAGGAGGCAGGCTCAGACAGGCTGGTTCAAAGCAGGCGCTGGAGGCAGCCCTGCCCACTGTGCCATTGCCTGTGGAGCTCTCTGCCACGGGATGCTGTGCATCCTCAAAGCTGACCCGGGTTCAGAGGCAGGTTACACAGGCTCGTGGAGAGGAGAGCTGCTGCCTTGATTAAGCACAGAGAAGCCATCCTTGGCTCAGGAAGTTTCTCAGGAGCTAATGGTTGGAGGCTGGGATAATGCCTGTCAGAAGGCTCATGGTGTGCTTCCCTGTTCTTACCTGCATCAAAGTTGGCTTTCTTCTCCCTGCTCTCCTTTGTAGAGATGTCAGCCAGGTCATGTGCAGGAGGGAGGATGAGAAGTCTTCTGCCTTGCAGAAATAAGAGAACTGAGACTTTGTGATGAAGAAACGGAAACTTCATCAAACACATTGCTAACACTTACACAAGTTGGAGCACTGTGTTCCATTAATTGTTTGCTAATATCCTGCTGCTCATTGGGCTTTGGGAGGAATTCCTGGATTGAGCTACTGCTGCAGTTGATGAAAGTTAGGAATTGAGTACCAAGTTGAAGCTGGAGAGGGAGAATTTCTTGGGTTTAGCCTCCAGGATTGCATCGGACATTCTGACAGATGCACTGAATGCTGGCAGTGCTGTTAGCTGTGCACAGGAATAGATTCTTTCATATTTCCTCTGTGGGGCTTGGCTAAATGCTACAGATGGGTTTGTGCACCACTGGGAAACCTGAAGCTGTTAATCAGAACTGGCAGTGTTAAAAACTCATTTTAAGACACAGCTTGCTTTTCATACTGCAAACTAAATAGGGGTCTGTTGGAGATCTGGCAAATGAGGAGGGGAAATCTGCAGTTACAAATGGAAAATAACTGACTCAGCCAGGCTGGTGCATGGCACTGACTTGCTAGTCACTGTTAATGGCCTTTCAGTCATCAGCCACTGACAAATGCACTATTATGGATTCTCCTGCAGACTACTTGATCTTTTTAATGTGTTTCAAATTTTAATTTGCATCATTTCTCTTACATCACCTCTTATGAGTGATGCTGGATTCCTGGGAGTGAATTACAAAATGTGGGGTAACTTACAGTAGGCAATAATAAAGAGGGATGGTAAAACTGTACAGATAGTTCTATAAACAGGGATGTCTTTACTTTCACTGGAGAGACTGAGAGCTTCAAGCAGAAAAAATAACACTATGAACAGCACTGACTTACAGGGATAAATATTTACTGGAGCCTTGTGATCCTCAGGCAGCCCAAATTTAATTAATTTTTTTTTAAAGGTCAGAAGGACAAGTGCTCAATTTGTGTTCTGATGAGAGGCATTAAGACTGTGTCAAAAATTAAATTTTTGTTTAATTACCAAGCATTCATTTGAGGCTTAGAAAATGGAATAGAGTTAACTGTTGTGTAAATACAGTTAGAACAAGCAATTTTGGCAATATGTGAATTTTAGGTAGCCTAACTTTTTGTTACTAAAAAATAGTTACTTAAACTCCTGTGATCTATGGGATGTTAATCTGAGGGAGCTTTTTGTAGAGCAATGACCCAGTGAGAGTCAGTGCAGTAGAATAATAATGGCCTCTCTGGGGGAGCTGTGTCTCAGCAGTGTGGCTGTTTTATCCCTGTGCTGAGCTTCCAGAAGGTTACTCACATAATGGTGCAGCTCTCACCGAGGTGGCATCTCATCAAACACCATGTGAAGCCAAAACACTTAAATCATTCCAGAGTGACTCTAAATGAAACCTGAGCTCCTCAGTGTATTGAACTTGTTAGAATTCTAATTCAAAGATTCTAATTCTGTTTAGCTGTATTTATTCAGAATCTGAAGGGCTTGCTTTTAATCTTCTCCAGGTCAAAGACCGGGGTCCAGAAGCCACAAGGAGGTTTTTTAATTGGTTTTACTGGAGCATTAATCTGGGAGCTATCCTGTCCCTGGGAGGCATTGCCTACATCCAGCAGAACGTGAGCTTTGTGATCGGGTACAGCATCCCCACGGTCTGCATCGGCATCTCCTTCATGGTGTTCCTGTGTGGCCAGAGCTTCTTCATCACCAAACCTCCTGATGGCAGTGCCTTCACAGACATGTTCAGGATCCTCACATACTCCTGCTGCTCCAAGAAGGCCCACGGGGAGCACTCAGCAAACAGGTTTGTGATGAGCTCTCCTGTGTGACCTATTCAGAGTCACCTAGGGCTGAGCTCCTCAGCTCGCCCTGCCTGCTGGTCACTGCCACCACAGGCTGCAGGAGAACAACAGGGAGCAGCTTTGCTGTGAGAGCTGCAGAGCTGGGGCCTGGAGCTGCTTTCTGGGCGCTGAGGGATGGAGGAGGCACAGTGAGACAGATCCCTGGGTGTCCCTGCAGCCACACCGTGGTGTCAGCTGAGCTCTGTGTCCTGCCACCTCAGAGCTCCTGAGGGGGTGCTGTACCCTGACTGGGCTGCTCTCAGCACTAGTTAACTTTCTTCTCTGGCACATCTGTTTGTGGATGCCTTCTGGTTTGAAAAGCACTGTCATCTGCGTTTAGTGCTCTATGCAGCTTGATGGGGAGCCAGAATTTTGCCACTCTTGAGAGCTGCCCATGGAATACTGGTGGTTGGGTTGGATCACTGCTAAGAGGAGTCAGGTGCCTGCTCTGCAGTGGGGTTTCATGTGCTCAGGTTGCCAAAAAGTTCAATGACTTAACAAGCAATATCACAAACTGCAGGTTACTCCAAGTTCTGCCAGTTATTTAGGGCTGGGCTGTGAGGGGAGGGTGGGAAATAAGGAAACTCCATGGCAGAAGGTTTCCTCTCCTGTTTCCACCTGCTGGGGATCCATTCTGGCCTGGCTGTGTTGCTGTAACTTACATGAATGACCCATTTTGGAAATGCATTAGCTTTTTGTAAGGAAGAGAAGATCGCCAGTTGTGTTTACTAAACATGTCAAATCCTTTCCCACAGTGAAGGCCAGGGAGTGCTGCACCCGCCCCGCAGGCAGAGCCTCTTCGAGATGGCCAAGCTGTCCCGGGGGGGCCCCTTCAGAGAAGACAAGGTGGAGGATGTGAAAGCTCTTGTCAAGATTATCCCTGTCTTTCTGGCTTTAATACCTTACTGGACAGTGTATTTTCAAGTGAGTAGTTCCATATGGTTACAGTTATATTTTATGTCATTTCTAACTTAACATTTTTGGGGTGTTCTCTTATAAATAGGAAACTTAACTTGGAGTTCAGAGATGAAAAATGACTACTAAGGAATGCTCTCAAACAATATTTTGACCTAATAATAGAAAAAAAAATCATTACAAGTGTAGTTAAGACTCACAGTTGTACAAATTCACATATCCTAAAATACTGTGCTGTATTTCATCTTGCAGCTGTTTCATATAGGTCAGGCTAAATGGTCTAGACCTCGTTTTAATTTTCAGGTTCTGCCTTATGGAGATGATTCAGGATATCAGATACATTTTGGGCAAAAGAAACAATGCAGAAATTGTTTTCAAAGACACACAAATGATTCTTGGTGTTTTTAGTAAAAATAGCTGCAAGGTTAAAAAATCTTGGAATGTTCTGAATGTAATTGTTTTCAGGTTGCTGTGTTAGCATTTCACCTCTGGTATAATCTTTGTTAATGATTACAAAATAAAAATATCTTGCTCTCAGCACTCCTTGTCCAAGTAATCTCAACTCCTCTTTCCTGATGCTAGATGCAGACAACATATGTGTTGCAGAGCCTCCATCTGAGAATTCCCGAGATATCCAATGACACCAACTCCATCCACACGGTGAGCAGAGCAAAACAAGAGCAGGGCCTTTCTTTAGTGGAGATGCAGATTGGGTCAGTGTGGTACAACAATTCCAGGAGGTGCAGGCAGTGCCTTTGGGGGTTTAGGAGCACGATGCACATCCCAGATTTTGTTATTCCAGCACGTGCCTGGAGTTCACCCCAGCCTGCTCTGGATGCATTCAGGTAACTCTCACTGCTTTCATCAGAGTTTCTTTATCCTTCAGTGGCCAAAGTGTGACCTTTGGAGAACGCTGATCCATCTCCCTGCCCTGAGTTTCCAGAGCAGGACAGAAGCATTTCTGCAAGCCCAGTAGGAATAAATTCCCATCCTTAAGTGATACATTAGCATTTGGAATTTGAGACACATTTGTTACTCTAGACTGCCTAATCAATAATCACTTTACCTTCAGCATATTGAAAGAAGCTGTTCAATCAATACTTTTCAAGGAAGGCTGGCATCATGTGATGCAGAAATGGCACAGAGAAGTAAAACACAGGATTTACAGGGTTTACATGTGTTACACCACCTTCTGTGGTCATTTGACAAGTGTAACTTGATTTTAATTGAACTTTGCATTTACATTAGTAAGACTGTTTCTGCTCTTCTGTGGCACATCTCTGATAGTTCTAAGCTTAAAGAAGAAATACAGAGCATGGCTATTAAATGCTTTTCATGACTGAATTAGGTACAAAGTTCAATTCTGTCAGAGGAGAAACTGAGCTTACAGATGTATGAGCAGCCTGATTCAGTGAAAACCTAAATAGCTGAATATTTTCTTCAGCATTTAAACACTCTTATTTGACTTTTCACAATGTCTGTCAGTGCATTGTTGTTTATTTTGGATCAAAGTGTTCAATTAAAACCTTTTTTGTAAAATAATAGTAAAAATTACCTCTTAAGTATGAAATTGCTTTAATCATCTTCCCTTCCAGTTCCCAGCAGCCTGGCTGACCATGTTTGATGCAGTGCTTATCCTGATCCTGATCCCCCTAAAGGACAAGCTGGTGGACCCCATTTTGAAGAGGCATGGCTTGCTGCCATCCTCCCTGAAGAGGATTGCAGTGGGGATGTTCTTTGTGATGTGCTCTGCCTTTGCTGCAGGTAAGGAAATGACTTGGGCATCTCCTGACACAGTGAATTGTCCAGCTCACTGCTACAGCATTTCCTAAAGAGCTGTGTGAATATTTAATTCAGCATTATTCAGATCTTTTATAGTGGGATAGTTGGAATGTGCCTTCATGGATGCATTTTCCTCAATAAAGGGGATTGTATCCAACCATTTACTAAACTGTTTTGAACACCTGCAATAAAATTGGACCATTTTTCCTGCCTGAGGTAGATTTTGCATATACCCTTTAAAAATGTTTCTTCATACATTCTGACTCACAAGTATAAAAAAGCTGAAATTGTACCCAAAATCCTTTCCCCTGCTCTGAAATAATAAAGTTAGGTCATGGCTGAACAAGAGTTTCCTCCCACTTTGGGTTGGCTCCCCCCTCTTCCTGTCCCTAATGTTTGGGAATTAGTGTAGTGTAAAATAGCTCAGCTGTAGCATGAAAGGGAAAAGATGGCAACTCTGCTGGCCCCATAAATCAGCTGCTTTTGAGAGGATTTCAGGTTGTTAAGTGCTGCTGATGTGGAACTGAACATCTCTGAGCAATGCTTCACAGAATCTATAGCCCTCACCAGCATCACTGTAATGAACATCCTGATAAAGCATTATAGCATTAAATAAATTCATTGCAGCACTTGGGATCCCCTCTATTTTAGGGAGAGGGACACTTTGTATGGCTATTAAGATCTCTTTCAGTGAGAGAGGTAATTATTAGGCCAAGGTCACTTTGTGGGCAAGGAAAGTTCTTCAAGCAAAGTCATTTAAAGTTAAATCAGAAGTGTTTCTCTTATTCCATGTTTCTCAGGACACTGCTGCTGCAGAGAGGATGATGTAAAACCCTTAAATGTCAGCTCTTTAAATAGAACCTGTGGGCTCACATATGAGGGAATTCAAAACCAGCAATATCTGTCTTTATTCCTGGTGGGGAAGAGCACATCAAGCTGTGAGACTGAGCTGGGGAATGGGCTCATACAGCACAATTCCTTAAAGTTTCTGATGCTTTTTCCAATTCACCTGCAAATGTAACACATGCTTTTGTTGGTTTGATCCTCCCCAAGTCTGCCCCAGTAGAAGCTGCAAAGGTGAATTCTTTGGGTGATTATTTGCAATCTGTTTGGAAAGTTTAACCTTTTGGAGTAACTTGACATCTCTTCATCATAGCAGGAATTAAAGAGCTTCAGTTGGGACAAATTTGGGGTTTAGGAAAATGTTTATTTCTAGCAAGGTGTTGGTTTCTATGTTTCACTCAATTTTTATTTTCTCATTAAGTGATATTTAGAGCTGCCATATTTTAACATTCTTAAAATACAATATTACTACCAACCACTGCTACCTTTGAGAGGGACACTGAATGAAATCTTTAACATATGAAAATGTCAAGAATTTGCAATCATGGCAATATCTTAATGATTTGTTAGTGCCATATTTCCATTTTGACTTGCTTATCCGACAGCCATTAGTTGTGGACACTACTCAGGCTGCCTATTAGATTGGTTAGATTATTTAAAATATTTTACAGACTGTGTTAAAATACAACTGATTAGATTTAATGAACATCTGCTGTGCTTCATGCATCTTATGGCGAGTTCTGAGCAGCAATGTTCAGGGTTATTCAGCTGGAAAATCTACTTCATTTATAGAGTTTAAACCATTATAGCAAGAAGTTCAGATTATTTTAACTACTAAGAGTGCAAAATTAAATATGAAACTTGTCTATCAAAGTCTTAAAGGAAGAATCAGTAGGTTCCAGGTTCTGAAGTACTTTGAAGATGAATTTAGGGCAAAGTTTGGTATATTGTAGTTGTGCTCCTAGGTGGCTCAGCGGTTATTTTGTAAGAGCATAAACACATTAAGATTACTTGATGTTTTGAGGTGCAACAGTTCTGTGCTGAGTGTAAATAAATGAATTTATGTCTGAGCTCTTAGATGATTACTGCTTTGTTTACACTTTAATTAAGCTCCACTCTAAAGTGTTGGGCAGCTATATTAAAATTAAAACATCAAGAAGTCCAGTTTTATTTTAATTACAGCAGCTTTTCATGGTTCATAGGGCAGTGAGGTAGCTGAAGAGCTAAAGAAAGATAAGATGGGTCACCTAAAGAGAAGTGAGGAATATAGAGAGAATGTGGGGGCTGGCCTGCCATGAAGAAGTAATAAATTCAGATCAGTTTTTACCTAACCCAGATGTTAGTGAGAAATTTGGCACTGTCACTTAGCACAGAGGGGCTGATCTGGCTGCTCCCCTTTTATTTTTAAGAAATGCTTTAAATTTTTAAAAGAAGTTTTATGTCATAGACTTGGGAACACCCAGGAGAACAGGAGTGGCGTTGTACACCAGGAACTGTGTTTGTTTCTGGGAGGTGCTGCCCGTGTGGCTCAGAGGGGTTCAGCAGCCCATGGAACGTGTCCCTGGCACCTCTGGGTGCCTCCAGGAAAGGGAATGGCACTGAGGGAGCAGCTGGAGGCTCTGCACATGCTGAGATAGCCAGGAGCAGCCTATCTGAGCCCTGCACGTGGCGCTGGGGACACATTTTGTGTGCCATATGAGGGGAGGTCATGGTTTTGGGGACACATTTTGTGTCCCATATAAGGGCAGGTCGTGGTTTTGGGGACACATTTTGTGTCCCATATGAGGGCAGGTCGTGGTTTTGGGGACACATTTTGTGTCCCAGGTGATGGCAGGATTTGGGGACACATTTTGTGTCCCAGATGATGAGGGCAGGTCGTGGTTTTGGGGACACATTTTGTGTCCCAGATGATGAGGGCAGGTCGTGGTTTTGGGGACACATTTTGGGTCCCTGATGAGGGCAGGTCGTGGTTTTGGGGACACATTTTGGGTCCCTGATGAGGGCAGGTCGTGGTTTTGGGGACACATTTTGTGTCCCAGGTGAGGGCAGGTCGTGGCTCAGGACAGCACTGATGGAGGCTGGGAGTGGCAGTGGCTCAGCCCTGCTCCTCTGGATGGTGCTGAATAAATTCACCTTATTTCCAAAGATAAGGGATGAGAGTTCCTTTGTAGAAGTCTCTTGGTGCAGCAGGGAGTTTTATTAACTATTAGCTATTCTGTGTACTTTATGAAACTGTGAGTCAATGGTTTAATCTGGGCAACTTCAACAAAAC
Source organism: Zonotrichia albicollis (assembly GCF_047830755.1). Taxonomy (NCBI): domain Eukaryota; kingdom Metazoa; phylum Chordata; class Aves; order Passeriformes; family Passerellidae; genus Zonotrichia; species Zonotrichia albicollis. The sequence continues at coordinate 923,032 of NC_133836.1, forward strand.
CCCAGAGCATTATTTGATATTCACTTTCTACCCTAAACTGTTGTGCTGAGCAAGCTAAAAATGCTTATATTTTACACTATCCTGTCTCTTTTTCATTCCGTATGAAGTACTTTCTATGCAATGTATTGCTTGTAAATCAAGCTCTAATGAGCTCTTGGATCTCTTTGGATGAAAAGTGTCATATAAATGTCATAATCATATTCATAGAGGGTTTTCATAGCTCTACAGGACTGGTGTAGCCATTTCCATAAGCAAAAGGATTTCTAATTTATGAATACTGTGGTGGCAGTTGAAATGGTTCAACAGTGCAAAGTAGTAGTTTGTGAAAATGAGATTGTCTTTAAAGAAAGCCCAGCACAGTGTCCATGAGAGCTCTGAGCTGATCCATCCAGAAATGGGCTAAGTGTTTGTATAATTATTGCCACTGAATGAGAATATAATCACTAATTCTATGGCAGAACAACCATGGCTTGAAATAACACCAGCAGAAGTAGTCTGAAATGCTTTGTCAGGAAATAAATACATATTCCTGTTGTATCACTTCTAATTGCAATGCCGGGCTGAATCCTAATTGAATTCTTAATGTGGAGAAACAATGTTTGCATCTTAGATCAATCTTTTTTCCCTCCCGTTTCACACAGGAATTCTGGAAAGCAACAGACTGAAAATCGTGAAGGTTAAAACAATTAACCAGACAATTGGGAACGTTACATACCACGCTGCAGATCTGCCAATCTGGTGGCAGATTCCTCAGTATGTGCTGATTGGATTCAGTGAAATATTTGCAAGTATAGCAGGTAAGAGTGTGTGTGTGCTTAAATCTGCTTTTGTATCTGTCATAAATCATGGAATCTTAGAAAATAAATACTTCTCAAGTCATTACAAGTAAGCTCTGATGTTCCCAAATACATTTTCATACAACATTGCTCAATTTAAGTGGCAAAGCTCACCACTGTCTTACACGTTTGAAGCCTGGCTATGTAAGACTGTGCTTTCAAAATCAAATTTCAAGCAGAGTGACACCTGAAATATTTGTGTGACATCTAGTTAGTGCTGGATATTTGCAAGCCTTAATGGAAAAAAATGTGCTCTTTCAATATTGTATTTTAATGCAGTTTTATGTCCTCTGTATATTCCTCTGTGTTGGAAATACAATTTGCGCTTTGTGAATTTTTTTTGTCTTATAAACTGAGCTCACATTTTAGAAAGTCTGTTAGTAAGTGGAAACACCTTTCTGAGGGCAAAGGGGAGAAATAAACCACATTGAGAAAGACTTACCAGTTTAAATTGATGTTACTTGATTTTTTCCATCTATGAAATAAGAAAAGTTTTTGTGAATATTAATACTGAAGTAGGTATTTTTCTATCATTTAATCTACTTTATTTCTAGATCAGTTTTTGTGTAGCTATTCCAGTATTTCAACATTACTCTAAGCAAACTGAAACTGCTCCCATTTTGTGTGTGTTGAACAAATGCAAGAGATGCTGAGTTGCCCAGCAGTGCCCTGTGTGATGTGGGACAGCTGTGTGCCCACAGGTTCGTAAGCTGAAGGTGCAGTGGGAGGAGAGCAGCACAAAATCACATTTTCTGGTTTGTTTCCTGTGAGTGCAGGCTCATAGCAGGGGAGAGCTCAGGCATTCTCTGTGTGCCTGTGGCTCTCCAGCCCTGTGTGCTGGGCTGGCTCAGGTGAAATGCTGCTGGAGCTCTGAGCACAGAGTGCTGCTGTGCTGCTGGAGCAGGGCTGGGCTGCCAGGACAGAAACAGCTCCGAGGGTCCAGCAGGACTGTGGAGCTCCCTGCTGCAACCCTCCAAAACTCCTCCTGTAAAACTCATTTTAAACTCACTGCATTCTGCTTGACTCCAGCCCCTTTTCATCAAAGTCTCTTTGCAAGTCCTGAGCTGTGGGCTCATCCCCTCACGCTGGGGCACCCCCAGCTCCTTTCCTTGGGCTGCTGTGGCAGAGCTCCTGTTTCACTTCCCTGGGGAGGCCACTTTCACTCCTGGGCAGTCACAGGCTGCAGTGAGATCTCTGCTCTGGGACTGAGCTGCCCTGGCCCCAGCTGGCACACAGTTTGTTCCCCTCAGGGTGAGCACACAGCTTCTGCCCAGCAGGGCTCTGTTACCCGTGGGCTGCTGTCGTCACAGCTGCTAGGAAATGAAATAAGGTGCTTGCATTGCTTGGCAAGGAGAGTAAAAGTGGGGTTTGTTATTTTTCCTGTCTACTCATTTGCTGTCCATTTCTTTATCTCTGTATGGTACCGGTCACAAGTGCCAGCACACAAAAATCTGAACATAAAATCTTGCCTGATTTAGTTAGTTACTAAAAACTAAGGCTGTATTTAGCATTTTTTATCCAAAGAGTAAAATGAATTACTTGTGGTCAGTTTTGTTACAGTGCCACTTCAATCCCAACTTAGATAAACAGATGACTTATCAGAAACGCAAGTGTTCATGGAAAATTAAACCAATTTCTTCCCCCTTACACAACCTTGTTTCTCTATCAGGAACTATTAATAGTTCCTAGGTGTTTGCAAGGAAAAAAGAGCAAAGGTGTCTGCAGGCTGAGGAAAGGTCCTGAAGCACTCTGTGCTTGCTGAGCTCCAGGCTGAGAGGGCTTTGGTGGAGCTCTCTGGGAGAAGTCCTTAAGGCTTGCACAATTCTCATGGGAATATTCTGCTCTTCTGCACTGCTGGGTCTGTGCCAACAGCATTAGAACTTCAAAAACTCTTGGTCAGTGTTGGAAAGAAATGCACCAGAAATTCTGTGCACACCTTAATTGCTTTGTGTAGTGCACTTCCATTGGATTGTTTTTACAAAGGTTCTTTCCTGCCTTCTGATTGTTATCTGAACATAACTTTAATATTTTTAAGAAGTCCTCTCAAGGCTCAGAGTGTACTTTACCAGTTCAGTATTTAACTTGATAAAGGCATCTACTGTGCTATGAAATTCAGGCTTAAAACAAGCAAAGTGTTACTGGTAACAAAACCATAATGATGGGGAAATGTTTGTTGTGAACAAAAATAGCCCAAGAGCTGAAACATACCTCTGTTTTTCTGTTTACTGTAAAACTAAGCCTATTCTTATTAAGCCACATTAGTTACACTTGGGGTACCTTTAAAAAGATGACACACATTGCATTAATCTTTTGTATTATTCTGTCAATCCTCCTAAAGCACCCTTGTCTAACTGGGAATTGTAATCTCACATGACAACACCAGCGAGGGGCTTTCATTTCAGAAGTGCTTGTTTGCAGGAGCATGAAATCATTATCAAGGGCTGCCAGCAGCCAAAGGAGCTCTGAAGGCAAAGAAAACATTTTATATTCCTTATGCCAGATTAAATAGTAGTGTTGCTGCAAAAGTCACTCAAATTTAGAAATGTACCTTATTTTGTTGCGAAAAGGGCAGGGTTACACTCATTTTGGTTTTTGTTCTGAGTTTTAAAGCTGGAACAGTCAGATGCAGTGTATCTGTAAAATAAACAAGAAAAGAAGGAGTTCAGATCCTTTCATGTGTTACACCTGAGCTTAACAATATTGAGAAGCCTGGTGCCCAGGCTGTGGCTGGGGCTCAGGAGCCCTGTGGCAGCTCTGACCACTCAGCCAGAACTCCCAAACAAGCTGCTGTGTGCCCACATTGGCTGCTTGGTTTTGCTGAAAGTGCAGCTGGACAGGTAAATCCTCCTTGGAAAATCAGGATTATTGTATTGGTAACCGAGCTGGGAAACAAAGGCAGTGTTAATCCTGGCAGCAAATGCCACCGTGCCCCCTGCCCTGCCCCTGGCAGCTGGGCCTGTGTCTGTCCCATCTCTGGCTGTGGTTTGGGCCCAGGGAAGGCCCACAGCTGAGCAGGGGCAGAGTTTCAGTTCCTGCTGGCCCCAGGGGGATGGAGCAGCAGGGCAGTGCCAGGGAAGGGGCAGCAGGGTGGTACCAGGGATAGAGCAGCAGGGTGGTGCCAGGAGAAGGGGCAGCAGGGCGGTGGGCACCAGCCACAGCTCAGGTGTCTGTTAAAGAAATTGGCTGGATGAGTAATCACACAGATTTTGGTAAGTGTATTTTTCAGTGTGCTCATGGGCTGGGAAGTAGAGGTTTCAGTTAATCATCAAGGACATGGCACTGTTGAGTTCTAACACAGTTTTTTTTAACACAGTTATTATTTTCAAAATACCAATTTGTCTACTGCTCTGTTATAGTTTCATTTTGCATCTAAGCATGAAATAAAGTGAGGAGGCTGCTGCTGGAGCCCTGAGCACCCAAAGCTCCTCCCTGACAGCACCAGGCTGGCCATTCTGCCTTCCAGTGTTCATCCTTTTCTTCCAAAGAAATGCCCCTGGATTTGTTAAAGCAGCCTGGAGCAGTCAGCCAGCAGAGGTGCTGTAAATAAAGCATGCCTTCATTATGCCAGACATGAGAGTTATGCAATTTCAGGTCTGTAATGCTCTCCGTGCAAGGAAAAATGTTAGATGAGGTAGCATTAATTCCCAGTATGAGCAGACTGTTTTGAAACAAGCATTTCACCTGTCAGAAAGAGCTCTGCAAGGAACGGATTTGATTGTCTCTTGTGAATAATCCCATTTGATTTTTGACAGGAGTATTATTCTGAAAAGGAGAGTTAATCATGGGCATTAATCTTTGTGTGGCGGAGCCTAACCCAGTGTGTGCTCTTGGTACACAAATGCACTAGCACAGATTTGCTGATGGATGCTCACTGGTACCCTTTTCTTGGGTTTATTGGTTGAAATTTGAGCAAAGACAGCTGAAAGTTCAAGACCTATATCTACAAACTTTAAAAAGAATTGCTTGCTAGCAAGCAATGAACTCGGAGAATTCTAGATCAAAGTAAATTAAATTAATTACTGCCTTTCCAGTTCCAGTTAATTTCTCTGTCTGCACACTCAGAGACACTGAGGCTGTAAGAAATAAATGTTCATGGCTCATGCAAGAGTGACTTTTCCCTTTTTTCCTTGTCCTGCCTGTGCTGCCCAGCAGCCAGGGAAGCAGGGGAGGTGGGAAACGTGGAGCTGCCAGGTTTGAGCTGCTTTAATTCATTTCCTTGAGGGCCATTTTAGACAGAAAAATGAATATGTTGGTTCAGAAGATTCCTTGATTTTAGACATGGAACATAAATAAGATCGAAGTCTGTGTCTCAGCATTGGGTTGGTGCATTGATGACCTTTAAGAGGATTCATAAAGCAATTAAAAGGAGCTGGGAAGTGCTAAGGATTCACTACACACCTGTGGCTTCTGGAACAATCTGCTCTCATTTCTTACATACTCTAATAGCATTTTTTCATCTTTGAACACAGGTCTAGAGTTTGCATATTCAGCTGCTCCCAAGTCCATGCAGAGTGCCATCATGGGGCTGTTCTTTTTCTTCTCGGGGATTGGCTCCTTTGTTGGCTCTGGGTTGTTGGCACTGGTGTCTATTAAAGAAATTGGCTGGATGAGTAATCACACAGATTTTGGTAAGTGTGTTTTTCAGTGTGCTCATGGGCTGGAAAGCAGAAGCTTCAGTTAAGCATCAAGGGCATGGCACTGTTGCATTTTAATAGTTTTTTAACACAGTTATTATTTTCAAAATATGAATTTGTCTACTGCTCTGTTATAGTTTCATTTTGCACCTAAGCATGAAATAATGTGACTGTGCAGAATAATTCACTGCCCTCATGAAAGCATGAGGAACACCTCTGCAGAGCCTCAGTTACTTGCTCAGCTCTTTCTGCATTTCATCTCTAGAAATTACAAATATTTTCATTTCAGTAAAAAATATTTAAATTACGTGCAGCAGAAGAATATATTTGGTATAAAGTACTGAAATTGCTTTCTGTGGTTATGAGAAGTAAAATGTACCCATTTCTCTCCCAAGTGATTATTCAGCTTCCTCATTTCAAGTGACTTCATTGAAATTACCATGAGTTAATTCTGCACTTCTGTCTGCTAGCTATTTATACTCCTAAAGTTCAACAAATCACCTGCTTTGAGTTGCCACTGGAGGTTAAAAATAATTCCTGGCACCAGTAGGTGGCACCTTGGGAATTTCAGAAAACCCTCCCATCCTCAGTGGGCAAATTAGTCCAGCCAGGAGGAGCGTGAACAGTTCTTCAGATGTCTGCTAGACCTGCCATGTGCACATGGCTTGAAACTGCAGCCTGAACGTTCTGTTTGGTCCAGGAGAATTTGCCATTTCACCTGGATTCGCATTTACCAGAAAGCAGTGGTGCCTGGTTCCTGCACGTGCCACAAGCTGGCATCTGTGGCTTGTAAGTTCTTTAAAAGATAACAAGCAGCCTGAACTTATGGAAGTGTGCTCCCCAAAGGAATAGTTCACCCCATCGAGACTTCTTTTCCCCAGTCAATCTCAAAATTGGAAAAGGAACCTTTTCTGCAGTACAGAGGTCATTCAGCTGCTAATGGCTCAGTAGGGGATAAGAATTCCACACAAATAATGATGGTGCTTCTTCAGCCCCTTGCCCCTGTTCTCTGGAGCAGCTGAGAGAACACACTGCCAAATCTCTCTGTAAAATATTTGGGCTGTGCTAAATCTACCCAGAGGTGGCCAGCACTGAAAGGAGCTGCCTTTCCTGAGCATGGGCATCATTCTGGGCAGCTCAGGGGCCTCTGGGCTCTGTCAGCACTGGGTGTTTGTGCCTTTCCTGAGCATGGGCATCATTCTGAGCAGCTCAGAGGCCTTTGGGCACTGTCAGCACTGAAAGGAGCTGCCTTTCCTGAGCCATGGGCATCATTCTGGGCAGCTCAGGGGCCTCTGGGCTCTGTCAGCACTGGGTGTTGGTGCCTCTCCTGAGCCATGGGCACCATTCTGAGCAGCTCAGAGACCTTTGGGCTCTGTCAGCACTGGGTGTTGGTGCCTTTCCTGGGCCATGGGCACCATTCTGGGCAGCTCAGGGGCCTTTGGGCACTGTCAGCACTGGGTGTTGGTGCCTTTCCTGAGCATGGGCATCATTCTGGGCAGCTCAGAGGCCTTTGGGCACTGTCAGCACTGAAAGGAGCTGCCTTTCCTGAGCCATGGGCATCATTCTGGGCAGCTGAGAGGCTCTGGGCTCTGTCAGCACTGGGTGTTTGTGCCTTTCCTGAGCCATGGGCACCATTCTGGGCAGCTCAGGGGCCTCTGGGCACTGTCAGCACCAGGTGTTTGTGCCTTTCCTGAGCCATGGGCATCATTCTGGGCAGCTCAGAGGCCTCTGGGCACTGTCAGCACTGGGGGTTGGTGCCTTTCCTGAGCCATGGGCACCATTCTGGGCAGCTCAGAGGGCTCTGGGCTCTGTCAGCACTGGGTGTTGGTGCCTTTCCCAGCAGGGACACACCTGGCTCAGGTGATCTGCAGCTGCAGCATCCACAGCAGCCCCTGCTGTAACTCTCTGTAACTCTATAACTCCATTTGCATTGCTGTAACAAGATTTGAAGTTACCAGAGCCACAGCTGAACTTTAGCTGGGTTTTCCAGGGTAGGAATGACATCCATGACATCACTGGGGGTGACTGACTGCCTCCCAAATCTCCTGAGGAGGTTCCCTCTCTCCAGCACCTCAGGGGTGGTTGCTGCCATTGAATTGACTTGTTTCTCCCACCAAAACTAAGATTTCATGGGTTTAATATCCCATCTCATAAAGGATAATTACTACTCTTTAAACACATCTGCTCTTGAAATGGAGATTCACATCTATATTGTATTTTAAATGTCAGGGAAAGGCTCAGTTTAATTTTATTGCATTTTATGATAAGTTCATTTAATTGAATCTTAAGTTTCAGTAATTAAAGTAATTGAATCTGCACGTTTATAGGCTTGCAGCAGGAACAGCTGGTTGGGGTCCATGCACACGTCACTGTTTTATTCTCTGCAACACATCTGATAATTGTAATGGTCCAGTTGGCTGTGCTGTGCTGGAAATGAGCCACAATATATTGTTCTTGGAAATCCAGCAGGAGCTGGGCATGCTTCCTAACAGAGGAGTGATGTTTTAGCAATGAGCTTCCTGCATTTAACACTGTTCAGTGTCCAGAGCAGTAATTTGTGACAACTTACAGGGGCCTCACAGGCGGACTGAGCCACAAAGAAGCCACCTATGTTTTCATGAACTCTAAACTTTGTTGCCAAAAAAGGCTGAGAAACAATTTTAATAATGGCTTTTTTTTGTATCTGTGGAGTGGCCAACTTCTTCCTTTACAGCATTCATTTTTTGTGGTTTTTTTTTTTTAATTTTCTTTTGACTTGGTCTAAGGCATTGGAGAACAAAGGAAAACATTGCTTATCCTGTGCACACCTTCCTCAGCAGTGCCAGCCTTTTCTGTGAATAATTAAAATTATCCACAGGTTTGAGCTGGTTTAATTCATTTCCTTTGCTGTGGGATGGAAATGTGGTTTGGTTTGGTTCTGTGGGATGGAAATGTGGTTTGGTTTGGTTCTGCACAAAAGTCTTCACTAACACCTAACAAGATTCACGTTTGTGTTTGTATCATCTTCCTTAATGCTTTTTTCCTCCCCAATTCTTCCCAGGCAATATCAATGGCTGCCAATTGAACTATTACTTCTTTCTGCTGGCTGCTATCCAAGGAGCCACCCTGCTGCTGTTCCTGATTGTGTCTGTCAAGTACGAGCACCACAAGGCCAAGGCGGGCGAGGCGGCTGCCAACGGGAGGCTGTGAGCCTGTGAGCCTGTGAGGCAGGGCACCCTGTGCCAGGGAGGGCAGTGCCAGCCAGGGCCTGCCCAGGGACCTGCAGCCCTGCCCTGTGCCCGTGGGCAGTGCCTTGGGGCAGGGGCTGCTTCTTGCACTGCGGCCTGCCAGGGACAGCAGAGCTGGGCGTGAATCAATGAACCCTGCAGCTCTGCAGCTGCTCTGTGCCCATGGGGAGCTGAATCCATCCCCTGCAGGCTCTGGAGCTGCTCTGTGCCCATGGGAGCTGAACCCATCCCCTGCAGCTCTGCAGCTGCTCTGTGCCCATGGGAGATGCTTGCTGGGCTCCTGAGGCTGGCACACCTGGAGGGCACTGCAGGGACCCACAGGGGCTGTTCTGACCCTGACTCTGCAGGCCAGGCCTACCCTGAGGACACAGGAAGGAAACCCTGACAGGAGCCTCAAGCAGGGCATGGGTTTTCAGTGCTGGGAGTTATTTTGGGGTGAGAAACAGGGATGAATTAAATTACCAATCAGCACAGCTTAAATTTTATAACTGACCTGTTACGGACAGTGTATCAAGGGTTCCAGACTTGCAATCAGGAATATCCAGGACTGAGGAGTGAATCCTAAATCCCAATCAGGCAGCTGCTCAGACTGGTGCACAGCTAACACTTGCTGGGATGGCAGCTGTTTGGCTGCAGCAATGTTTTTAATTTGCATTAGATGTGTTAGGGCAGCAGCCACCTCTGGCCAGGCCCTGCTCAGCCTGACCCTGCTCCTCCCCAGGGACTGTTCCAGGTATCTGCAGGAAGCAAAGCCAGCTGGAATTGTGAGCAGATCAATGCACAGCAACCTCTTAGCAGCCTTCAGCCAGGTCCCTCAGCCTTGTCTCACTTTAGTTAACGTGCTCCAGGGTTTGGATCTTTCAGCAACACATTCCTCCAGCAGAGCAATGGCTTCATGTTCAGCCTCTTGAATTTTAATGATTCTAACAACTGTACTTCAGAGTGCGTGCACACTGCTATGGAAGGTGCAAGGAATTATGCAGAAAGAAAATAAAACCTTTTTATTAATGCGTTGAATTTTTATAGTTTCCTTTGTCTGCAGTTCTGTTGTTGAAAATGTCCTTATTTTGTACATGGACATCTTTTTAATGAGTTTACAAAATAAAATAAACCTCCATGCTGTGACTTTCGACCCTTTGTTTCTAGGTGAATAAAATATACTATAACTACTTTGTTCTTTGGCCTTTATTTCCTGAAGACACAGAGGAATGGTGTTGGATTTCTGAGTGTCCACAGGCACCCCATTAATTCTGGCCGACACTACAGCAGTGTCCTGTCCCTGCCCAGATAAATCAGCAAAAATGCTTCAGCTGTTGCATTCCTTAGCATGATTTAAAACTGGAATGACTGAAGAATAATGTCTGTATGAGGAAAAACTAATTTCCTTTCCTAACTCTTGTTTCAGAAGCTCCATATGCTGTATAAATGGGAATATCCCATTTATAACCAGCTAAAAAAGCATCATATTAGGAGAGTGGGAGCTGCATAAGAGACAGAACAGGTTATTTAATAACTTTTCCCCTTTTTGGGCTGCTGTTCCCCAAAAGAACCAGCCTGGGGTGTCTCACCCCAGCATCACTGACCGCCAGAGCTGGGCTGGGCCTCAGTGGTCACTCCTGCTTGTCCAGAGCAGGGGAGGATCTGACAGGAGTGACCCTCATGGATGCTTTTCAGCCTTTGTCTTTCCAGGTGCCTTAAATTCAAAGCACAACCCAGAGAAGCCCTTGTTCAACATGAGAGGAGAACTCTCAGTAAATTGACTTGTAAAGAATTGCAGAACTAATTAGCATTGCAGGCTAATTACAGCCTCCCCAGGCTCCCACCAGGGCTGAAGGAGGGTGCCTGGTTTTATCTGAGATTACAAGGTGGGTGCATCGCTCATACAATGGTGGATATTTCCAGAGCACAGCAAAGCCTGGTTTTTCCTGCCTTGGCATCTATACTGAATATCCCTCCTCAAAAAAGGGAGATTTTTTCATTTATTCTGCTTATGGAAACTCCAGCATGAGTTCAATTACAGCAGTTTAGGCATCCATCACTATTTCCCTCTGTAGTCACCCCTGAGTTGGTTTTATTTGTGTATTTTTGGTGTTAACAGAACTTGCTCAGGGCTGACACGAGACAAGACTGCTCAGCCTAACAATAAACTGGTGCTGGAAGCGGCACAGAGTTCTTCATTTCCAAAAAGCAATTTCCAACACCAAATCTTATCCCAGTGATTTTGTTTCTATGCAGAGCAAGCCGTGGCACTGCAGCAAAGCCCTCTGGGGAAGGAGATCAGAGCAGTTCCCCTGTGAGCAGGCGGTGTTTGAGCCAGGTTCGTTTGTGAGGCTCTGTAACCCAGCAGAGCCTGGAGCTGCTGGAGCAGGTGGCACCCAGGGCCAGGGGCACTGAACACTGAATGCTATTCTCTGGTTCTTTACTTCCTTAAACACATTTTTCATTGACACAAAATGCCATTCGCTGGTTCTTTTGCTACTTCCTTATGCACATTTTTCATTGCAGGGCAGCCCTGCAAGCTGCACATCTGTGAGGGGCAGTGGCAGCAAGGGGCTCCAGGCAGGAGATGCCCAGGCCTGGGCTCACCCCCAGTTCAGGCAGACACTGAAATAATTAAAATGTGGGAGAGGGTTCCCGTTAATTGACTGCACATTTTAGAACTTGGTCAAACACTGAAAGTCTAGAGATGCCCGAATTCCAATAGACCTGAATGTCTCTGGTTCAACCTCTGCCTTTCTCCTTCCCTGTCCCTCTCACTGTGCAGGGTTAACACCAGGCACTGCCACAAACCCACCTGGCAAAGCCTGGCACTGACGCCTTTGCAGCCTGTCAAGAGTCTAATAATTCCAAAAATTATATTACACACAATGCTCATCATTTCTCAATTCCAGCTCATCAAATGGATGAGCTTTAACGTGAGGAAATTGTTCTGTGTGATACAAAACTGCCCAAATTCAAGCCCTTAGAAAAGCACCAAACACTACCATAATTTCAAGTGGGCTTTTCAAAGCCCTCTCATGCTGCTGGAGCACTTCAAATATTTTTACAAGGATGTCGAAGCAGAATATGGTCAAATAGCCTTTTGAAGTAAAAGCAGCAGACATCAAAACATAAATCCCCAGGCTGAGAAAAACACTTGGAGAGTCTTGAAAAGCAACAATCCCAGCTCATCTGCAGCTTGCAGCTCCCTGGAGCAGCAGTGTGTCTGCTGATGGGGTTAAAAGCAGCTTTGGCCCTGTGGGTGCAGGAGCTGCTCCTGTAAATACCAATATCAATATCAATATCCACACTGCAGAGCAGCTCCTGTAAATATCAATACCAATATCCACACTGCACAGCAGTTCCTGTGAATACCAATATCAATATCAATATCCACACTGCACAGCAGCTCCTGTAAATACCAATATCAATATCAATATCCACACTGCACAGCAACGCCTGTAAATACCAATATCAATACCCACACTGCACAGCAGCTCCTGTAAATACCAATATCAATACCCACACTGCACAGCAGCACCTGTAAATACCAATATCAATATCCACACTGCACAGCAGCGCCTGTAAATACCAATATCAATATCCACACTGCACAGCAGCTCCTGTAAATACCAATATCAATATCCACACTGCACAGCAGCTCCTGTAAATACCAATATCAATATCCACACTGCACAGCAGCTCCTGTAAATATCAATATCAATACCCACACTGCACAGCAGCTCCAGCAAATACAATATCAATATCCACACTGCACAGCAGCTCCTGTAAATACCAATACCAATACCCACACTGCACAGCAGTTCCTGTGAATACCAATATCAATATCCACACTGCAGGGCTGCCAGGGGTTCCTGCTCCCCATGCCCATGCCCTGCTCTGGTGCCTGTGCCCACGTGGCTGTGCCAGCCTGGCAGCAGCACCGAGCTCTGGGACAGCCCCAGGATTTCCAGGAGTGGGTAAGTTCTGATCCAGCAGCCTGATGTCCATGATTTTGGAGAAGTTTGTTAATTTGGGTACAAGTTCATTTTGTTTGGTTTTGCAGATACCAGTGAGATTTGACAGGAGCTGCTTCCAGTGCCATTGGTGCTCCAGAATGCAGTAGGGAAACATGGCACGATAACATCCCCCTCCAATTTCCTCTTTCATTCCTGTACAATAGCTGGATTCTCTCCTGCCTTCTGCAGAGGAGACTAATGCATCCCCAAAGTTAATAAAATGATACGGGGTCATTTTTATTGAAAGAAAGTTAAACATCTGCTGTGTCTATGGCAGTATATTAAACAATATTTTATTATTCTCACTTCCCTGACATGATTCACGTCCCTGGCAGGCGCAGAGCCCCATTGTTTGCTTTTCATATACATGTAGCACTTTAAAATGTGAAATAGAAGTGGGAGATAAAGCCCAGCTGCAGAGAGGGAGCAGTCAGGGCAGGGTGCTGAGGGTCCCTGCCTGTCCTGGGGGTGCTGAGCTCATCCTTCTCCTTTTCCTTTCCTTTCCCTCCCTGTGCCCCTGGCACTGCCCTGAGCCCTCCCTGCAGCACCACTGTCAATGTGAAAGCACTGGATTTGCAGGACTGGATGTGCTCCCCATCACAGGTTAGCTCAGTGAGCTGCTTTCACAGCAGAGATGGATCTTGCCTGATAAAAACCCTCCTGAATGTGGGTCTCTATATCTTGGGGCTTTTTTTTTGCCCCAATCCAGCAATTTTGATAAAGGGAAAAGAATTAATTTACCTCTGAGATAACAAATTTTATGCTAAATTTCAGCCAGATGGTACAGCAAACAGCTGAGAGATTATAGCCCCCAAACCAGGCTTTAAATAGAAATGATAAGTTGCTATAAAGCTGCCACCAGCACCATTCTAACAATGGAAGAGTTATTTCCCTCATTCACTCTCACATTCCTTATTAATCTTCCTGCTCTTCATTATCCATTTTATTGCACTTCTCGCACTGCTCATTATGTCAGAGGGAAGGGCTGGAGCCTCAGAAGCAGCAGGATTTCCTGCTTTGCCTTGAAGTTCTCTTCAAAACTCCTGTTTTACTTCACAGCAGCACTCGGAGAGGCGCAGCCCCTGGAGATCGGCTCAGCAGCGGGAAAAGCTCCCTGGAGGGGTTGGTGGCACCAGCCCAGGCAGGGGCTGCTGCAGCTCTGCCCAGGTGTGCCCAGCCCAGATGGGACACCACCATGGCACTCTAGGGCTCCTTTCCTTCTTCCTTTCCTTCTTCCTTTCTTTTCCTTCTCCCTTCCCTTTCCTTCTCCCTTCCCTTTCCTTCTCCCTTCCCTTCCCTTCTCCCTTTCCTTTCCTTTCCTTTCCTTTCCTTTCCTTTCCTTTCCTTTCCTTTCCTTTCCTTTCCTTTCCTTCTCCTTTCCTTCTCCTTTCCTTCTCCTTTCCTTCTCCTTTCCTTTCCTTCTCCCTTCCCATTTCCCTTCCCATTTCCCTTCCCTTCCCATTTCCTTTTCCCTTTCCTCTTATTTTTCATTTCCTTTTCCCTTTCCTTTCTGATTCATTCCACATTACCCTCATTATTTCAGTGCTCTGCGCTGCCCCGCTCCACTCCCATCTGCCCTGGGTTCAAGGTGTGCTGAAAATGTCTCTCTGTTTTCCACTCTGCACTTCCATAATGCACAAAATAACACAGCTCAGTGGAGGAAGTTTGCTGGAATAATTTGTGTGTTTTTATACAAACCGATGATTAAAATTTACCTCCTTGATGTATTTTTCTCCCTTAAACTGTAGTTATGTTTCCTTGAATAGACAAATGCAAGATAAATTCAATTACAGCATAATTTCTCCTGGGGTGAATAACCTTTAGATCAGCTCTGATCTCAGAACACACTCTGAGATAACTCACTGTCCATTACATGGCTGAAATTGGGGCCATGGCCATGCCTGCACTTGTCACTGTGAATATCAAATTATTTCTGTTCTTCTTTGCATCCCTGAATGCCAAACAAGCTGGGGAACGTGAATGCCAAACAAGCAAAGGAGCCCAGCAAGAGCTGGTTTGCATGGGGGAGGAGGTGGTTTCTGAACAAAATAACCTCTCAGGAATTCAGGACAGCCTGGGGCCAGGCAGTCCAAATATAAATAAATAAATAAATAAATAAATAAATAAATAAAGGTTTTAAAAATATATATTATATATATAATATATATACATATATATATATATATATACACACAATATGGTCATCCACATAAATGAGGTTATATCTCACATATATTGTATATATATACACATATATATACATACATACATATATATAAATATCATATATATATGTGTGTATATATATATATATATACACAATACGGTCATCCACATAAATGAGGTTGTATCTCACATATTTTGTGTGTGTGTGTATATATATATATATCATATATATATACAATATGGTCATCACATAAATGAGGTTGTATCTCACACTCAGTGGTCTTGGATGGGGATTTTTATTTTACGACACAGCCTGACCTGAACTAAAATGCAAACACGACCCTGAGCCAGGGAGGCACAGAGCTGCCACGTCCAGGGAGCCCATGGAAATTCTGTTTTCTGTTCCGAAACCACATCCTGACAACATTTGCACCCAGCAGCACGGGCAGAGCAGGTTCCTGCACCACTCGTGGGAAAATGATGGAATTTGGGAATATTTCCTGAAAGGGACGGGGACGGGGACGTGTCGCCTGCCAGGCTGCGAGTGCCACCTCCTGGCTCCCAGCGGCGACATCCCCGGCGCTGTCCCGGGTTAACCCCTCCATCCCCGGAGCTGTCCCGGGTTAACCCCTGCATCCCCGGCCCTGTCCCGGGTTAACCCCTCCATCCCCGGCGCTGTCCCGGGTTAACCCCTCCCTCCCCGGAGCTGTCCCGGGTTAACCCTTCCATCCCCGGCGCTGTCCCGGGTTAACCCCTCCCTCCCCGGCGCTGTCCCGGGTTAACCCCTGCATCCCCGGAGCTGTCCCGGGTTAACCCCTGCATCCCCGGCACTGTCCCGGGTTAACCCCTCCATCCCCGGCGCTGTCCCGGGTTAACCCCTCCATCCCCGGCGCTGTCCCGGGTTAACCCTTCCATCCCCGGCGCTGTCCCGGGTTAACCCCTGCATCCCCGGCGCTGTCCCGGGTTAACCCCTGCATCCCCACTCTGGTAATTTCCATCATTCTCTCTGCTGACAGCTCCTTTCTGAGCACTGCAATCTGGCCCAGGAGCGTTTCAAAGCACAGCAATGCTTCGCTGCCTGGGCTGGGAGCTCGGCAAGGGAAGGAGAAGGAGGAGAGGAAGCACTGGGGGTCACTGCCCTGTTCCCATCCCATCCCATGGGGTGCAGCACCAGGAATTCCCTGCCTCCCTGCTCTCCTTTTTCAGGTCATCTCTCACATTTCATCAGTCTAAAAGTATTTCTAGAGCTGAGGAGGGAATAGGGACTGCCCAGGAGCTCAGCCACACCAGCAGGACCTGGGACGCAGCAGGATTTGGGATGCAGCAGGACCTGGGATGCAGCAGGATTTGGGACCCAGCACTGGCAGGGGCTCTCACGGGTGTGCCCCAGGCTGGCTGCACCTCACTCCTTTCCCAAAGCCATGGCAGGATAAACACAATTTCTCCTGCTGATTCCCACACTTAAACCTTAAAACTTCCCCTTCCCTCCAAAAGAACTCAGTAGTAAAAAAGAGTAAGAGCAGAACTCACATTTTGCCCCGAAGTCCCTCCTGTCCCAGTGGCCTCAGCAGCAGAGGAGCTTCACTGACCCTCACCTGCTCTCCTGTCCCACAGGTGCCTCTCATCACACCCATCACAGCTCCCACCAATCCTGACCTTCCGCTGGTGCTTGTTCAGGTGATTCCACTCAGAGCCCTGCTCCAGGTGATTCCACTCAGAGCCCTGCTCCAGGTGATTCCACTCAGAGCCCTGCTCCAGGCACCAGGGGAACACCCAGCACTGGCTCCTTCCTCCTCCTCCTCCTCCTCAGGCCACTCACATCTCCATCCCTCACAACTGGAAGTCACTGAGCTGCTCAGATGAAAGGCTCTAAGTGCAAATTGTGATTAATGAGTTTCTGACCTGGCTCCTTGACAGAAGATGCACCTTGCACACGTTATCACTGCAGGATGTTATCACTGCAGGATGTTATCTCTGCAGGATGTTATCACTGCAGGATGTTATCTCTGCAGGATGTTCTCTCCGCAGCCCTGCACCCTGGCAGGGGCAGGTTCCTGGCAGGTGAGCTGAGCTGGCAGCAGGGAGGCTCCAGCAGCTCCCGTGCCCATCCCAGTGCCCCTGCAAGCAGGAGCTCCAGAAATGTAAACGCTGCATTGAGCCCACACTCACACGTGTGAGTGTCCCCAATAAATGACATTTCACAGCCCAGTGCTCCTCCCTGCTGAGATGATCGTTTGTGGTAGCTCACTCTGAACAGGGCTGTGACAGAAATTTTGGTCGGTGCAAGACAAATTGAAAAGTTTCAGTATTGGCCTCTGAAGCCCCGTGTTCTGTAGCTTCAGACAAATTAAATGTGAAGGCAGGGCTCAGCTTTTTCCTTTTTTTTTTTTTGGTTTTTTTACCTCCCTCTGCTGTGTTTTCAAGTGCAGCCTGTCCTCCTGTGCCCAGAGCCAGGGTTTGGCCCCCTTGCTCCTGTGCAGCCCTGGGGTCCTGGAGGTGCCACCCCTCACGGGTGCACAGGGATCCTTCCCCAAAATCTCAAACATGTCCCTGGAACCGGTACCTTCTGTGCCACCACAACACTGTTTCTGCTCCAGTTCTGTGTTTCTGCCTCCTCTGCTGCAGCTCCATGCTGTTACTGCCTGTTCCATGTCAGGGACACCTGTGTTTTCCCAGGAAGAGCCGCGTAATTAATAAATAAATTAATTAATGAATTCCAGGGGTTGCCCATGCCAGGAGCAGCGTCCGGGAGCTGCTGGTGCTGAAGAAGATGGATGGTGGCACTGCCCTGCCCTGTGCCTGGCTGAGCTGCTCCTGCCATCCATCATCATCACCCGCGGAGAGGAAGGCTCGGAGCAGGGAAAGCTCCCTCACATCCCTGTTCTCCCTCCAGAAAGGGGCTGAAATCCAGGGCAGGGATGCAGCACTGCACAGAAACCACAGAGGAGCACCCCCCTGAGCAGAGAGAGGTTAATCTGTCAAGCCGTGTAAAGCATTTTAATTACAATTCATATAACATGTATAAATAAATATTACATTCTTTCAGTCTACAATGCATACTAGGCATACCTTGTTAAAACGTCCATCTATGTTATTGGGTGGCAGGATTGACTTTGTCCAAGTAAAAAAAACCCAAACTACGGAGTTTAGTAATTAAAAAACCCAAACCAAGGAAATTGATGGCAAAGACAGGACGATGCAAGTGCTCCTGGCTCACATAATACTGCTTCCAAGGGCTGGCTCTGCCACCTCCTTCCATCAGGAGAGCTTTGGGAGGACACTGCTTTCCTCTTCGAATGGATTCTGATCTGTGCCCTCCATGAATGTGAACTGGCACTGAGCCAGCACAGTTCTGCCAGTTCACACCACAAATTAAATTTCTATTTTGTATTTATTAAACCTCTATTTTGTATTTGCTTCTGATTTATTACTGCCTTGGTATTTGCTTGTTCAAAATTCAGATTTACAATCTAGTCTAAACTTTTCAGTCTTTGCTGGTCCAATGGCAAAAAAAAAAAAAAAATCTATAAAACAGTTCCAGGTATTTCTTGTTCTTGCTTCAGCAATATTTCCCTCCCTCCCTCCCAACAGTGTGCCCAGAGGCCAGCTCTCCCAGTAAAAAGGGAATAAACATTTGGGGCAATCAGGGTCTTTCTGTCCACTCCTCTTCTTGCTTTCAGAGCTTGATGAGAGCTGGAGACACCAGAATAAACAGAAAAATGCAGCACAAAATTATGAATTCATGAACCTGGCAAAAAAAAAAAAAAACAAAACCAAACCCAAACAACCCAACTGCAGGCTGTGCATATTTGGCCTGCAGTGGTCTCAGTTCCAGGAACATTTACAGTGCACCAGAGGGGCACTCCCTTTGCTTGGTACTTGTAAAAGCTAACAGAAATCAGCACCTCCTTCCCTTGGTGAAACACAGGAACTTTGGTTGTGGAAATTTCAAACAAGCAACTAAACAAACAACCCAGCCTGAAAGGAAAACGAAAATTCTTCCAAACAGAACATCTTTCTTGCCAGGGTGAGATGGAGGCTCAGGCTTTCAGAAGAGACACCACGTGGAAATTATCAGTCAATACTTATCCCCTGAATTTTTAAATGACAGGAGACTGTTTATAGCTACCTTAGAAACAGAATGTTCTTGTCCCACTGTGAACTTATTGAATTTTAAATTTTCCTGTTTTCAGGATATTTAAAAGAAAAATACAAGAGGGAAAATGATTCTGTTTCAATTTACAAGACAAATGGAAAAGTAAAAATGAAAATACCAGGTAATTTCTTCCTCCTTCACATGTAATGCCAAAGACACATCTTCATTTCAAATGAAGGAAAGAAAAGAAATGGCTTGAGAACCAATATAAAAATTCTCCTTGTGGGTCACATGTCCATAACTGTGATGTTTTATTGGAACCAGAACAAGTTATTGTTTGCCTCTTGCTTACTCTTTTCATGCTCTTATATTCTCTCATTTCTTTTTACAGATATTTTTGGTACTGTGAAATATTACTATCGTTATTATTTGTATGACCCATAAAATGAATTTTCACAACCTCATCTTGCCCAGTTCATCAAACTGGTCATACCATTTCCTTGTTCCTTTCCTTTTGTATTCCACTTCCTAAATCCATGAATAGCAGAATAAGCACTGGGAAAAAAATAAACAAACAACAAAACCCCAACGAAACAAAGCAGAAAAACAAAAACAAACCACGGACAGTTTGGCAAATTTCTTTCCCTGATTATAAAAACTGCCTCATCGTTTCTCCTGGCGATCCCTTCCCCTCCCCTCCGTCCCAATATATACTGTAGAACTGAAGGCATCAAGGTGTGGTCAAACCCAAAAAAAGCACCCCAGCAGGGAGCTACGCTTTGTCTTTGAACTTCCCCACGTAGTTTCTGATCTCTTTGGAGTCGCCCAGCTCCATGTCCTGGCACACCCACTTAATGTCATCGTCGTGGCTGCCGAGGATGGAGTTGACGGTGGGGCAGCCGTCGTCGGGCGGGATGGTGGTGAACGTGGTGAACTTCACCCGCTTCCTCTTGGACGTGGGCGAGTGCAAAGGCTCCACCTTGTGCTCCTTGCCCAGCCTGCCCCCCGGGTCCGCAGCCCTGTGCAGCTGGCTCGCAGCGCTCTTCGGGGCGCTGCCGTTCAGCAGCTGGTTGCTCTCGTCGGCGCCCGAGCCGCGGTCGATGATGGTGGTGTGCTCGTCCTGCTGGGGCGACGCGTCCGCCGCGTTCTCCAGCAGCTCGGCCTCGTTGCCCAGCCACACCCAGTCGTGGGAGTGCGTCATGGTGCTCTGTCCTTCCACCAGCACCTGCTTGTGGCGGTACTTGAGTGCAAATGTGGCGCAGTTGATGAGGAACACCAGGATGGCCAGGCAGAAGACGCCCAGCAGGGCGTACATGCCGATCTCCAGGTCGCTGAGCCCGCGGGGTGTCTGCACCAGGTCGTTGTCCTCCATGCCAGCACCTCCTTTGGGCAGGTCCACCTGGGCGGGGAAGTTGGTGAAGTCGATGGGGATGTTCTGCAGCTGGCTGTCGTCCGAGAGCTTGCCGCCGTCCAGGCGGTTGTTTTTGATGACTTTGTTTTTGAGGACGGACTTGGCCGTGGTGCTGGCCTTCCTGAGGGGCCCCTCGGGGTCCCTGTCGGCCGAGGAGCCGCCGTGGTAGCGCCCGTCGTGCCCCGGCTCCGGGCCCTTGTGGCGCCGGTCGCTGGCGCGGTTCTCGATCTCGTCGGCGTCGTAGTCGCCGCCCGCCTCGGCGTCCGCGTCGTTCTGCCCGAACTTCACCCTGATGCTGCCGCTGCCCACGGCCAGCACGCTCTTCCTCTTGGACTTCTGGCACGCCTCGGAGATCATCATGTCCACCTTGACCAGCGCGCCCTGGCCCTCGCCCTCGGCCGCCACCACGGGCCACCGCAGGGCCGGGCTCTGGTGCACGGACACCACGGCTTCGTCCAGGGACACCGCCGACAGCCAGAAGTCCTTGGGGTCGTAGATGTCCAGAGGGGTGACAGAGCTGTCACTGAACTGGATCCAGGTGCTTACCACGGCTTCCTGCAGGGACAGGGACATGGTTAAACACAGGCCTCTATCACGGACATCTTTTATGAAAACATCCTTTCGTTAGGATTTTTTCTCCTGAGAAGCCTCAGAAACAAAATGTAAACAATGGTTATCTGCTGCTGTGGGATGCAACAGGTGCATCTGGGATTGGTCCATATGAATGCTTTTACTTGATGACCAATCACAGGTCCAGCTGTGTTGGGAGTCACAAGATTTTATTATCATTCCATTCCTTTCTTTACAAGCCTTCTGAGGAAATCCTTTCTTCTATTCTTTTAGTATAGTTTTAATATATCATTTTCTTTTAATATAATATATATCACAAAACAACGAATCAGCCTTCGGGAACATGGAGTCAAGATTCTCATCTCTTCCCTCATCCTAGGACCCGTGTGAGCACCACCACAGGCCTGCAGTAAATCAGCCCAGCCCGCTGCAGCCCATCCACCTCCCAGCTGGAGGAAACAGGACCCTGCACTGCATTTAAAGCAAACCAAGCCTCGACTGATGGGGCACAAAACTGCCCACATTCATCACTAAGGGTTCCACTGTTACTCTCCCTGCAAATGTTTTGCACAAGGACGTAGAAAATAATTGATACGAGATGTCTTTATTACCCAAGTGCCCATTAGCAAGGTACAATTTTACAAGCTCTGTAAGGAAAGTCATTCCTGTGGTACAAAAGCCAAAAGAGGCAAATCACAGAAATTACCAGAGGCACTTGACAGAACACTTATTTCCCTCATGTAACACATGCACAGGTGTCATGGGGAGCTGTCAAATTAAGGCACAAGGATCTTAGCAGGAGTAAGGAGCTACCACAGCATCTTGGAAATGGCTGGAGCAGAAGATTCATCTGAAAGAAAAAGACTCACAGAACAAATGCCGTTTTGCTGGAGAAAGGTTTGTTTTAAGCAAAATACACTTTATCCTTGAGATAATTAAAAAGTCCACCAAATTTCTGTGTCAAGAAGAGGAGGATGGGGATTCTGGCATGATGTCTGCAATAAAAATACAAATGGCCTGGATTTAATTGGTCTGTCTTTGTGCTCTGCAGGTAGCACTGGCAGAAGTCATCATTAGAAGCAAACACAAAGCCAGAGGTCAGCTCTCCGCCATGTGAAATCCCATCCAGATGACACAGATATTTACTTCTCCACATCTCAATAGCTTTCTTTGCAGGGCATTTCTTTAATTTTTCATTTGTTCTGTGCCTTGCCTGCGTAGCCAGCAGACGGCCAGGCAGATTGCCAGAGTGCAACTTCCCACAAACTGAAGTTCTTTCCTTCCCACACTTCAGCCACAAATGGCTCTAATAACTTCACACTTGGGTACATCAGAACAACTGGGCTGAAAAACCAGCACTGGGGAAAAACATTGCCACCCTGTTAATGTCCACTCATAATACAAATTTACAACTTAATATGGTTTTCAATTGGCTGCAATTTGTTATGCTATGGTTATAAACAAAGAGAATTGCTGCCCTTCCAGTTGAATTTAAAGCTGTTCAATGAAAACAGCAAGGGGCATTTAGCTGGGCAGAAGGTTGGGCCATACTGAATATTTGATTTCCAAAGCACTATCAGCAAGTACTTGAGGGACTGAAAGAAGAAAAATAAGTTGTGGCACAACAGGAAAGAAGACAGAGTTC
This sequence comes from Zonotrichia albicollis, assembly GCF_047830755.1. Classification (NCBI taxonomy): domain Eukaryota; kingdom Metazoa; phylum Chordata; class Aves; order Passeriformes; family Passerellidae; genus Zonotrichia; species Zonotrichia albicollis. Next base: position 945,615 of record NC_133836.1, read on the forward strand.
TTGGTGATTCAAATTTACTTCAAAGAGCTGAAACGGAGCCAGGGTAGCTCAGAAGCTGGGAAGGGTGAACTGCAGAAGGAAATTAAAACATCTGATGTTTCATTAGAGAAACAACCCTGAAATGAGTGAACAAACACAAGGCTGCAGGGCACAGCTCGAATTTCTATCACAGAAATCTATAGCAGAGCAACCGCGGTCAGAGGAAAGCAAAGGGGGTTTTTAATGGGTATGTGCAGAGAGAAGAGGATTCACCTCCTCAGGCAATCCAGCACGCTGCTGCCTCCCTTCTCCCCACAACAAAGGTCAGCTCATGTGCCCCTGGGGAAGGGAAACACCAGCATCACTTCCAGCACACCACCACTGCCTGCCACTGTGCCCTCCTCTGGAGAGCAGGAGAGAAAATAAATTCCTGCAGGATTTTGTCCAGGTGGGGCTGGAAAGGGTGGCACCTGTGCCCCTGCCCAGCTGGGAACAGGCACAGCTCCACACCTTACTGTGGACTCACCTCAATGAACCCTCTGTGCATTGGCACAAAGTTGCCACCAACTTCAAAGCAACTTTTATTCTTTATGCCACTGCTCTACAAATCTGCATTCCTGCTTTTATGAAGCAGAGACAGAGAAAAATGGGATGGCAGTCAGCTGAAATTTGCAGGCACACTCTGTGATTTACTGTAGGCAACAGAGGTGTGCACTGGCTTAGCCATTATTTTCTACCAGCACTGACATTTTTTATTTCCAAGAGAACGTTTCTTCATAGGAGGAACCAATTTTTTCACAAAACAACATTGTCATGCCCATGCTATGGACAACATTAATTAAAAGGAAAAGGAAACAAATGAGAGACAGAGGGAGAGAGTTTAAAATCCTGCCCAAATATGTTGGATCAGACCAAATATTCTGTTTGGCAAGAGATCATTTCCTCTCATTCACATCATTAAAGGAAAGCCAAAGGCAGGGCAAGGAAGTGAATTTCCCAAATGATTATAAATTCTGAGAAGCTAAAAAGAAAAGAAGAGAGAAAAAGGAAATGATTTAGTGCCATGTCCTTCAAGGAGCTGTTTCTGCAAATCCTGTGTACAACATCAATAAATCCCCTCCAAATCTCTGACAAGGTCCCTCCAGTTGCTCTCAGAAGATGAAGATGGATGGGAGCCTTCTCACCTGCCCCTCGTCTGCTGCCCCCAACACTGAGGTGACAAATGCTTGTGCCCTTTAATTACCAAGCACAAACAAAGGGTGTGAGGGATTAGCTGGCTCTCCAGCCTTTATTTCCCTCACTTTTCCTCTCTCACACAGTCAGAGTGACCACAGGGACACATCAGTGCCAGTGCTCCCCACAGAGCAGGAGCATCTCAGTGCAAAGTCAGAGATTGCTCATCAGGTCATGCTAATGACAGCAAAATCCAGCCCAGAGATGCAGAAACTGCTTCCCACAACACTGTTCATCACCACCAGGCCTTCCTTAAGCACCTAAAACATTCCATCAATACATCTTTTGTCTAAACTTTCCCTTGTGCCTTTGCTGCTCTCTTCCCCCACCACAGGTGTATTTTCAGCTCATGGTCCGTGGCAGTTCCACCACCTTTCCTGGCCTTGAATGACATTGTGGCTTATCAGTCCAAAGATACCATTTGATAAATCTTCTTGGATAAACTGGTTGCATTTTAGAGAATCCTGCTGCTTAGAAACACAGTTTGGGATATTTGATTTTATTCAATGCTCAGAATAAAGCAGCCATTTAACGGTCTCCATTCACTGTAGCACAAATGAAAGTATTTGTGAGTAAGCCCTCAATTGCTGGGGTCAGCTGCAAGGGCCCTGGAGTGAGGCAGGACATCAGAGGGAAGAAATGGTTGGCTCTGCAGAAAACAAATACACCCCTCCCTCAATAAAGGCAAAGGAATATTGTTCTCAGCAGCTTCTGCTGGGCCAGCTCTGATTGCTCTGTCTGGGGACTTGGATGCTGGAATGATTTCCCTAGCAATTTTATCATATGAAATATCAAAGTATTACATGTGCATTTATTTTTAAGCCCGTGGCTTGTGTAGTAAAAATTGGGCTTGATCGTTATGATGTGGAAATGAAAGCAGCCAAGACTCAGATCTTAATTCAAACCATGCATCCCCCCACTGTGGGTTTCTCTCTCTCCTTTTTGTCCAATCTGCTCATGTGACATTCCTTTCCAGTGGGAATTTGCTTGTATTTGCAGGGGAAGAATTCAGGTTCTTATCCAACAATGCATCCCTTCTCCCTTTCCCATGCTGCTGAATTCCTTTGTCATTCCTGAGAGCTATTCCACTGCTCTGTCAGCATAAAGCAGATAGAAATACAATTTGTGTGTAACTCACACTGCCAGGATGGGGCAATGAACCCACACCATGACAATCCTGCTAATATCTGTTATAAGATATAAATACAATTTGTGTGTAACTCACACTGCCAGGACGGGGCAATGAACCCACACCATGACAATCCTGCTAATATCTGTTATAAGATATAAATACAGTTTGTGTGTAACTCACACTGCCAGGATGGGGCAATGAACCCACACCATAAACATACTGCTAATATCTGTTTTAAGATATAAATACAGTTTGGGTGTAACTCACACTGCCAGGATGGGGCAATGAACCCACACCATGACAATCCTGCTAATATCTGCTGTGAACTGTGAGGGGTCAGTGAATGCTCAGGAAGGCCAGAGCTGATGCAGGCCCTCCAGAAGCAGGGCCAGGACAATGATCCAGCCTGTTCTGCTGCCCAGGGATGTTCTCCCATTCCCAGAGAGTGAGAGCAGAGCCAGGCCTGGAGCAGGCACTGCACCTGGGGAGCACCAGAACTTGCCTTTGACAAAGCACCAACACTGCTCTTTTTCCCTGAGAAAGTGTCTGCAGCTCCCCAGGAGCACTGAGAGATACTTTAATGCACAGAGCTGTTTATTAAAGGCTTTTTCTCCTTTCTTCACTGACCCATTTCAGCTGCTCAGCCCCCATGCAATACCCTACAGTGACAAAAAGCTGGATATTACTGTGAGTTCCCCTGCAGAGCCAGCTGAGCTTTGAGAGTCCTTGAAGCTCACTTAGATCAGAAAACATTTAAACACTGTAGGTTTCCTTTTGTTTACATTTTGGAGAAGCCTTTAGGATGACAGTGTTGATTTAACAACCACCAGCAAGCCAAATGGAGCAGCCTTCCTACCTGAGCAGATGGCCTCCAGAAATAGATAACTCACAGCTAGAGTTTCCAATTTTTCAGAAGACACTTCATCTCTGATATTTAAAAGTTGGTCAACCCGTGTCTATTTTTAGGCACCTAAATCACTGATCCACTTTTCAGTGCCAATGAGCTCCCTATTGATTAAAAAATAATACATGGGCTCAGCATCCCCCAAGGTCACCTTGCCACAGCAGGTAATTAGCTGCTCAGCTATAGATAAAGGTATCTAACTTAAAGCTTCCAAGGTGAAAAAATATTGGCTTATCTTCTTTAGAGAGCTTTGTACTTATGGAGAAACTGCCAAATTTCAGGGCTTGTGCTTTGGCTGCTTTGTGCTGTGTGTGCAGACAAGGTGTGGTCATTAGAACTGAGGTAATCCACTCATTACGGTCACTGAAAAAAGCCACAGCAAAAATTCTGATTTTTGTTTTCCAGTTGCATCAGTAAGGTTGCATGAGTTATTTGGGGTTTTTATAAACTTGCTTGAGAGGAAAAGACACACTTAAGTAATGAAGAACTCACAATGTTCAAGTACAGGCTTAGTCCTGGGCTGTCTCCTTGGAAAAAACCCTCTTTCAAAAGGGCTTGATTTTCAGCAAACACTCAGCATTTGCCTTCACAATTCCAGCTCAGTCAGGATCTCAGCTGATGCACTCCAAATCATGAGTCACTTCTTGCAAAATTTAGCCACAAACATTCCCACATTTGCATTGATTTTTCTAAGGGAAAGTGACTTAAATGTTATATCCTTCATTCAAGCCGCAATGAAAGGAAAAGATGTCTGTGACTCTATAGGTCACTCCTACACCATTTCCTTCCATTATTTCCCAGTGGGAAATCTATTCCTGTCTGATTTTGGTGATGGACATGCCCTGCTCACAACCAGGGCCTGACTTCTGCATCAGAAATGTGCCACCCTCACCACCTGAGACTGTCCTGCAGGGAACAGCAGCCTAAACCAGTATGAAGACAGTATGCCAGATGTGGTTTCTAAGCCCCGAAGAAGGGTACAAATGGGTTAATTGCATAAGATTCTTATGTTTACAGGATGCAACAAATGGAACAGATGGGCACCGTGTCCTTCTAGCTTGGACATCTCCCTGTCACTAAGTTATAAAACAAACTAGATTATTTTTATGTTCCAGAAAATTAGGTAGCAATAATCATGAAAATGGGCCATAAAACTTGACTTGAGATCTCTCCCTATCTATGGGAGAGGAAAAATGCAGTAGCTGTGGACAGATTTAATTGTGTGGTCCCCAGTTCCAACCCTCAAACCAACTGACCACGGAAAGATGTTCCAGTGCTGACCCTTGGGTTTATTCTGGGCCAGTGACTGTTTGCCTTGACCTGCTGGTGTTCTCCAATCTTCTTTTCCACAGAGGCTGTGACCTAGACAAGCTGTTTGAAAGACCCCCTTTAGAGAGATGGGAATCTGCTGGCTTAAATAAGATCAGCACACGAATTGGATGATGAATTCCCCAAAATCCACATGAAAAATAAAAGGAAAGATGAGCCTGGCAGTGTGTCGTGGCTCCAGGAGGGAAAAGAAACTGATGTGGCCATCTTCTGCTTTTTACAGCTCTTGAAGATATTGAATTGTGACACACAGAGCTCTGTGCTCTCCAGAGCAGAAAACAAGGGCATGCTCACACAGCAAACCAGGATCACTGTCCAAAATCTGTCTGTGCAGTGAAAACAACACGGGTTCATTAGCTAAAGAAAGTATTAAAACTGTGAACAGCATAAACTTCAGTGCAGTTAGGACTTTTACTGCAGACTGAAGTCCCTGTTGGAAGAGAAGAAATGACAAAGCAATTCCAGAGTATCTGTAGGGAAAAGCAATTAACATGGAAACAGACTGCCCCTGAAGTTTAAATCCTAAACTGGCTGTGAATTCTCATCCGTCCTTTGCACTGATAAAGTCCTGCCCCATCCCAGAAGGCAAACCCAGTAAATCCAGAGGGCACATTACCTGCTTGGGAGTGTGAAGCAGCTCCTGGGCCACGGCTGTGGCCACGATGGCCCTGCTGGTGGCTGCACTGGGCTGCAGGAAGAGAGACAGCCCCGACACCAGCTGCACCCCGAGGTCTGTGATGGTCACTTTGTCATCCAGCACAGTCACTGTCTTCTCTGCCAGGATGGAGTCAGACAGAGGAGACAGAACCTTTGGAGAAACAGAAGAATCGATTTAGGGAAAGGCTGATCAATTGATAAAACCTTTCCTAAGGTCATCGTGCCTCCTTGTCTCCAAAGCTTTATGCACAGAAAGGAAGAGCACAGGAAAGGCAGTCTGATTTCATTAGCAGGGTAGAAAACCTGAGTGGAGAGGCTGTGGCTGAGAACCATCCCAGACTGGGAGCTGCCCTGTCCCAGTTGTGTTATTTGCATTATTTCACCACAAGAGTGGAATTAAAATTCTCTTCTCCTGTTACTCTGTCTTCCCATGAGGATGAGCTCATTAAACCTCCCAACTGCTCCAAAGGGAGGTTATCAGCCTAGGATTTGTCCTTCCTTTCTTGGCTTGGAAATTCTGTTCCTCCAGCTTTTACTGTTTTTGATGGAACACTGAGACAGCCGAATATCCTTCCCTATGCTGAAACTAAGGGCCATGCTGCTCCCTTCAGGAACTACAGACAGCCAGCTCATGCACGTGCTGCCTGCCCACCTTCCTCATACCCACACAGACCAGCTCTGTCACCCTTTATGCACTGGTTTGGTCAGGATTCCCAGTGTAACCCCAGAGATGTCTGAGCTGTGGGCATGGCAGGAGGGGCACACAGCCCACCCCAGCCCTGCCCAGGCTGTACCTGCATGGTGGTCATGCCCAGGCTGTACCTGCCCAGGCTGTACCTGCATGGTGGTCATGCCCAGCCTGTACCTGCCCAGGCTGTACCTGCATGGTGGTCATGCCCAGGCTGTACCTGCCCAGGCTGTACCTGCCCAGGCTGTACCTGCAGGGTGGTCATGCCCAGGCTGTACCTGCCCAGGCTGTACCTGCATGGTGGTCATGCCCACTTCCCGGCCGACCAGGATCCTGCCCTCCTGCAGCCTGGCAATGTGGGGATCCTCCAGCTTCATGAAGTCCCTGACCAGGTCCGTGATGTCAAAGTGCCAGTCGGAGCCCAGCAGGTAGCTCAGCTGTCCCCAGGGCCCCGAGTCCTCGGCCACGAACTGGGTGAGCACCCTGACCATGGCGTGCTGGTACTGCAGGGTGCAGCCCCTGCCCCTGCGCTCGTCCTCGTCCTCGTCATCGCTGTCCCGCGTGGGCCTGGGGCAGGAGAGAGCACAGCATGGAGAAACGCTCCCAAAACACCACTGAACATAACATTGGGGTGATAATGGAGGGTGCTCCTCAAACAGAGCCCTCCCTTCTGCATCTCTGGACCATGGATGCCCGCCTCACGTGATGAAGGACCCCACAACAGCACTGTGCCACCTCTTCATCTGTGCTGCCCCCTCCCAACAACACCTCTGCCAGGGCACCTTACCAGAGTCTCACATTGTGTTTTGCTGCCCAAGACACACACATGCACAGAAGCAGAACTCCCACAGCTTTTACAGCTTTATTGGATCTGCAGATGCCCAGTGCAAAGCTGTGCCAGTATGCTGCTCCTCAGGGGAAGAGGCAGCGTTTTGGGAGCATTCCTTTCACAAATCACACAAGAAATGCAGTGACTCCAACCCACCTTTTGTTGGAAACCACGGGGACTCTCCAGCCTTTGATCTGGCTGAGCTCAGTGTCAGAAATGTCGATCTGGAGGGGCAGGCGTGGCACCCACACCGTCATCTGCAGGGGGGCACTCAGGTACTGGTAGGTGAAGTTCACCAGGGCGTTCACCTTGCCTTTCATCTCCTTGCCATTCACAAAAACGTAGTCACACCTGTCAGACACCTGAGAGGGGAGGAGAAAAGGAGATCAGTGTGACAAAATGAGCTCCAAGTGCCACCCTGGCAGCTCAACCCCAAAGCAAACAGAGGCTCCCCTGTTTATGCACGTTCATGATGGCCTGGTGCAGTGGGAGCAGCTGAACACCAAACACCTCCCTGGCTCAGGACACAATGTGCTGGAGATGCCCAAGGGCTGCATGCTGTTTATGAAGCTTGCAGTTGATTTTCTGCAATGCAGCGAGCTCCAAACTGATGGCAGGGCTGGGGAATCCTTAATGAGCAAAGCTCTTCCCAGCTTGGTCACGAGGAACCCAGCAAACCCAGACTGGGCAGCACAGGGGTGAGCAGCCAAAGCCCTGCCCTGAACACGACCTCCATCGGGGGTGATGCTGCTTTCCCCACTGGCTCTGCAGCAGATTTCACCCACTGAAGAGTAACAGAAGGCATTTCCTCTGCAATAAACATTATCTGTTTGTAAATGTTTACATTTTGATTAAAGCTGTAAAGTATTTCTAAACACTACAGTAGATTTATCATTAATATGTAAATGCTGTCCTGGAATATAAGCAAGCATTATCATAGCCATGTAAGAGTTATATCAGTAATCACTTCTTTAATCAGTGTTGTAATTTACAGACCATTGAGTTTTCTCATTTATTATATTACTGAGTACTAGTGATAAAATCACTCCTGGATATATAAATCATTAAGAGAGATGCAGATAGTATGAAGTGACTCCATGTGATAAAGTCATTGTCATTTCTATTCCTAAAGGTGTCATAAATGTCTGGGGAAATCCAGTGGCACATTAATCATACATTAAGTGGTGAGCAATGGGAGCTGTTACATTACTAAATGAGCTGGTATGTCTGCAGAAATTACCAGCAAAGCCAGCAGATCCCAGCTCCTGCTCTTGCTCCCATCCTGTCAGAATTCTATTTCATCACCCCTAACGAGCATGGGTAATGGTGGAAATGCTTCTCCCACCTGAACGTGTATTTATGTTATCATCTGCTCCCTTCCACCCATTCCCAGCACATTTTTGTTCAAATGAGGATTATCAGCTGGCAGTGCTGGTGTCCCCAGACTAACCAGTTATTCAGGGCAGGCTTGGCTACACTGCCTGGGTGTGTTCTCCTGGATGGAAACACAGGGCTGCTGGGGACAACCAAAGGCAATGGCACATGGAGCATGGAGGAAGGATAGAAAGCAGATTTTTTTTAAAAAGTGTCATATTAGAACTCAAATATTTTTTTTAATTAAAAAGGTATATTTGCTGAAGAGTTTTTGACAGACAGAAGTGCTTTTCTGTTTTCCTCCAGGCTTTTGCCAACATTCTGGAAGGGCAGGGAGCAGTGCAGGGACAATCCCTCAGCTCTCCAGGCCAAGAAAGTTTCTAACAGTGGCTGGAGACTGTGAGCCCTGATGTGTCTCTCATCTCCTGTAGTATTTATGCTTTACTATGAAAACATTCTCCCTCTGAAAGTGCTTTTTATCTCTGCCATCAGAAGAAGTGAGCAATGATGAAGGGAAAGCCTGCTCAGCCACCACCTTTAAGTGATTGGGTTTTTTCTTTCCTGCTTAGCAGATCAGCAAGAAGTTTTGCATTTTAAAGAGCTCTCTGATGCTATTTCAGCGGTTTCTTTCATTATTAAGCTGCATTCAGCTACTTTTCCCTTTTTTCTATTTTCCTAACTTCTTTCTCCAGATTAAAACTAAAATAAAGAAGCAGACAGCAAAGCCAGGGCTAAGCACAGTTCCCTGGAGGCCTCCTCTTTGTCTTCTTCCTGGCATTATATTTTTGTGCCCCCTTGTAACAAAGGCCATTGCCTTTCCAGATGACTTGGACAGATTCTCTCTGCAACAAATCACATTTTATTGAGCTGACAGAGGAAAGTGCTGCCTGCAAATGAAGAGAGCCCCTCCTGAAGGGTACCTGTGGCACTCTGATCTGGAGAGGCAATCACAGATGGGCTGCAGTGAGTGTAAAGGACATTTCTGGAACTGTCACCACACCCCTGGGTGTCCCTTCACTTCGCCATTTCAGATGCAGCTTTGACCCCACCCTGACTCTGTCCTGCAGGAGCTGCTGGAGGCCACACAAAGGGTGTGACAAGGACACACAGCCAGGCAGGGGCTGCTGGCACCTCTGGGGAACACTGGGTTTGCCAGGTTAAATCCCATTACAGACTCCTGGGAAATCTCCCTTCAATTACAGGCAGTTTTAGAGAGACAAATTTCACGTCAAACACAGGCTAAGGGACCTTTCCTTTCAAAGGATGGTGAACTCAAGGCACTGGTTTGTGTCTGTGGTACACAGGAGTGGAAAGGATGACAACTGTAAAACCTAAAATTAAATGAGTGGTTGCTCATGTGAGCCTGCTCTAGTCCAAGCTGGTTTATTCTCCAGTGGTTTTCACCTCTGGAGATACCAGCCCAGTTCAGAAGGACAGAAAGAGAAGTTTTCAATGAAGAAATCCTGCCAGATTTATGGAGACTGAAAATCTGGGAGGCATCAGTCCATTCTCTAGATGTCTGTGTGGTTTTAGGACTGAAAGGGGGAGATGTGGTTACAGTGGATGTCCTGCTCGTATTCATCAGGTTCAGATCTTGCATTTTTGTCTGTAAACCCATTTACCCATTTCTGTTATACTAATGTAAATGTTGCTAACATATTCAAAGGTTACATAAATGTTTAAATATTTATGACAGCACTTCTGTGAGCAGAGAGCTTTTTCCAGTGCCTCTTACAGGAATCTCAATTTCAGTGAAAAAAAAAAATAAATTACAGGATAATCAGCAAAGAATAGTGGTGTTCAGCACTTTTCATCCTTGTGTTCAGCTCATGCCATCCCTCTGGCACACCAGGAAGGCACCTGGAGCTCAGCAGGTCAGGCTCTGGGAGCAGCCACTCACTGCACTAAGGAGCACAGAGCACCAGGATCACTCATTCACACAGACTAACACGGCATTTACAGGAAATATTAGGCTGTGATAATTCCACACACTTTGGATATTCATGTCCTTGCTATAGAATTTCTCCCAAGATTTCTTTTTAACAAGGTGCTCTGCAGAAAGGGAATTATCCTCTATTAAATTCTCCAGGTTTTGAAAGAGAGACTGTGTGTGGCTGCCCAGCCTTGATTCCAATTAAACACCATGGTCTCACACAAAGGAAATCCTCTGCTACAGGAACATTAGGCTTCCTAAGAAGGATTTCAATGCCTGGCTGCATAATCCTGAATAATCAGTAACCTTGTGGAAAACTGAAGCCGTCTCAAGGCCCATGTACTCATTTTTTCAAATTAAACTCTTTAAGTCTGCTAAAAGTTAAAGCTTCAGACCTGAGCTCTTCCATTTACAGCTTTGTGGCCATGTCAGAGCAGTTCTCAACGGGAACCTCCATTGCAGGAGCTGCTAATTGCTCCAGAGGCTGCATTTCAGGGCCAGCCCCGGCTCCCAGGGATGAGCTGAGGCTCGGGGGCTCAGCAAGGGCAGCCAGAGCTGCCTCCAGCAGCACAGGGGCACACACAGCCCTGCAGCACACACAGCCCTGCAGCACACGCAGCCCTGCAGCACACACAGCCCTGCACACGGCAAACCTGGGCGCTGCAAGGGCTTGGTGCGCTCACACCAGTGCAGGAACAGCCCCAGGAGCCCTTTGCACCTGTGACCCCCCAAAGAATGAGTCTGTTTGGTGGGATAGCTGAGAAGGATTCCCAGTGTGGCACAGGGAGCAGGGCAGCACTGCCTGCATGGGCTGGTTTCAGCTGCACCCCTCAGAATGAGCAGCCTGCAGCTCTCACAGGCACCCAGGGCTGGGGGCTGCTGGGAGCTGCACACCACAGAGTGGGGCCAGGGCTCAGGACAGATAACACAGATCCACCAGTAACACAGATCCATCAGTAACAGAGATCCATCAGTAACACAGATCCATCAGTAACAGATCTGTAACACAGACCCATCAGTAACACAGACCCATCAGTAACAGATCAGTAACACAGATCCATCAGTAACAGATCTGTAACACAGACCCATCAGTAACACAGACCCATCAGTAACAGATCAGTAACACAGATCCATCAGTAACACAGATCCACCAGTAACACAGATCCATCTCAGAGTGGATCCAGCCCTCAAGACAGATAACACAGATCCACCAGTAACACAGATCCATCAGTAGCAGATCAGTAACACAGTTCCATCCCAGAGTGGATCCAGCCCTCAGGCCAGGCTCCCAACACCATTTGCCAGCACAAGGATGGAGCCCCAGCCCTGCAGAGCAGAGCTGGCTAACACAGAGGATCACAGAGTGGATCCAGTGCTCAGGACAGGTAACACAGATCCATCAGTAACAGATCAGTAACACAGATCCATCCCAGAGTGGATCCAGTGCTTAGGACAGATAACACAGATCCATCAGTAACACAGATCCACCAGTAACACAGTTCCATCCCAGAGTGGATCCAGTGCTCAGGACAGATAACACAGACCCATCAGTAACACAGACCCATCAGTAACACAGACCCATCAGTAACACAGACCCATCAGTAGCAGATCAGTAACACAGATCCATCCCAGAGTGGATCCAGTGCTCAGGACAGATAACACAGATCCATCAGTAACACAGATCCATCAGTAACACAGATCCATCCCAGAGTGGATCCAGCCCCCAGGCCAGGCTCCCAGCACCATTTGCCAGCACAAGGACGGAGCCCCAGCCCTGCAGAGCAGAGCTGGCTCACACCAGGGCCGTGCTCTGGGTGCACTCTGGGCTCTCTCTGCTGAGCAGGGGCTGCACTTTCAGTATCAGCAGCCGGATTAGCAAAACTAAGCAGAAAGCCCCCAAAGCAAGAGAGCTTTTCTCAGGGCAAAGGCTGTACATTATCTAATCTCATTAGAGAGATTTCAGAGGCAGCCTTGCAGAGCAGCAGCAGTACATTTAACTAACCGAATATCATTCACCACGACAGAACTGAGAGAGTAAAAGGGGCACAGAATGCCAGCTGGGACTGCAGGGCATCTCTTTGCTCCCCAGTGCCCAGCTTCTGAGGCTGAGCTGTGCTGTGCTGAGCCACAGGAGCTCTCTGCAGCTCCCATCATCACAGAACCCAAATCTGCCTTGCTGTGCACTCTCCAGTCAAGCAATTTCTGGAAATGGGGACAAACAGAGAGCTTGGCTCCTGCTCACTGGGGACGTGGCAGCCCACATTTGCAGCATGGCCCCAGATATCCTGCTTGGCAAGGCAGGATCCCAGGGTGGAATCACTTTTAATTCATCTTACAGTTTGGGCAGTGGTTGTGCATTTCCATCACAGTGTTTGTCATCCCTTAACTCAGTGTGTATCCACAATGCACAGACCCACAGTGAGTAAACCACAACCAGGGGCAGAAAAGCAAAGCAGAACCAAACCATCCTCTCTCCTGACTGTGCTACTCAGGTCTGGAGCAAACTGACCATCCTCCCATCACACCTGGCACAAGACTGGTGTGGTTGCTCCCATTTCCTTTCCCAGTCTTGTTGTTGGAGCTTTGGGGGTGACTCTGAAGCACTTTCTGTGGAACTTGAGGTGCTGTTGCTGTGATTTTTCACCTGGGCTGTACTGGCTCTCCATCCCCAGAGCAGGCAGGGATCTGGGTGATGGCACAGGGAAGCCTGCAAGGACAGAGTTTAGCAGTTTCTGCAAGGATAGAGTTTAGCAGTTTCTGCAAGGATAGAGTTTAGCAGTTTCTGCAAGGATAGAGTTTAGCAGTTTCTGCAAGGATAGAGTTTAGCAGTTTCTGCAAGGATATAGTTTAGCAGTTTCTGCAAGGATAGAGTTTAGCAGTTTCTGCAAGGATATAGTTTAGCAGTTTCTGCAAGGATATAGTTTAGCAGTTTCTGCAAGGATATAGTTTAGCAGTTTCTGCAAGGATAGAGTTTAGCAGTTTCTGCAAGGATAGAGTTTAGCAGTTTCTGCAAGGATAGAGTTTAGCAGTTTCTGCAAGGATATAGTTTAGCAGTTTCTTCAGCTGCCCTTGAAACTTCTGCCTATGATGTGATGGCAAGGCATTTACAGCTTCCATTGTGAGTGAATGTATCTCAGTCCATGCCCATTCTGAGTTTCAGTTTCCACAGAGGCTGGCTGCTGGGCTGGTGCTGCCCACTCCTGACAGAACAGCTCCTGTGGGAGCTCCAGGCACGGCTGCCCTGGTTATCTGCTGGCATCTGACAGAAGGGTGTGGTAAAGCTTCATTCTATAAAGCTCCTCTCAAGTTCTGCTGCTCTGCGGATGTATACTGATCCCAGCAATCACAGCACTGTGGGAGTATGGAGGAGGGCAAGGAGGTGGAGTTTCCATTTGTTATCCTGTTCAGAATATAACAGCACATTTGCCAGAAGAAAAACCTTCAAAGTCATGGGGCTTCAGAGCAGCAAAACAATGGCATTTCCATGCCAGACAGATGGATCCTATTGGTAAATTCCAGCTTGGTGAAATAAAATTTGGCTTTTGCTTCCTTTTTAGTGCCATAATAAATTTTGTGTCCACTTTAAAAAGGTTGGACCACTGTGTGAAGGTCTAGAGCACTCAAAGGCATTTAAAGTTCATGAAATCAGCTGTAAATTTGGAAATAAAGACTGGGAACTATGAGACAATAAAAGAAGTAACAGGAGTAGCAGTCAGCACATTTAAACTGCACTGAGCTGCCCTGGGACCATGAGGATCACTGGGAAACTCTCACCTGCTATTTGCAAATAGATCCTGAACTCAGATTTCCACAGGGTTCTGTCACTGAGAACAATGTAACTCAGCCCAAGTGAAGTAAAAATTAATATAAATAAGCTTTGAGCTGATGG